>NC_136665.1:19836865-19913602 GCF_903797595.1 Erithacus rubecula | reverse complement strand
TCCAATAAGCTCCTGTCAGAACCAAGATCAGCCGTGTGCATGAGACAATGAAGAGAATAGAAAATTGCAGGAGTTTGATACATTAGTTAGGTCACAGCTCACAGAAAGCAGAAATTGATTCCTTCAGGTGAAAAGAACAGGCACTTTAGTGGCGATGACACTAGTCTGTAAATTCCAGCCCGGGGCTCCGCCGGGAGGGGCGGGGGGTCGGACACGGGGGGAGCGGGACCCAGCCCGCCCCGAGCCCCCGGCAATTCCCTATTCCCCATCCCGTACCCCGAGCCCCCGGCAATTCCCGTTCGCCATCCCCGTTCCCCGAGCTCCTCCGGCCGTCCCCATCCCCGTCCCCGTTCCCATCCCTGTTCCCGTTCCCATCCCCGTTCGTTCCCTGCCGTTCCCGTTCCCATCCCCGTTCCCGCTCTCCATCCCCGTTCCCGTTCCCATCCCCGTTCCCGCTCTCCATCCCCGTTCCCGTTCCCATCCCCGTTCCCGCTCTCCATCCCCGTTCCCGTTCCCATCCCCGTTCCCGCTCTCCATCCCCGTTCCCGCTCTCCATCCCCGTTCCCGTTCCCATCCCCGTTCCCGTTCCCATCCCCGTTCCCGCTCTCCATCCCCGTTCCCGTTCCCATCCCCGTTCCCGTTCCCATCCCCGTTCCCGCTCTCCATCCCCGTTCCCGCTCTCCATCCCCGTTCCCGTTCCCATCCCCGTTCCCGCTCTCCATCCCCGTTCCCGTTCCCATCCCCGTTCCCGCTCTCCATCCCCGTTCCCGTTCCCATCCCCGTTCCCGCTCTCCATCCCCGTTCCCGTTCCCATCCCCGTTCCCGCTCTCCATCCCCCGTTCCCGCTCTCCATCCCCGTTCCCGCTCTCCATCCCCGTTCCCGTTCCCATCCCCGTTCCCGTTCCCATCCCCGTTCCCGTTCCCATCCCCGTTCCCGCTCTCCATCCCCGTTCCCGCTCTCCATCCCCGTTCCCGTTCCCATCCCCGTTCCCGCTCTCCATCCCCGTTCCCGTTCCCATCCCCGTTCCCGTTCCCATCCCCGTTCCCGCTCTCCATCCCCGTTCCCGTTCCCATCCCCGTTCCCGTTCCCATCCCCGTTCCCGCTCCCATCCCCGTTCCCGCTCTCCATCCCCGTTCCCGTTCCCATCCCCGTTCCCGCTCTCCATCCCCGTTCCCGCTCGTTCCCGGCCGCTGCCGGAAGCGCGGGCGGAAGCGCGCGGCGCTGAGCGCGCGGATCCGGGCCCGGCGCGCTCGGAGCGGGGCGGCGGAGCCGTACCGGGACCGGGCAGGGCCGCACCGAGACCGGGCAGGGCCGCACCGGGACCGGGCAGGGCCGCACCGAGACCGGGCAGGGCCGCACCGAGACCGGGCAGGGCCGCACCGGGACCGGGCAGGGCCGCACCGGGACCGGGCAGGGCCGCACCGGGCCGGGTGTGACCGCACCGGTCGCACGCCCCGCCATGGCCCTGGCGCTGCCGCCGCTCGAGCCGCCGTGGCCGCCCAGCCTGGCCCCGCTGAAGGTGCGTGCGGGTCCGGGGCGGCCGCGGGGGCTCGGGGGGAGCCGCAGCCGGTGCCGGCCTGGCCCGGGCCCGGGAGGATGCAGCGATCCCGGTCCCGGGCCCGCTGCCCGGCTCTGTCCCTGCCCGGCTCTCTCTCCCCCTGCCCGGCTCTCTCTCCCCCTGCCCGGCTCTCTCTCTGCCCGGCTCTCTCTCTGCCCGGCTCTCTCTCTGCCCGGCTCTCCCCGCTCTCTTGCAGGCCGTGGATGATTTGCTGCGCTGTGGGATCTGTTTCGACTACTTCAGCATCGCCGTGGTGATCCCGCAGTGCTCGCACAGCTGTGAGTGCCGCGGGCCAGGGCCGGGGTGGCTCCATGGCCGGGATCACTCCATGGCCGGGATGGCTCCAGGGCCGGGATGGCTCCATGGCCGGGATGGCTCCATGGCCGGGATGGCTCCAGGGCCGGGGTGGCTCCATGGCCGGGATGGCTCCATGGCCGGGATGGGTCCATGGCCGGGATCACTCCATGGCCAGGATGGCTCCAGGGCCGGGATGGCTCCATGGCCAGGATGGCTCCATGGCCAGGATGGCTCCAGGGCCGGGGTGGCTCCAGGGCTGGGATGGCTCCATGATCGGGATGGCTCCATGGCCGGGGTGGCTCCAGGGCTGGGATGGCTCCAGGGCCAGGGTGGATCCAGGGTCGGGGTGGCTCCATGGCCGGGATGGCTCCATGGTCGGGGTGGCTCCATGGTCGGGGTGGCTCCATGGCCGGGATGGCTCCATGGCCGGGGTGGCTCCATGGCCGGGGTGGCTCCAGGGCTGGGATGGCTCCATGGCCGGGGTGGCTCCATGGCCGGGGTGGCTCCAGGGCCGGGGTGGCTCCATGGCCGGGGTGGCTCCATGGCCGGGATCGCTCCATGGCCGGGGTGGCTCCAGGGCCGGGGTGGCTCCATGGCCGGGATGGCTCCAGGGCTGGGATCACTCCAGGGCTGGGATGGCTCCAGCAGGAGGATCTGAGCCTGCAGAAAGATGGGAACTGTTCACAGGGGATGGGTTCCCGCTGGGAGCGCAGGGCTAGCGTAGGGATTCAGAGTGCTGCTCCTGGAGGGTGGGGATGCCCCTGCATCCCTGGCAGTGCCCAGGGCCAGGCTGGACACCCTGGGACAGTGGCAGAGTCCCTGCCATGGCAGGGGTGACCCTGGATGGGCTTTAGGGTCCCTTCCCACCCAAACCACTCCAGGCTTCTGGGATTCTCTTGTGGTGGAGTCTGGGAGGAGCTCTGCAGGGTGGAAGGAGCCAGAACCTTCCCTTGTGCAGTTCCTGCTCAATACAAGCATGTGGTATCTGGCATTCTTCATTTAAATATCTTTCTTAACATCTTGAGGGTGGTACAAATGCAGAGCTGTGTGTGGAGGGCATTAAGAGCTCAAATTTTCCGTGCTGCTCTGTCTGCCCTGGGCGCTGCCTGCTGGAACCTGGCCCCAAGTGGTTTGCTGAGGCCAGATTAGAGGGGCAGTACCTTGCCTTTTCTCACGTTAAAATAAATGCCTGTAATTGCTGGTTCAGAAACTGCAGCACTTCCTTCCGTGAAGGGGCCATTGTAGTTTGGCAGTGCAGTTCAGCTGAGCTTGGCCAAGCTGTCCCCAGCTTGGACAGGAGTGGCAGCTCTGAGCTCTTGCTGCTGTGCATCCTGCCCGGGCACAGGGCTGGCCCGTGGGGAGCTGCTGCTGGATCTGCCACTTCTTTAGTGCTCATACAGTTCAAGTTTGGTCCTTTCCTTTATGGGTTTTTCACCCTGGATCGCTTCGTGCTATATGTGCAGTAATTTTTAAACATTTAGATGAATTTGCAGGTTTAAGTGTTAATTGGTGCATTGGACCAGGTTGGATTGGGCTTGGACCAATTTGTTCTGGTGGAAGATGTCCCTGCCCTTGGCAGGGGGTGGGTGAATTGAGTTTAAGGCCCCCCCAACCCAAACCATGCTGGGATTAATTAATGCTTTGCTGCTTTTCAGATGTGTCCCAGAGGGGCTGTGAGGTACAGATCCCTTTCAGGAGCTGCTGCTGAGTGTGCTCAGTGCTCACACTGACCCATGATGGTCTAGGGAGGGAATGTCTTTTCCTGGAGAATGATGAGAGTTTTTAAATCCTTAATTGGCTGTGAAAGCTGGTGGATAAATTGACAAAGTGTGACAAAGGCAGAACTTTACTGTGGCAATATGCAGCTCATGGTGTTTCAGCAGCCAGTCTGTGGAGGCATCCTGTGATGCTGAGGGGACATTAAGCTGCCCCTCAGATTTCAGGGCTGTCTCCCCTCCTTTTTAGCCTCCTCTTTCAACAACAGGTTGGTGTTGTTTTGGAAAGGGGCAGAAGAGCCTGGGAGAAGGAGGGGATGGAGAGTTTGTCTGGGGCTGTGCAGGGATGAAAATGATCAATGTTAGTCCTGTCAAATCCCAGTAGGTGAGCAGGGCAAACACTGCTGGGGTGCTGTGGCTGACCAGGGTTTCTTGCACTGGGAAATAGAAGGAAACAAACATCAGCTGTAGACGGAGCTGATATTTGATATTGAAACATGTTTGCACAAAGCACAGGTTCTTTTGCAGCAATGATAATCTCAGTTCCCTGGAAAAATGGTGTCTTCAGTATTTGTGTATTGTGGAGCAGCTTGTACATACTAGTGTGCAATAGTACAATATATATATATTGTATATAGAATTGTACAATAAGGAAATACTCAAGCAAGCATGTGGAACTGCATTTGGAATAATGCTCCAAGTTATGTATGTCCCTTTTCCAGACTGTTCCCTTTGTATCCGCAAGTTTTTGTCCTACAAAACTCAGTGTCCAACCTGCTGTGTGGTAAGTGTGGTTTTGATTTTTCCCCCCCAGTTTATTTTTATCTTTTGGGACATCTCAGGAGCTTTTCCCTTTGGACTGTGACAAATAATTCTGATTGCATGGCAAAGTGTGGTGCCCTTGCATCTGGAATTCTCCTGTTTCTGTCAGTGCAGGCAGAAGGGGATGGAGCAGCAGCTGGGGTTTGGTTCAGGGCTCTGAGTACAATCTGTCACAAAATATTTAACATTCATTTGCTAAAATACTCCATCATTTAAACCAGCAGTGCTGAAACATAAGCACTTAATTTTCCTTGTGCAATTGGCCCTATTTAATCTCAAAATAAAAATAAAAAATTAATAAAAGCTTTGTTAAAAAGAAGAGCAGAGAGAGTTGCAGTGAGGTAAAAATTAAAAATTGTTTAAAGAGAATGACCTGAATGCACAGAGGTATCTCCTAATTCATATTTTCATTCCATAATCAGAAGATTAACATTTCCCTTCATCATGTTTTCATGTTTTGTTGCTTAGGATTCTCACAACCTTCAGAAGATTTTTGGTTTGGTTTTCAGAATAGTTAGACCTGTGCTGCAGTAAACCATTGTTGGAGCCTGGGCACACTGGACTTTTTGCTTTGTTTTTACTTGTTACCCTTAATATCCCAGAGCTCAGTTCTCAGGCAGATATTTTAATGTATTTTTGGGGAAGAAGTGTTTGCCCTTTAAGCATCTGAATTCCTGTAGCACTTTAATGGGGAAGTTGAGGCATTGAGCCAAGAAACAAGTTATTGATCACTTGAACATTTTCTGGGCACTTGCTGTTTTCACTGCATTTGAATGTTGGTTTGTTTAGATTTGTTGGGTTTTGTTTGTTTTTTCTTTTCTTTGTTTTTTAAATAGGCAGTCTCAGAGTCTGACCTGAGAAACAACAGGCTTTTAGATGATCTCGTGAAGAGCTTTAATTCTGCAAGGTATTTCTGTCATTTTATGGCTTCTCTCTCTGCTTTGGAAGGTGGGACCAGCACTGGACAGGAGCAGTGTGACAACTGAGCAAAAAAAAAAAAATTGTAGTGTCCCAGAAGGATGGGCAAAGATGAATATTTTCTGGAAAAGCCCTGCAGTGGCTGAAGCTGCTCTCCACCCCAGTGATGGGGAGTTTTACCAACTCATTTTGGTTCTGCTTGGCTGCTCTGGGGGTTGCTGAGGGCTCTGCCAGTGTGCAGGGTCAGCAGACATGGCAGCACCTGGGGGAATAAAGAAGGAAAGATTTCCTTCAGATCTTCCTCTGTGTGCAGGGGGTGGTGAAGGCTCTGGCTAGGAAACACACAGGTATTGAGAGACTAAAAATGTGAGTTTGCTCGAGTAAGGAAAGTCATGGCAAGCTGTGCTTTCAGCTTGATTTCTTACCTACTGTTCTGTTTGTTTTCAATTCATTTTTGTGCCTCACATCCCTTTAAAAGACAGGGACAACAAAGTAAATATGACTTGGGAAATTCTCACAACAGCAGATGAAGCCCCTTGTATTATCTGTTTTCTTTTGATGAGAAGCTACCCAGTGGTTTTCTGGGAATTCTATGGGTGTTCCTGTCTCTATGGGAGACAAATGCACTTCCACCTTTTTCTCTGAAATTACCTTGGAGCTGGAATCAGTGAGACTCTTGGCTTCATAAGTGACAAGAAGCATAGTTCAGCTGATGGCTTTGTATCATGAGAGAATTTTTCTCTGATGAAGATCATAGAATGTAGATAGATCTAATCTTTTATATGACCACTACTAAATTTAATTGATTTATTTGAGTAATTTAATTCCTACAGTTCCACTGTTTCAGCTTGAATTCTGGTGCTTCCTTGTGATAAATGGATTACTATATTTTTGTTAATGCCTAATTTTGTAGGGAACAAGTAGTGCTGACTTGGATCCATTATGATATTGAATCTTAAATGTTAATTTTTTTTTTTGACTGCTTTAATGGATCAGTATAAATCTTACCAGTGAGAGCAGTTCAATAACCTTTCCTTTTGTGACTTGGAGTTCAATCAATTCCTCACATGGAGATGGATCAGGAGGAGCTGAGGGGACACTGCTCCTGTATCCACCTCTGCTCTTGTACAGGGAAATCTTCTGTCCCCCCTCCTTCTCCATCTGCTTGGTTTCCCCTTGGCTGTCCCCAAAAGCAAACCCACACTCCAGGGGCTGAAGGGCTCAGCAGGTTTCAAAGATCAAGTATGTTCTAACTTGACTTTGAGCCTTGGGTAGTTTGATGTTATGAAAATTGGGCCTTAAATCTTCTCAGCATTTCACAAAGTGCAAACCCATTTCTTAAGTGAGGCCTGGAGGGGAAGAAAATGGTAATGGTGGCACTTAGAGTGGGAGCTGTGCTCCAGGGTCAGCATGCAGGGCTGGGACCCACTGCAGCCAGGGGGGGCTGATCCCATTTCCACTGTGCTGCACGGGCTGTTTGCTGGGGGGCCCAGGGGCTGGGTGCAGTTCTGTGCTCCTCACCTGGGTGTGCTCTGTCCCCTCACCTGTCTGTGCTGTGTCCCCTCACCTGTCTGTGCTCTGTTCCTCACCTGTCTGTGCTCTGTCCCCTCACCTGTGTGTGCTCTGTTCCTCACCTGTCTGTGCTCTGTTCCTCACCTGTGTGTGCTCTGTTCCTCACCTGTCTGTGCCCTGTCCCCTCACCTGTCTGTGCTCTGTTCCTCACCTGTGTGTGCTCTGTTC
Organism: Erithacus rubecula; assembly: GCF_903797595.1. Taxonomy (NCBI): domain Eukaryota; kingdom Metazoa; phylum Chordata; class Aves; order Passeriformes; family Muscicapidae; genus Erithacus; species Erithacus rubecula. The sequence continues at coordinate 19,906,551 of NC_136665.1, read as the reverse complement.
CCTCACCTGGGTGTGCTGTGTCCCCTCACCTGTGTGTGCTCTGTTCCCTCACCTGTCTGTGCTCTGTTCCTCACCTGTCTGTGCCCTGTTCCTCACCTGTCTGTGCTCTGTTCCTCACCTGTGTGTGCTCTGTTCCCTCACCTCTCTGGCCAGCCCAGCCCAGAAGGATGTGCAGAATTATTTTCTGTCCTTAATGCAGAGTTCTCTTATCAGTTGCAGTGAGGCAAATACCTTCAGAAATAACATGTAAAGTTTTGTGTGATGTGTAAAGAATTAATTTCATTACTCTCTACTAAAGAGATTATTTTGACAAAATTTGTCACTTTCTGCTTTACCTTGTTAAAAAACCTAGCAATAGAAATTAGAGCTATACTTGCCTAAGAAGAAAAGCAGTAGTCCTTGCTGAAAAGAATCTCTGCTTTTCTTCATACATAGGGAAGAAAAATGTTTTTGCTGTCCAATTTCTCCCTGTTTCCTATTCAGGGTTACTGGACAGGTGGTGAGTCAGAGGAATAAACCCCTTGATTGTGGGTGCTGGGGGCAGCAGGTGCTGTCACTGCTGCTGCAGTGATTGTGCCTCCAGCAGGAGTGCAGGGGGAATTTCAGGGAGATCCATTGCCTTTAGTGCAGTTGGGACTGCTCTGTGGGAGTTGTTCCTAGGGAGATTCACAGCTCTGGATGTTCCTTGGAATTTATTTATGTGGAAGCCCTAGATTCCCAACAGCTCTGCTCCATTGCTGCTTCAGCAAGAGAGGGGTAAACAGAAAATGGGAATTGTAAAATGGGAAGCAGGAGCCAGATGGAGGACACTTGGTTTTTGTGGGTGTTGCAGATCTGAGGGAAAAGATGTGGGAAGCTGTTTTTGCTGCTGTGGAAGCAGAGGGAGGGTGCTGGAGGGCAGGATGTTAGGAAACCATCCATCTTTAGTTAAACAGGTGTTTTTTAACCCCTGCCCTGCCCCATCTCAGGGACTGAGGGGTTTGGGTCATGGTGTTCTGCTGGGTCTGGGCTCCCTGTGACACCAGGCTGATTCACCTCAGCCTCCACGGGGAAGGACACTGCTCTGCTCATGGTCTGGGCATTGTCAGCTGAGCTGCTCTTACTGCTGTGTGCCAGGGAGGTGAAATTCTGTCAGCTCAGAGCTCACAGCAGTCTGTTCAATTCTTGGGAGGGTCTCAGATAACTGAGGCCATACACAGTAGATAGAGGGTTCTGAAGATGTGTAGAGCTGATGTTTGCTGTGGGATCAGCTCCCAGGTGAGCTGGCCAGGCTGGTGCCAGGGGCTGGAGCCCTCCATCACTGCCTGCTTTCCCTGCCTTGCTGGCTGATGGAGGAGCTTCAGTCTGCTCCTGCTTGCCTGAGTCTGTCCAGTCACACTGTCAGAGTTTCTGTGATTAGTGGGAAATTTGAGTAATTCACTCTGTGCTGGGGGGGTGGCACTGACAAAGTGCTGTTGGAGAGCCCAGGGCTGTGCCAGGAGCATCTGCTGTGCCCTGGCTCTGTGTCCCTGTCCCTGGGGCTGGGCTGTGACACCATGAGATGTCATCACCCAGCTGCTCATGAGCCCAGAAACCACATTCTGGGAGAGGCCAGTGTGGGGCTGCTCCCTCCTGCCCTCAGGCTTAGCATCTTCTGTGTTTTCCCACCCAAAGAAGCGTGTGTGTTGTCAGGCAGGTGTGCAGTTCCTGCAGTGCTGAGTGTCCTGCTGTGCTGCTTGCAGGCAGCAGCTGCTGCAGTTGGTGTTGGATGCTCCAGGGCACAGCAGCCCTGCTGCTCAGGGGCCAGGCAGCCCCAGCCCCCTGGGCCAGGACACAGCCTGCACCAAGGCAGGGCTGCCAGGGGCTGCTCTCAGGGGTCCCAGCACCGAGGAGCACCAGGACCTGCCCAGCCCTGCCCAGCCTGGAGCTGAGGACAGCAACGTGGGGATGCCTGGGGGCACTGAACACCACGAGAAGCCTTCTACATCTGTGCTGAAAGGAGACAGGAAAGGTGAGCTGTTGGATTGTGTGCTGCTCTGTGCCCAGAGTGGCTGGTGTGTGCCAGAGCACTCTGGGCACCCATCCTGGGGCCCTGGGTGGTTCTGCTCTGTGCTGGCACCTTCAGCCCCTGCCCTGGCACTGGCCCCTTCCCACCTCTGCTGCTGTGGGACTGCTCTGCCCCCAGTGTGTTCTTCACAGAGCCTCAGCTGCTGCCAGGAATCCATGGAATTCAGCACTTACAGATTCCTTTGCTCTGAGTAACAGCACTACCAAACAATAGTTGTGCAACAGTCTTGGTAGAAATGAAGTAATTTCTCTTCTCCTTCCCCCCATGACTGGACAGGCACTGGCATTTGTTCTGCTCTTGTATCCTTGAGTAACCAGATGCAGGATATTTTATAACTGAGGGGTGAGCCTGAATTCCAAAGGAGCATGGCAGCAGCTCTGTTAACATTGCTGTTCACACACTCTGCAGAAGAGTCACCTGCTTTGTTCTTTTGTAATTCTAGAGAGTTATGGTGAATTTACTTAGAAGCATGAAAATATCCATTTATACTAATCAACCACAATAAAATGGCAGAATCCTCTTAGTTCTGACGTGCTGGCAGCCATCCTATTGACCCAGCTAAAAGCCTGAATTAAAACAAAACACCATGTAGGAATACACCCCTGGCTCCTATTAGCTCAAATTTAGCTGTTCTCTTGTTTAACCATGTATTCATCTGGAACTCTGGAGTTCATGTGTATTTATCAGCTGGATGAATCCTGATTAAAGAGGTACCACAGCCAGGGAAGGAGCCACAGGAACCTGCCATGGTTTTACACACCAGACCTGCTTGTGTTCAGAATTTAAAACTCACGTGACATTTCACTGCCTGTTTATTTTTGAGCAATTAAAACTTGCACCCGCTTCCCATTTTATAATCATTTGGAATCTTTGAGCACATGTCACGTGGAAATTATTTCCACAAATGCAAAATAGTTGGTCAGGCAGCATTTGTGAATCACCTGCAGTGGGAGGTTTGGTGTTATCTGTTCCTGTTTTGAGAACTCAGCTGTAAGTCAGGACCAGTGTGTTTGTTACTGTCCCAGCTATTAGTTTCTCAGAGGAAAACATTCACTCCTTGCTGTAATACCCACACTAGTAAATTCCTTCTCCTTGCTTGCAGTGGAATGTCCTGTTTGTGGGGTTGCTATTCCAGAGCAGTACATCAACAAACATCTGGATAGCTGCTTGAGCAGGGAGGAGAAGAAGGACAGCCTGAGAAGGTGAGGAGCAGCCCTGGGGCTGCAGGTGCCTGTGCCTGCTGTGTGCACTGACAGACCTGGGGTGCTGGGGGTTTTATTCTGCCTTCCCTGCTCTGTGCACTGACAGACCTGGGGTGCTGGGGGTTTTATTTTGCCTTCCCTGCTGTGTGCACTGACAGACCTGGGGTGCTGGGGGTTTTATTTTGCTTTCCCTGCTGTGTGCATGGACAGACCTGGGGTGCTGGGGGTTTTATTTTGCTTTCCCTGCTGTGTGCACTGACAGATCTGGGGTGCTGGGGGTTTTATTTTGCCTTCCCTGCTGTGTGCATGGACAGACCTGGGGTGCTGGGGGTTTTATTTTGCTTTCCCTGCTGTGTGCACTGACAGATCTGGGGTGCTGGGGGTTTTATTTTGCCTTCCCTGCTGTGTGCACTGACAGACCTGGGGTGCTGGGGGTTTTATTTTGCTTTCCCTGCTGTGTGCATGGACAGACCTGGGGTGCTGGGGGTTTTATTTTGCCTTCCCTGCTGTGTGCACTGACAGACCTGGGGTGCTGGGGGTTTTATTTTGCCTTCCCTGCTCTGTGCATGGACAGACCTGGGGTGCTGGGGGTTTTATTTTGCCTTCCCTGCTCTGTAGAGCACTGACAGCACTCTGGGGACTGACCCCCTTGAGAAGGTGTGTGCTCTGCCAGCTCAGTCACTCCTGGGCTGCTAGTGGCAACAAAACAGTGGGCAATGCTTTAAAAAATTCAGCACAAGGAGAACTTGGTCTGTGTGTTGTTCTTATCACCTTTCTGCTCCCTGGCATTAACATTCCCTTCAGATAACACTGATGCCCATTTTTCATTTGGTGAATGAATTGCTTCCTTCGGTTCAGGTGTGCCAAGAGACATTTTCTTCAATAGCTGTCAAGTTAAAGAATAAAAATTGCACCTTTCTCTGCTCTCTGTGGGGCTGTTGAAGTTTCCTGAAGATCTCAATTTCCATAAGATTAATGGATTCCTTTGGCTTTGTGCCCCTGCCCCAGCATTGGTCACGGTCACCACATTCACATCAGAAGTGGAGTTTCAGTTTGTTTTCCTTACAGCAGAAATTTAGGCTGTTATTTCTGACTGATCAGACTGAAGAACTGGGAGGATTTGTACTTCAGTGCTTGTTTTTCCAATTCCCCTGAACCTTTAATTAAAAAGCAATTTCATGTTAAAGCTCTTGTTTTGCCCAGTCATGCTTAGAGTGCACTCTGTAAGCTAAAGGACTTTCAAGATGAAAAAATGGTAAATGCATATTGAAATCTGATGTTACATTTAATTTCCATTTGGAGTGGTTTAATGCTTTCTCTGTTCTTAATAAATGGAAAACCAAGCCAGATCTGCCCTTGGTGCCACGCCCACGTCCCTGACAGGATTTAAGTTGTGCTTATTTAGTCTCCAGGCTGCCTGGAATACACACCAAGCTTCTGTAGCACTCTGAAAAGGTTTAATTTAATTCCTCCCTGACGTTTTTTGTATTTCCCAAAAGAATCTGAGAAAACTTTCCCTGAAGAGTGTATTGTGGTAATCCATCTTTTTTTTTACCAGCCATGCTACAGGGCTGGATCAGAGTAAATGGATTATTGACAGTTTTTGTGTGAGACTTTTTTTTAACCTTGAAATTTTCAATGTGATAAGTCAAAAGTGCTGAATAGTTTTCAAATAAATCTCTCATTTTCACAGTGGAAAGCTGTTAGCTGCTCTCTAATCCAGAGTAGTGCAGCTGAGCTTTATTTTGCTACAGAAAGAAAAATGTCTAATTTAAATGCTGTTCCTCTGTAAATTACTGCAGTTGCAGAGGATGAGTGAGGCTGTAGATGGGTTTAGGCCCCTTTGTTTTTCCTAGTTTGAGAGGATCTCACCAGGAGGTGTAGGGAAGCCTGAGCTAATTTGACAGGAGGAAATGTTCTCCTAATTTTAGGTGACAAAAGTTGCACTAGGACTTGCATTTTCTCTGGCAGTTTCCTGTAATTAAGATGCTTTCCCCAGCTGTGCCAGGAGTGTTGAGTCCTGACAGAAAGCAGTGGAAAGCAGTAAATTTTGTCTTTAGAAGTTATTCCTCTGAGAGCACTGTTACTTATCTTCAGTGTCTCTCTCTGTATCACCAAACCACCCTTAGCTGGGAACTGCTGCCTTCAGGTACAAGACTTTTTCTCATAGACATTTTTCCAGAAAGCTGACAAATCTCCTAATTTAAGTTTTGGCTTGATGTTTTAATGCTTTTAACATTTCTCCAGCTGATTCAAGAAAGCCATGATAGAAACCCCAAATTTCTTTCATGTGTACATTATCCTGAACGGGTGAAATACCCTTAAGTGATTCTAAATACTTTGATTGTCATAGGAGTGTGAATTAAATGAAGTCTCTTGTTTGCTGTGGCAGCTCTGCCCACAGAAGGAAGCTGATGTCCAAGGTTGTTTATAACCTGCTGTCAGACAGGGATCTGAGGAAGAAGCTGAAGGAACATGGTCTGTCCACGTCTGGCAGCCGCCAGCAGCTGATCAGGAGACACCAGGAGTTTGTGCACATGTACAATGCCCAGTGTGACTCCCTGAGCCCCAAACCAGGTCAGTGGCACTGCATCCAACCACCTGCATTTCCCCTCTCTTACCTCTGGGGAAGGTGTGACACTCTTGGACTGCTGGGGAGCTGGGGCTGGAAGAATTGATCTGGTGTGAGTCAGGATCAGAGATGGAAATCCTTGTTCAGCCTGCTGGGGTGAGCCTGCCCTCAGTGCTGTGTGGGTGCCACAGGGCAGAGGGGGAGTGCTGGGCTGTGCTGGGCTCCTCTCCTCTCCCTCTCCCTCTCCCTCTCCTCTCCCTCTCCCTCTCCCTCTCCCTCCCTCTCCCTCTCCCTCTCCCTCTCCCTCTCCCTCTCCCCCTCCCTCTCCCTCCCCCCTCCGCTCCCTCTCCTCTCCCTCTGCTCACAGCCTGCACACTGGTCAATTATTAAACTCCCTCTTGAGATGCAGACCTGCATTTGGGAGGTAGCAGAGCCTGAGGTCACTGGGGAACATGAACAGCTGAGCTTCTGAGGAAGCACAGGTGCCAAATTCCTGGAGTGGGCTTAAACCAGTTGGGAACAGGTTTTATACTTTCACAGCTTAATAAGATTTTGTTCTGACTGCTTCACTGTGTGGTGAAGTGTTTGTTTCAATAACTGCCCACAGCTGCCTGGCAGGGCTGTGGAGATGATGAATTGCAGAAACAGATTTGTAAAAGTAAATGTCAGAGTGAACTGTGCAGGGTTCTGCATAGCCATGGCTCTAGTTAAATGTTAGTTATGTTGTTTATAGGCTTTGGATGTGTCTGATAATTGTTAAGTCAGTTGTAATTCCTCTGTGGGCTTTGCCCTTGAGCCTGAACATGGTTCTGGTGGTTTGGGAGTGAGATAAATAGCAGATGCAATTATTGTGTCTTCCATTGAAACATCAGTATAAAATGGAAAGTCTCTCTGAAGGATGGCCTGTGTGCCACAAGCACAGCTGTGTGCAGGAGGCAGGTTTGGTAGGATTTGGGAATTGGCCTGGGATTGGAGCCTGGCTTTCCCTCTGAGGGCTGATGCTGTTTGTGTTTGAAGTTCAGGCTAGTTTCAGTCTGTGCTGTTACAGCTTTTTATTGCCCAGTCCTGTCTCAGTGATCCCTGCCTTGTATTTCCAAACAGTTGCAGAGGTTGTTAAAGAGCTGGAGAGGAATGAGAAGATTCGGGTTCAGCTGGAGTGTAAAAATAAACCTGGGGAAAATGTAAGTGGCTGGTGTTGGTTCTCCCAGAGGGGTGGCCAGAGAAGCTGCAGAGTGGCCACTGAGAGTGTCTGCCTGCTGCTTCATTGTGCATGTTAGAATTCACATCTCATCCTGTGATTTTCTCACACTTCTCTGGGCAGTCCTGGGTGCCCTGCTGAGCTTTATGCCCAAACCCTTTTAAGTTGAAGCAATTTTTGACTGCAATAAAAATCCTTGAGTGATGTTCTCCTTGGCCATACTGGAAGGTTTTGTCCCTCCCTGGCAGTGTGGGGAATGTTTTGTTTCCTAGAATTCTCTAGGATTTCGCCAGCAAATTCCAGTAGCATGTTCCTTTTCCCATGACACTTGATCCTTGGGTGGCTTTTGAAGCCTGGTTGTTGCACAGGGTCAGGAAATATTTTGTGGCCCACATGTGCTGGATGTTCCATGGGCTGCCTGCTCCTGGTGGCTCTGTGGAATCAGGGCAGGACTGTGGTGTGTTCTGTAAATGTGGATTAATGTGATCAGGTGCTGAAAGCTGGGGGGGAAACAAACAGTTACTTCTTCCAGCTTTAAATTTCATAATCTGCAGCTTTAACATCTTTGTGTTAAAAACCTTTGTGTGATTTCTGCAGAGCTTGACCTTCACAAAGGACCAGACAGAGGAGGAAATAGATGAGATCCACACTGAATATCGTAAGTAACAATTCCTTTATAAATTTGCTTTTTAAATTTATAAATTCCTGAGCCCTCAGGGGCAGGACAGCCCTTCCTGCTCCTGGCTTTATTTCCTCAGCCTGTTGTACACATCTAGAACAAAAATATATTAAATACTGTCTTAATTTTTAAAGACAGGTATTTGATTGAGTTTAGATTGGTAAATGGACATGGCTACAAAACTAATCACTTGGAGATCTTGATAGTCTAAAGCAGATTTAAAGAATAGGAAAAATGGAAAGATAGATAAGGTTTTAAAATTAATAAATAATACTGTTCAAAGAAGCAAGTGGTAACTGGTGTCAGGTAATTATTTCTCATCAAATAATAAGCAAGAAATCATAAGCATGATAAAAGAACTGTATGTTAAAATTTGAGAACAGCGTGAGATTGAAGACCTGTTTCCAAATGCCATTATTTCACTGTAAAACAGATGGACTTTAGGAAGCTTTATTACACAATGAAACATTTTTTTCCTTTTATTTTAGGGCATTTGCACCCCAGACCCTAATTCCCAGCTGAATGAATGAACCCTGGTGTAAATTCTGAATAAAAACCCCAAATGTACTTTTGTTCTGCTTTTCCATGTGACAAAACACACTGGGAGTGTGAACAGCCTTGGGGAGAGGCAGGACTAACTGCCTGGGAGAAACACTTGATTTTCTGCTACTTTGCACTTTCCCAGGCTCTTGGCAATTTGCACATTGCACTGTTGGCATTTTTTGCTGCTTATGAAATGGCAATTAATGCTTTGGCTTGATGAAGCTGAGGGTGGGAGCTCTGGCTGGCAATTGCAGCCACTGTCATTTCCTCCTGCTCTGCAGGACACCCTCAGCCCACTCTGCTTTTTTCATGGCCTCTAGTTAAAGGGTTAAAACATCTGCAGGAAAGGAAATACACCTGTGAAAAAAAAAACCTGATTAGATTACCTTTTCTGCTTATAAATCTTTTAATTTGCTGTTCTTTGGAGGTGTGCTGCTTTGTCCTGTGTTTGAGTGTTTGTCCTTGTGTCTGAGGCTGGTTCTGCAGCTGGCTGGGATGTGCTTGGGCTGTTGTTTCAGCACCACACTGATTTACAGTGTGGCTGAGCAGTGCTTGTGTGCCAGGACATTGCTTTGCAAAAGGCTTTGTAGCTCTGCCATGAGCCAGACAACAAAAGATAGTGATGCTGGAAAAGCTGAAGCACCAAAGGAATTCTGTAATGAGAGTGCAGCGACTCACACACGACATCTGGGACACAACTTGCTTTTCATTAACAGAATTTTTGGCCTTATGTGGTGTTTTCAGCTGCTCAGGGAAGGGAAGGCAGTGTCAAGTCTGTTTCCTTCTGTGGGGCAGAACTTGGTGTTGTTTTCTTACAGAATGCATCAAAGAATTTCTGCACTGAAAGGGTGTTCAGTGACTGGAATGGGTTCCTCAGGGAGCTGACACAAAAGCAAAAAATGCTTTTCATTAAATTCCAATTTAATGTACTTTTTGTATCCATTTCTGTTCATGCCCTCTCAGTGTTTGTGCCATGCCTTGGTCCTGTGGGGGTGGCCAGTGATGCTCTGTTACCTTCCAGGAAACAAACACAGGAGTGAATTCAAGTTCTTGGTGGATCAGGTAAATAAACGGTGGAAGAAGACAGGTGGGAGGAAAGCAGAAAGTGCTCCAAGCAAAGAGGAAGCTGCTGCCAAAGAGCTGCCAGCACCCACAGGTCAGTGACATTTAGCATTGTCCCCTGTTGGACCACAATAAGAAGTGTGGAATTCCCAAAGAAATGGTCTTTCATCTGTTGTTCTTCTAGAGCCTTTAAGGGGAAAAAACCCAACCAGCATAAAGATCCAGCAGACCCTAAAGTGATTTACTACTGTTGATTTTAGTGTGAACAGAAGCATGACCCATAATAAACGTTGGTTTGATTTCTGTGTTGTGTGTGGATGTGTCTGGGCTGTTCCCAGCGTGTCAGGCTCTGTCCAGGTTTGCTGGAGGTGCTGAGGTGGCCACACAACCACTCTGGGATGATAATGATGATAAGGATGGGTGCTGCTTGCTGCCTTTCAGCCTCCAGCCTCCTTACTGTGAGAGGGGCTGGGAATTGGGAGCTGCAGAACTATTTGTGGGGCTTGGATTCAGGAGTTACTCGTCCCAGACTGAAGCAGTAAAATCCCTGGGCTTGTTCTAGGCTGTTCATGCAGGATGCTGCCTCCCCACCTTGCTGTGTTCTGTGTTCCTGGGGCACAGTGACAAGGGAGTGCTTGGCTGCAGTTCCTCCAGCCTGTTCACTCTCCTCCCTCCCCAGCCCCAGACACCCTCTGCTCTCCTTGGGCTGGGCTTCCTTGGGTAGGGAACATCTGTCTTTGAATGTGGGTTTAGACAAGCACTCCTCAGCCCAATAGAACTTGAGGGTTTCTAATCTGTTTAAGAGACTGAGAGTTGGCCAGAATCCCACTGGCCAAGCTGGGACGTGCTGTTGTCTGCATTCTCAGGAAAACAAGGCAGTTCCTTTGTCCCAGCTCCCCCAAATTCCTGTGCTCTGGGGCTCAGTTCACCTGTGGCTGTCCCACTGCTGGCTCTTCCAGCAGAGCTCTGAAGAATAAAAAGAAATGAAGAAAACAGAATAATGGTATGAATGTTATCCTTATTGCTTCCTGCAGACCTTGCTGCAGTGCATCATCCATTCTGTGTGAAGGGTAAAAGTGAAGGAATCTCAAGGATAAAAGATTTGAAGCTGCTCTCTTCTGTAGCAGAAGCAGAGCAGTGTGTTATTGGGTAGTGGGACACAGCCTTGATTTCCAGCTCCTGAAGGGAGGGATGGGCTGCTGTGGGTTTGGGCTTTCTGGCTCCTGTGAGCTGTTCTCTGTGCTGCCCTGCAGCTCTGAGAGTGAAGTAAAACCATGGAGTTGTTCCAGGAGAGTGATCAGGTAGAAAATACCTTGGATCAGATGTACCATCCTGCATCTTGTCCAGAATGGGGCAGCACCTTGTTTGGGTCTGGCAAAGCTGCACAGTTCCCACTGCACTTTGTTCTCTGAGCTCCCAGTGCATCCCTGGAGTTTCACTGTTGGGTTTTGTACACAACATCTGCAGGTGGGTGACTGTGTCAACAGCTGGAACAGCAGGAAGGTGATTTGAGGGGAGGGTGCCTGAAGGCTCCTTGTCAGCAGCAAGGCACAGGGAGAAGCAGGAATGGCCTGATGGCAGCAGCTCTGCCTGCTCTCCTTACCCACTTCTCTGGCTTCTCATGGGAGTGCTGGAATTGGACACAATTCAAACAGATCCTTGGTGGTTTGTTCATTTATTTTAATTGTCCCCTCCCTCTCTTCCATTGCCCTCTACTATTGGTTGATGTAATTTAACTTCACTTTGTTTGTGGTGACATTTTAATCATCTATTCCTGGTTTACATCATCTTGCTTTTCATCTTTGAGCTTAAAATGTTTCCCAGCCTTTATAACTTTTAAACATGGGGTTATGCTTTGCCTAAGGGGGAAGTGCCATAAGGATTTGATATATATTGGTGCTAAATAATTTGATTTGATAAATATTAACTGTGCTGGGCTGCATTATTGCACAGGCCTTTGCTATTTTTACCCTGCTAATTTCAGAGTTGTGTTTCATTAGTTGGACAGCCAACTCACTGGGATCTGCTGGTTGTTTTCAGCAGACAAAAATATGCCCCTGATATTTAATTGTGCCTGTTAGCAGGAGAGAAAGGGCAAGCTGAGCTGAATTCCAGGAGTGTGAGGGCTCTCCACACTAGCTGGAGTTCTGCCTGGCCATTTCTGCCCAAGCCAGTGCTGGGGGCAGGAGCAGGGCTGGCACTGCTTGTGGCTCTCACCATCCCTTACAGTGACTGGGGCTGGCTCTGTCCTCACTGCTTTTTGACTTCAGTCACTCACTTGCAAATATTTGTGGGAATGGCATAAGGGCAGCCTCCATTCTCATACCAGATTTCTTCACCCAAATCTGTTTCCTCTCTGGAGGGGCAGGAGGTGTCTCTGCAGAGAACTGTTCATCTTTTCATTGAAAAAACACTTGACACGAAACCAGCAGAATGGTTTCCAATTTTTGTCTCTTGTGTTGTCTAGAAATTATTTTTCCTGTTGAAATGGAAATGTCAGTGCATTGACCTTGTCTTAGCTGCATAAGGAAGTAAATCTCAGCTGCAAATAAGCCTGTTAACTGGATCTGTGAAACTGAAAGCTCAGGCTGGCTGAAGGGAATTGGTGGCACAAGCAGCCAACAGCACTCATTAAGTGCTTGCTAATTTCTGAAATGAAGTTCCATCCAATCGAATGTGTAACACATCCCCACTTTATTTCTCTCCTTATGTTTGAAACTCAACAGTCAAACATTTCTGGTTCTCAGGGAGTTGTTGGTTGATTTATTTTTTTAAATATACATGAGAAGAAATTCAACCTTTGAAACTGTCAAAGTTTTGGAAAGCAGGTACGTGGGAATGAGATGTTGCTAATTAAATGCTTATGACTTATTTTTTCTTTAAAATCTATCTCTAGGCTGCAGAATCCTAAACAATTGTATTTTTCATTATGATTCTTTCTAATCTCTGTCTTTTCTCTTGGCAGAACATCACACAGCTGTTGTCCCTGGAAAAGCCCAGACACTCCAATCAGAAATTGCTGATGGCCAGAGAAGTGAATCCCATTGCTTGGAGGAATACCAGAGATCAGCCTCTCCTGAGTTCTCCCTCTCATCTGGCTCCACAAGCAGGTTGGTGAGGGAACCACTCCTGCATCCAGCTCTGCAGGAGCTGCTCACAGGTTCCTGCTCCCTCTGCTCCTCTCTGCTCCTCTGGGCCTTCAGTGACCTCAGGAGCAGAGCCAAAATACCCAGAGAATGCATTCACAGTCTGTGCCACCTTCATAAGGGATTGCTGGTGCAAATCTTGGTACAGAACCAGGGAGTGGAATGTCTGGGGAGCCAGGACTGTGTTTGGTGAGTCCCTTCCCACGTGCTGGAAGTTTTATTCAGACAGGTCCCACAGATGATACAGCCCCAGTCTAAGCAGTACAGCTGTAAGGACCTGTGGCCCCAGTCTCTGGAGGAAAGGTGAAAAAGCCATTGAAGACAAATACAGAATAATTGGGTTTTGCAATGTGTCTAAGAGCAAGAGAGCTAATCGTGCTATCTTGTTGATAACAGAAATGAGAGAAGAATTCAGGTCTGCAGTAAAAGGGTTTCCTGTGTTTATAGAAGGGGGAGATAATCAGAGGAAGTAGATGAAGGTCACCAGCTGAGCTAGAAATGACATTTCTTCATTTCCCACCCCTTAGACCCCTGGTATCTGTCTCTTCCTCCTTGTTCTGCAAATACCAAGAGTAAAGTAGTGATTGGCTTCATTGGTGGTTATTAACAGAGCAATCTAATTGAGATATTTTAACAGAAGCCAATTTTCCTAAAGTCATTTGGTTCACAAGGAACCTTTGAAAGCCACCATGAGGGTTATAGAGATTTAAAAGCCATCATGAGGGTTAAAGAGCTTTTAAAAGTTGTCCTGAGGGTTCCCTTTCACAGAGGGAAGTGTTGAACTGTGAGTGAAAGCCTGGGGAGACTTTGGAACAGGGAATCAGCTCAGGGGATTAGAAAGCATCAGACAGTAAATGTCTTTGTTTTACAGGATCAAACTTGGCTGCCTGTTTCCAGTTACTGGAGTGAGTGGGGGCATACAGTAAATATTTGTCAGTAAACAGCAATATGCTGGCTGGAGCATATTGGAGCACCTGGAGGCAGGAAGGGTCTCTGTTGCCCTTTGAGAATATCACTGCATTTCTGTTTGACTTCAGAGCAGCCTCACAGACAATAAAACCCTTCCCCTCCTGTGGCCTTTCCCCTCTGTGCTATCTGTGTCTTTCTGCCTGAGCTGGTACTGTAGAATTGATGAAGGCAGCAGATCAGTTTATTTGCTGTTCCATGTGCAGTGAGCTTTGGGGTGAGCACTGGGCTGGATTTATCTCAGCTTCTCAGGCTGTGATGATGATGACAGTGTTTCCTTCCCTGTGCTCAGGAGCTGTTCTCCTGCTGTCTCTGGTCACTGCCAGGGCCCTGGGGTCACCCAGAGCTCACCCATGGCTCATTCCTGTGCTCTTGGAGCAGAGTCCCAGCTCTCCTGGGACACACTCACCTGCAGGGTGGGTGCCTCTGCCCAGGGCAGGGCAGCTGGAGGGGCCCAGGAGCCCTGGGGGATCCCAGGCTGCAGCCAAGCTGGACTTGGGGCAGCACAGAGAGAGCAGAGCAGCAGCAGCACATCACTGCAAGCTGAGCTGGAGAGCCTGGCACTCCTGCAGTGCCAGGGAGCAGCTCTGGCTGTGCAGCTCTGTCCCAGGGCTCTGTGTCCAGAGGGGCCCTGGCTCATGGCAGCACTGGCAGGTGTAGCCATTCAAACTGCAGCAAAAATGACAATTTGTCACTCTGTGGTTACCGTGGGCTGGTATTTTGTTCATTGTAGTGAAATAAATGCAGCACAAATCAAACAAGAGTGATGGTTTCAGTAGCATTGTGGTGTTGTATCAAGTAATGGATTTCTGAGGCTTGTGTTCTTCTGATAACAAGAGGGTCTCCTTTGCCAAGAGTAAATGTTTTTCACATTGAAACGTCAAAACTGGGAATATATTTGGCACTCCAAATCTGCATGCTGTGTTCCTGTGAGGAGGGCACTTCCAAATGGAGGGCTGTTCTGATGAATTAAAACAAAATGAGAATGTTAGTTATATAGAATATGACAGAACAATCTGCAAGTCAGAGTTGAAGTGTTTGTTCTGCAAAAAGGTGGCACAAAGAAATCAGTGATTCTTCTGTTTTCTCCTTCACAAGGTTTGTCCCTTTTCAGTCTCATGTCAATGCTTCCAGGGGAGTAGTTGGTCAAGATTAGAAGTTTATCCATTGTACACTAATCACTGATGAACTGATTTACTCAAAGGTCCCTGCTAACACTGAGAAAATGAGAATGTCACTGCTGCTGCAGGCCAGGCGTGGAGCTTGGCCCCAAACAGACTCTGCCCCAGGGAGATGGATGGTCCCACCAGGGGAGCAGACTGTGTGTTACAGATAAGCACCAAGACACAGCCCTGCCTTTGAAAGGGTCATTTTTCAAAGCTCTGAAGTTGCACTGGGCTTCCACAGGACTGCAGTGCTCCATGTGAATAGTGCTGTGCTGTTCCTTTCTGGAACTGCAGCCAAATTTTACACAATTACTTAAACAATAGGAAAATTAGGAAAGAAATTAGGAGGAACAACGATAAGCTAGTTAATGAGCTTTGTAAAGCAAATATTCCATTATAAGTATTTTATATAATGGGGATAATGTGCAGTTTTTAAAGCAAATTATTTTTTCTGAAAACTGTGTTCAACACAAATGTCTGTTCCTGATGACTAGAGTAAGCCTTGAACAGCAGACAAAAGCCAAGACTGGCCTTGTCTGAGATGCTGAAACACTGTCAGAATTTTGAAATCCTGGTGGGGAAGGGCTGTGTGCAGCCCAGGCTGTGCAAATCCCTGTGCTGCTGGAGCACCCAGAGGGACTCAGTGTCTGCCTGCCCAAGGAAGGGGCCTCATCTGCACCCATGGGGCTTGTGGCACTGAGTCCAGGAGCCACTGACCAGCATTTAGCAGGTCACTCACCCTGATTTATGGGCTGTAGTTGGTCAGCAGAAGGGGTGGCAGCAGGAGAGCCCTGGGTGGCAGCAGCCCCTGCCCTGGTTGGGCACAGCTGGCAGGATGGAGCACTTGGGAATCTGTGTGAGCTGCTCCTGGGCAGCTGCCTCAGCCTGGGCTTGAAGGCAGCATTGTCCTGTGCCCTGGCCATTGCTGCCAGATGAGACAAGTGTATGAAAATGTGTGCATCACTGCAATAATTGCCTTTTTTAGTTCTTCGGGGCTTTTTTTACTTAATAAATCTTGCAGTGCTTTGGCTCAGAGGTGATGCATATCACAGTGCTAGACAGGAGTGTTTGATCTGTGAATTTTGGCCTCAGATATGGGTTCATTGGGAAAGGATGATGACACTTCTCTGCTATGCTGTTGATTCATACTTTTCTTCCCCAAACTGTGAGCTGTAACAAATGGCAGGAGCTGAGGGGCTTGGTGGCAAAAGTCCTGGACATTGTCAGGGTGGTGGAGCAGATCTTTCCCTTTTGGCAAGGCACAGGCTCAAAGCTGAGCTCTTGGGCTGCAGAGGGACCTTGGAAAACTGAGGGAGCCTGGAAAGAGTCAAGGAATGCAGGGGAACCTGGGGAGGGTTTGGCACAGACAAGAGCCCTCCTTGGGGACAGAGTCTGCAGAGACAGGAGATGGAGCTGTGGGGCTGGGGATGGATGGATGGATGATGGATGGATGGATGATGAATGGATGATGGATGATGGATGGATGATGGATGGATGATGGATGGATGGATGATGGATGGATGATGGATGGATGGATGGATGGATGGATGATGGATGGATGATGGATGATGGATGATGGATGATGGATGATGGATGGATGATGGATGGATGGATGATGGATGATGGATGGATGGATGGATGGATGGATGGATGGATGGATGGATGGATGGATGATGGATGATGGATGATGGATGGATGATGGATGATGGATGGATGGATGGATGGATGGATGGATGGATGGATGGATGGATGGATGGATGGATGGATGGAGTGATGGAGTGATGGATGGATGGATGGATGGATGATGGATGGATGATGGATGGATGGATGATGGATGATGGATGGATGGATGGATGGATGGAGGGATGGATGGATGGATGGATGATGGATGGATGGATGATGGTGGATGGATGGATGGATGGATGGATGGATGGATGATGGATGATGGATGATGGATGGAGGGATGATGGATGGATGGATGATGGGTGGATGGATGGATGATGGGTGGATGGATGGATGATGGATGGATGGATGATGGATGGATGGATGGATGATGGATGGATGGATGATGGATGGATGGATGGATGGATGGATGATGGATGGATGATGGAGTGGATGGATGGAGGATGGATGATTGGATGGATATGAGGATGATGATGGATGGATGAGTGGATGGATGGATGATGGATTGATGGATGGATGATGATGGATGGATGATGGATGGATGGATGGATGATGGATGGATGGATGGATGGATGGATGGATGGATGGATGATGGATGATGGATGGATGGCTGGATGGATGGATGGATGGATGATGATGGATGATGGATGGGATGATGGATGGATGGATGGATGGATGATGGAGATGGATGGATGATGATGGATGATGGATGGATGGATGATGGATGGGATGTGGATGGATGGATGGATGGATGGATGGATGGATGGATGGATGGATGGATGGATGATGGATGGATGGATGGATGGATGATGGATGATGGATGGATGGATGGATGATGGATGATGGATGGATGATGGATGGATGGATGATGGATGATGGATGGATGGATGATGGATGGATGATGGATGGATGGATGGATGGATGATGGATGGATGGATGATGGATGGATGGATGGATGATGGATGGATGATGGATGGATGGATGGATGATGGATGGATGGATGGATGGATGATGGATGGATGATGGATGATGGATGATGGATGATGGATGATGGATGGATGATGGATGATGGATGATGGATGGATGATGGATGATGGATGATGGATGATGGATGATGGATGGATGGATGGATGGATGGATGATGGATGGATGGATGATGGATGATGGATGGATGGATGATGGATGGATGGTAGAGCTGGCTGCTCACACAAGGCCAGGGAGGAACCTAATCTGCCTTAAAATAAACCAATTCACAGAGCTGTTTGCTCCT
This sequence comes from Erithacus rubecula, assembly GCF_903797595.1. Taxonomy (NCBI): domain Eukaryota; kingdom Metazoa; phylum Chordata; class Aves; order Passeriformes; family Muscicapidae; genus Erithacus; species Erithacus rubecula. The sequence continues at coordinate 19,889,017 of NC_136665.1, read as the reverse complement.
CTCAGCTTTAGAACAAGACATGTCATCCACACTTACATCAGCTTTTTTCTCTGTTTTAGGGTGTTTATCTCCAGTGAGAGATAAGGGGGGTGGTGAAGTCAGATCCAGCTGATGGTCAGGAAAGGAGGCGTTGGTGCCTGTCTGTCTGTCTGTCTGTCTGTGAGGGATCAGGGAGACCAGCCCTGCAGGATATGGATTGGGCAGTTGCCTGAGTCAGTGCCCTTTCCCACCCATGTCAGTCAGTGCAGGATCACCCTGCCCCAGCCTGCTGGCTGCATCTCAGCAGGTCAGGTGAAGCATTTAATAGTTTTGCTGTAAAATTGACTCATCTAGAAATGATCTGTAAATTTGTGGAAGAGATTAGTCACCTTTAGTTAAGAAAAGGACAGAAAACCTGTTGTGGGAATTTGTCTGAATAAAGTCTGAATAAAGTCTGAATAAAGTCTGGAGGGTGTTTTGCTGTGCCTGGCTGCAGTGTAGGTAGATACTTCTGAGACATTGAAAAGGCAGAAAACATTGGAGAAATGAACAAAACAAAAATTTTAAATTATGTGATCTCTTTGGCCTCTGTGGGCTAAATTTTGTAGGGAAAACCCTTCAGAATGAGGCAGCTGTTTATCTTACTTAATTCATAATATTCAGTTTAAGGGCTAATCATTTGGTCTAAGAGAGAGGGGTTTTCTTCAGGGAAAGAAAAAATTACTTTAAAATACAAATTCAGCTGATGGTCAAAGTTGCTTTTATTTCATTGACAGTGGTTTTTTTTTGATAATTGTTTTTCAACTGTGCCATATTTAAAGATTAAAAAAAAAAATTCCAAACCCTTTTTTTCCCTGACCTGTGTCAGAAAGGTGTGTAATTAATGATGTCAGCTGCCAGTGCAGCTTGCTGAGGTTGTGTGTTCAGATGGTGCCTGGGAGAGCTGGGGTGCAGGGATGTGCTCCAGGGGAGGCTCAGGGGGTGCTGCAATCTGCAATTAGGGCTGGAGTTAATTGTGTCCCTGGGGAGCCAGGGCTGCTCACCCTCCCTGTGCAGGCCAGGGGTGCAGCTGCCCCAGGAGCTTTTCTTCTTGCTTTAAGGAGCTCTCTGGGCCCAGCCAGACTCCTCATGGGTTCTGAACATGTGTTGCTGCTTGGGGCCCTGGGCAGAGTTTTCCAGTTTTATTGTTTTGTGGGTGATGAATGCTCAGTGCTCAGGCAGGGCAGCACATCATGTTCAGCCTCAGACCTGCTCTTCTTCTATTTTAGGGGACTCACAGCACAGAAATAGCCCTGTGTCCTCCCCAGTTCTTGTTTAAAATGCAGCTGGAACATCAGAGTGGGGTTTGGAAATATGATAATTTACTCCACTTTGAGTACTGAAAATGAGCTTTTGATGGACTTCTAATTCTGAGAGTAAAAACAATGTTGACTTTCAGAACATTCCCCTTCCATTTTTGGCATCTTTTTCCTTTTTATCTGTATGACTGAATGTGCATGTGTTGGAGGTTACTCTAACCTGGTGTTGCTTGTCCAGCCAAATTCCTCTTGGATCTGTAGTTATCTCCACAGTAAGAGCTGAGGACTCTCTTCAGGGGACACAAAATGGCAAAGGGTGGAAGAAAATCCTGCTGTCTCATAGAAATTTTATATCATGTTGATTTATTTAAGAGAGACTTTATTTAAAGTAGGTACACTTTTCCCCCAAAAACATCTTGCAGATCCTCTACAGAGAAACTTTCTGGTGCCTGGGACACCTAACAGACAGGAACAGAATTGTCCTGGTGTTAATGATGATAATGAGACCCCAGGGATAACTGGAGTGAGACAGAGACAGAAGTTTCTGGACTGCAGGTGCTGCAGGTTGATGTTGTTTCTCATTGCTGCTGCTGCAGGGGTTGGTCTCACCCAGGGGTTCTGCTGCCACTGCTGCAGGTGCTGCTGAAATAATTCCCATCCCTTTCATTTTCCCCTTCAGCACCAATTCAGACATTCTGGCAGATGTGGAAGGGTCTGACACGTGTTCAGCATCCTCTGACAGGTGAGTAGAAGTCCCTGGGGTGGGTTTAGATCTGTAGTTTGCAGTTGGTGGAATCCTGGAGAAGCAAATGCCTCAGCAAAGTCAGATCCTTGGAGAATCCCCACAGTTCTGGGAAGCACAGTTTGGTCAGTGAATGTTGACCCTTGAAAAATGATAACTGGGTCCTCCAAGAATCCACAGATGCACAACTGAATATCTTCATTCTAAGGAATATGTAAATATATATTTTAATTAGGAAAAAAAAAAAAAAAAGAGGGACCTGCTTTTTATGGAAAATTAAATCTGATCTTCTACAATACTTGAAAATTCCATTGTTGGCAGAGCTGTAGGTGAGGCTGACAAGTTGAACATGCTGGAATTGAGTATTATCTGTTTTGATTCACTTCAGTGTGAAATTAGGAGATCACTTCCTGGTTGTTAAAATCTCACTGCTGCAAGTCTGTGGATCACATTTCTGTTTCCCATATGAAAACCCAGAGAAGGGGCTGGGGAGAGCTGTGAATGTGTGTTCAGTCCCATCTGGGTCTGGCTGCTGGGGTTCCCAGGATCTCCCTGGGGGTGCCTGGGGGTCCCAGGGCTGCAGGAGCTCCATTTCCATCCATTCCCACCCATTTCCATCCATTCCCACCCATTCCCACCCATTCCCACCCATTCCCACCCATTCCCACCCATTCCCACCCATTCCCATCCATTCCCACCCATTCCCACCCATTCCCACCCATTCCCACCCATTCCCACCCATTCTCACCCATTCCCACCCATTCCCACCCATTCCCACCCATTTCCACCCATTCCCACCCATTCCCACCCATTCCCACCCATTCCCATCCATTCCCACCCATTCCCACCCATTCCCACCCATTCCCACCCATTCCCATCCATTCCCACCCATTCCCATCCATTCCCACCCATTCCCACCCATTCCCACCCATTCCCATCCATGCACAGCTCTTGCTGCCAGTGTCCTCAGTGTGTCTGTGGCACTCTGCAGATGTGCACTTGGGCACCTCTGAGTTTTTATTGTTGTTTTCAGTTGTGAATTCCCAGCTTAAGACAAATGAATAGTCCCTGCAGGATGGATCCAGCCCAGCAGATGGTATAAAACAGAGTGCACTTAAAAGGAATGTTTAATTAGCAAAAGCTGTTGACAGATTAGCAGCATCTTTCATGTCAACACTGTGGGATTTTAAGCTCCAAGGCTGAATGATGGAAATCAGCTGCTTCATTTACATACAGCTAGTTTAAAAGTTTTTCCTTCAAAATTAACTGTGACTAAAAATAAAGCAGTTGTTGGGTTTTCTGTGGAAAATACTTTGTCCATAAATGAGGAGAGTGCCTGGCAAGGCTGCAGGCCCCAAGCACTCCTTTGCTGCTTCCAGGTGCTGGGCCCCAAACTGCCTTTGCTGATAGAACACCCTGTGGTTTTGTCACTGCCAGGGCTTGTCCTCAGTTATGGACAAGGAGTCTGGGGGGCTGCTGCTTTTCCAAACTGGGCTCTGGGCACAGAGGGAGAGGCATTGTGTTCCTGCAGGCTCAGGGCTATGGGATGCTCTGTGCTGCTGTCACCTTCTTCAAAGGAGAAGACAGAGAAATATTTCTGTCTCCATCCTTGGAAGTGTCCCAGGGCAGGTGGGACACCCTGGGGTAGTGGAAGGTGTCCCTGCCATGGCAGGGGTGGGATGAGATGATCTGTGAGGTTCCTTCCCACCCCAATCATGCCATGATTCCCTTCACCTGTGACACGTGTGCAGCATCATGTCCTGCTCCCAGTGCTCCTGTACAGCACTGTGTGCAGTCCCTGGGCACACACAGACTATCTCACACTCTGTGTGCTGTCCCTGGGCACTCACAGACTATCTCACACTCTGTGTGCTGTCCCTGGGCACTCACAGACTATCTCACACTCTGTGTGCTGTCCCTGGGCACTCACAGACTATCTCACACTCTGTGTGCTGTCCCTGGGCACTCACAGTCTCTGACACACTCTGTGTGCAGTCCCTGGGCACACACAGACTATCTCACACTCTGTGTGCTGTCCCTGGGCACTCACAGACTATCTCACACTCTGTGTGCTGTCCCTGGGCACACACAGACTATCTCACACTCTGTGTGCTGTCCCTGGGCACTCACAGACTCTGACACACTCTGTGCTGTCCCTGGGCACACACAGACTATCTCACACTCTGTGTGCAGTCCCTGGGCACTCACAGACTCTGACACACTCTGTGTGCTGTCCCTGGGCACACACAGACTCTGACACACTCTGTGTGTAGTCCCAGCACTCACAGCCCCCTGTTCCCTGCAGCCCCTCACAGCCCCCTGTTCCCCTGCAGTCCCAGCACTCACAGCCCCCTGTCCCCTGCAGCCCCTCACAGCTTCCTGTTCCCTGCAGCCCCTCACAGCCCCCTGTCCCCTGCTGTCCCCTGCAGCCCCTCACAGCCCCCTGTCCCCTGCAGCCCCTCACAGCCCCCTGTCCCCCTGCAGCCCCTCACAGCCCCCTGTTCCCTGCAGCCCCTCACAGCCCCCTGTCCCCTGCTGTCCCCTGCAGCCCCTCACAGCCCCCTGTCCCCTGCAGCCCCTCACAGCCCCCTGTCCCCTGCTGTCCCCTGCAGCCCCTCACAGCCCCCTGTCCCCCTGCAGCCCCTCACAGCCCCCTGTTCCCTGCAGCCCCTCACAGCCCCCTGTCCCCTGCAGCCCCTCACAGCCCTTTCCCTCTGTTCCCCACAGCCCAGTGCCAGGGGCAGGCAGCAGGAGGAGGCTGCAGAGGGTGTCCCAGCAGGAGGAGGAGGAGGATGGAGCGTGGACACCCCGGGCCAAGCGCAAGAGGAGCTAGAGCTGCAGGCTGCCTTCAGCCCCTGCCCCTGGGACCCACAGTGCTGCATGCCCACCACTGCCATGCCAGTGCCTCTCTGAGCTGGGCAGGGGGTGCCAGAGCCCCGGGGAGCTGCCCTGGCTCCTTGCCTGGGTTCAGGCTGCTGCTGCAGCTCCTGGCTCTGCGTGCTGCCCCTGCTCCTTGGAGCCTCATCTGCCCCCCTGCCAGCAGCTCGGGACAGCTTTGCTGGGAGTGGGCAGTGCTGCTGCCCCAGCCAGGGAGGGAGGGACTGAGGAATGGGGGGAGATTCTGTCCTACACTAGAATAGGCTTTTTTATATATGTGTGTGTGAACTTACTCGGTATTGTGTGTCATCATTTCAGCTTGAAGCCCTGAAACTGGAAAAAAATCTGAAGGTTGTTGGGCATGAAGTGTTGTAGCTTTCAAGCAAATAATTGAAAGGTCTGATGTTCCTTAGGAACTGGTGGTATTTTGTGATGCAATAAAGCAGTGCAAGAAAATGAAGGAAATGCAAGAAACCTGAACACCAGGGAAGGCTTTGAAAAATAAAGCTTGTAAGCCAAATATGAAAAATACTTCAGATGCTTTTTGCTGAGCCCTGAAGTTTTGGTCAGAGCCTGTCAGTGGGAGCTTGGCAGAGAAGGCACAAAGTCTGGGTAAGATTGAGGGTTGTGTCTTGACTTCAAACTGTAGCTGGGATTCAGAAATAATCCTCCTCCAGCCATGGTTCCCAGGAATATTTGTGTTTGGAACAGGCTAAATCATGGCAGACACAAACTGTCATGAGTGCATGAGGGGGAGAGCTGCAAAGCAGGAATCTGGTTGTGTTGGTTTGGTTCTTTTTTTTTACTAAACCAAAGCTTTTGAAAGACAGTAATTATTGCTGTCTCCTTTAGGAGTGTCCTTTTGCCACAGCAGCTCACATCAGGCACTGGAATTGGTTGAGTTGGCCAGTGATAATACTGGAAATTACCATGAAGGGATTTCTCCAGGTGCTGGCAGCATGGGGCAGGAGCAGGGGCAGAGCAGCTGGCACGTTAATGGGCATGGATCAGACTGGTTTGCTGACAGCCTGGGAAGATTGATTGTTTTTCTATCACTCCTTATTGCCATCCCCATTTAGGGTCCCAGCTGGTGGCCTTTGCTGAGATGGAGCTTTCTCCCTCCTTCTGTGGGGCTGTGGCTGGTGCCATTTGTGGAGCTCAGCAGGGTGAGGGGCTGGGGGCTGTGAGACTTGGTGGGCAATGTGGAGCTGTGGGAAAATGTGGGTTTGATGGTCTGGTGGCTGGCACAGAGGGTGCTGGGCAGGCTCCAGCCTCCAGCTCTGGCCCCAGGCAAGCTGCCAGGGCAGTGCCAGCCCAGCCCTTGCCAGAGCAGCTGCTGATCCCCTGGGTGCCATGAGTGATGCACATCCCACCAGCCCAGGATCCACAGGAACTGCATAACATCAGGGAACAAACAACAGGGAAGGAAACAGAGTGTCCTCCCGGGCTGTTGTGTCCCCTGCTCCCCTGGGCAGCTCCGCTCTCGTCACTGAGCCAAGGGACAAGTGGAGCAGCCAGGCCGGGGCACAGGGCAGGCCAGAGGGGCTGAGACAGTGTCAGTGGGGATGTGCAGCCCCTGCTGGGGCTGAGCAGGGAAAACCCCACCCTTGTGTTCTTCTGTGAGCATCAGGAATCACTGCATCCTCCTGGCATCTCCTCCCTGGGCCGCTTGTGACTGTTTGTGATGTTTGTCCATCACCTGCAGCTGCTGCCTTGTCCAGGGGTGAGTCCCAGGGACCCTCCATCCCACCCTGCAGTGGGTCCAGCTTCTGCAGCAATCCCAGAGTGGATCTGAGGCACATTCCCAGTGTCTGGGGCTCCCTGGAGAACTGGGAGTAGGGCAGAAGCTCCCGGGGGGACTGACACTGGCAGCCAGGGAGGTGCTGGGCTGGGCTGGGCTGCCCTGGGAGGCTTTGGGAGGGGAATCCATTCAGGAGGAAATTAATTTAGTCACGGAGCAGTCCCTCAGGCCGGGGCAGAAGGGCAAAAGTGGAAACAAAATAATCAGAAAGTAAAAATGTCCTGTCCGTGAGAAAGGCAGAGATGGGAATGGGGGAAGCAGGAGCAGAGTCCCTGCTGGCCATGGGCTGAACAGGAGCTCGGGCAGGGGCTCACCTGGGTTTGGGTGGCTGAGCAGGAGCTCGGGGAGAGGCTCACCTGGGTTTGGGTGGCTGAGCAGGAGCTCGGGGAGGGGCTCACCTGGGTTTGGGTGGCTGAGCAGGAGCTCGGGCTGGGGCTCACCTGGGTTTGGGTGGCTGAACAGGCACCAGGCAGCTGCTGCTGCTGCTCTGCTTCTGCCAGGCAAAGGGAATTTGCCCAGACTGTGGGAGCTGCTCCTGCCTGCTCAGAACAGCTGCTATGTCCAGATTTTCCCTGGTGGTCACTGGGTGACACAGCTGGGCACACACTGAGCTGTGACAGTGCTGGGCACACACTGAGCTGTGACACAGCTGGGCACACTGAGCTGTGACATTGCTCTGCACACACTGAGCTGTGACAGTGCTGGGCACACACTGAGCTGTGACAGTGCTGGGCACACACTGAACTGTCACCTGGCTGGGCACACTGAGCTGTGACAGTGCTCTGCACACACTGAGCTGTCACCTGGCTGGGCACACTGAGCTGTGACAGTGCTCTGCACACACTGAGCTGTCACCTGGCTGGGCACACTGAGCTGTGACACTGCTCTGCACACACTGAGCTGTGACAGTGCTGGGCACACTGAGCTGTGACAGTGCTCTGCACACACTGAGCTGTCACCTGGCTGGGCACAGCACTCAGGGGATGAACCCCTGGGTGGACCTGGGGACAGGCAGGTGTCAGGGTGTTGTCTCAAGGCCACCTCTCCAAGAGTGCTGTGGCTGCTGGCAGGAGTTAAAAATAATAAATCTTTTGGTTGAAGTAGGGTCTGTTTTGATAGAAGAACAGGTGTTCTGGAGCTGGAACACCTCACCCAGAGCAGTTGAAGATCAATCTCAAGCTGGGCAAGCCCAACACCAGGATCTGCTGCCCAGAGAAGAGAATCATCATGGTTCTGTCCCACCTGGCACTGCAGGAGCCAGAGGGCCTGAATTCAAAATCATTTGGCCAAATTGGCTCCAAAACAACCACCTGGAATTAAATAAAGAAGAGGATGAATTACCAGCTTCAGGAAGGAGAAGGTAAACACATTACTGCAAATGGGAAGTCATTAGTGAGGCAGGAAAGTTTGTATAAGTGTAGCTGGGCTTCATTTTTATTGTGGAGCTCACTGCTTGGTGAGTTATTTGGCCCCACAGAGCATTCCTGGAGCCTGGGCTGGGGGTCTCATTGCAGGTACTGCCTGGGGCAGAGTGGGGGCTGTGTGCAAACAGCCTCAGGGGAGGGGGCAGTCCCAGGTGCACACCTGCTTAGATACACTGAATTATCTGTACTGAATTATCCTGAGGGCTGCAGCCTCCTTCATATCACTTGGCTAAGTTTTGTTGGAGTGATGAGCACCAAACTTGATTCACTTTCCTTTATATACATGTGTAGATAACTGTAGAATTTGCACATGAATCTGTATTAAAACAGACTATATTCTGGTTTTGTTCTGGCTCTTCTCTCTTTACCTATCAAGATCTCAGACAGAGCTTGCTATTTGTATTTGGTTCAAATAGAAAAGATGCTCACAAAGCATCAGTGTGTGGCATTAGCTGGGTGCCCCACCCCTGTGGCTCTGGAGTGAATACCCTGGGTGCCAGGGGGTGACACCTGTGTGTCACTTGGCTGAGCAGGTCCTGTAGCACTGTCACTGCTCAGGTGTGGATCCCAGCCCGGGGCTCTGGGTCTCTGCTCTGCTTTCTGTTCCTTCTGGGTGCTGAGTGAGAGTTCAGGGCCCTGCAGTGAACAGCTTGAAGTTACACACAAATGTAGTGATGCCCCCCAAAAGTACTATAATTGTTGTATTGTCTCCCAACAGCTTGAACTGAAGCATCTTTATTAAAAACCACATGGATACATATTTCAACTTTATTATCCCAACTTTTTACTCCAGGTCTGGACAGGCTCCATTGGTTTTATGGCTTTGAGCTGTAATGGGATGAAGGCAGGAACATTTTAGCACCAGGAGCCCTGCAGAGACCTGGCTCCTCAGGGAGCTGCCTCTGTCCCCTCTGCAGGGCAGTGGCAGTGGGAATTGCCCACAGGAGCCACAGCCATCCACCCTGGGGACTGTGTGGCTGCTGGGACCAGCTGGGTTATGGGTCAGCAGCACCCACAGCCTGCCCTAGTGCCTGGCTTGGGCTGGGGGCTGTGATCAGAGCACTGCCCTTGTCCCAGGGCAGGAGGTGGCACCCCAAATGTTCCTGGGATGTGTCTGCAGGGGCTCCTGTGGAGTGCCAGGGTGGTGGGGATGGAAATGTGTGCTGGCTTCATGCCAGAAGTTCAGGCTCTTTTTGCAGGATTTGGCTCCCAGACTGGATGAGCCTGCCTGGAGCTCCAGTGCTGCTGTGGGCTGGAGGCCGTGGGAGCAGAGGCCATGGATTCAGAGTTGGGGATTCAGAGGAAATGGTTTGAATCCCATAAACCTTTCAGGGACAGGAGGTGAGAGGTTCTCTAACACTGAGTAAGGTTAGTGTGTTCCCAGATAAACCAGGGGAAGAGAAAAGAAGGAATTGTCTGCATGAACTCGTGTGAATTCTCTTTCTGCTGTGAACGCTCTGTAGAACTCAAGACTGCACATCCAAGTTGATTCTCCCTTCTCCATTAATTGTGATCAATCTGAGGACTAGGTTTTTGGTTGTGTTTTTTGGGAGTGTTTGTTTGTTTTGTTTCAGCTAATGAAATAAATACCATGGCCAGAGGATGAGGCAGGCAGGGGATGTGATGGATGTCACAACATTACCCAGAATGTCACTGTCACCTGCCTCTGAACACAGTCTGGGCTGCTTATGCTACTCCTGATCAGAGAACTCAGTAGCACAAGGAATTTGGGTTTGGGACCAAATAATTCTGTGCATTGCTATTTCCATGTTTTGTCTCCAAAGCCTTGTTTCCTTTGGTACAGAACATGTTACAATATTGATTCTGTATTTTTCTGGAAATGGGCACACCAGCTGGTGAGCCATGGAGGCACTCGAAACAGACTTGAGAATTTACTCATGTGCACGTTTAAGAGAGACATGGAAAAGTTGCAATTTAATGTTCCCAAGTCTGATTTAACACCCACAGCATCTGTACTGAAGCACAGATCTGCCTTTCCCATGAAGAGTGGCCATGGCTCTGCTCATCTCTGTGCTTTTAGTAGCTTTACCAAAGTCAGGCTTCCTGCAGGCTGAGTGCAGGGGGTGAGGAGTAGGAAGGGATTCCAGGAGAAGGAGGAATTCCCTGCAGGAGCAGCCAGGGGCAGGTGCTGCCTCTCCAGCCTGCCATGGGCTGCAGCCCTGCACTCCATGGGCAGCTGCAGCTCCAGCTGCAGAGCTGGGCTCTGGCCTTGACATTCTGCCAGAGCTCTTCTGTCCTGGGGACCATAAAGTTGTGATTCCAGATAGCTATTGGAAAAGCAGCTATTTCAGATCCAGCAGTAAACTGAAATGCAATTAAATTTAGCTTTATTTAGTGTTTGTGCTCTTGATTATCCCAAAGCATGTATTTTTAAAATAAAAATGTTTCCAGCTCTATGGCATCCCTGAACATTTAAAGCTGGAAGACGTAGGGGATGACTCAGAAAACCCTTTGGTTCTCACAGGATTCTTTGCTTCAGAATCACGTGTGTTTGGGTTTCAGCTGTGGAGCAGCTGCAGCTTTGCCTGAATAAGGATTGGGGGCTGCCAGGGGCCAGAGCTCCTCTGGCTGTTGGGGGCCAAGGAAGGGCAATGGCAGCTGGGTGTCACCCTGAGCCCCCGAATCCCCAAATCCCCAAATTTCAGGCCCCAGGCGTGTGATGGTCACTGAGCTGCCCCTGCAGCCCAGGCCAAGGCAGGGTGTGTCACAGGGTGGCCCCGGGACAGGTGACAGTGGCATGGGCACAAAGAGGGGCAGTTCTGGCACAGCTGTCCCCCAGCTGAGCTCCTGTGCCTCGCTGCTGCCATCACAAGCCCTGCAGAGCTGCACAGCAATCCTGCACTGCTCAGGGCCCTGGGCTCTCTCCCAGCTCAGCTCTGCTCTGGAAGGGGCTGGGGTCTGTGCAGCCAAGGGCACAGAGGAGCAGAGGCTGCTCTGCCTCAGCCCAGGCACCATCCCACAGGTGCTGCCACCACACCTGAGCCCCAAGGACAGCCCTCAGTGCCTGCAAGGGGCTCAAGAACTGAGCAGAAGCCAAGAGCAAACTTTCCTTGTCTCCACCAGAGCCAGGGTTTCACCCCAGCCACCTCCTCCCTCAGAGCTCTCCCCAAACCAGCAGAACAATAAAAAATCATTGCACGTGGTGAGCTGTGCTCCACTGTGATTCCCACAGCAGCTTTATTGCCTGAAGGAGGAAGAACGTGAACCCTGGAGGGAAGAACGTGCCAAAGTATTTAACATTTCTACATCTTGCATGGAGCTAAAGCTTCCCAAAAAACTTTAAAAATATCTGCAGGGATGTTTGTTCAGGGCCTAAGGCTGGGCTGAGGAGGATTAGAGACATGACTGGAAGTGGGGAGCAGAGGGTGGAGGAGCTGGGGCCGCCAGAGCTGCTGGACTGAGGGGAGAGCTGGGAGGGCTCTGTGCCCTCCTGAGCATCCCCCCTGCTCTTCCAGGTTCTGGATGCCTTGGAGGGAGCCTGAGGGTGGGGACAGCCATTGAGCTGTGCTGATGGAGTCACTCACAGCTACTGCTCCTTCCTTCATAGAAAACGCACTCTGAAATCTTCCTCCTGAAAGAAAAGGGAAGCTCTTAGTGGGTGTGTGACCAACACCTGAGCCCACTCCTTGGCGGGGCAGGGTGGGGCAGGGCTGGGAAGGGCGGGGCAGGGTGTGGCAGGGTGGGGCAGGGCTGGGAAGGGCGGGGCAGGGTGTGGCAGGGTGGGGCAGGGGTGGGGACGAGCCCGGTGCGCGCTCCCATCTCCGCCCAGAGCCGCGATCCCGGGGGGCTTTGGGCTATCGGGGGCGCTGGTCCCCTCGCCCATCACCGCAGCCTCGCTCCGCCGCTCCCCCTCGCGGCTCCGCTCCGGGAACCGGGACACGGGGAACAGGGACACGGGAACGGGACTGCGGGGAACCGGGACACGGGGAGCCGGGACTGCGATGAACCGGGACACGGGAACGGGGACTGAGGGGAACAGGGACTGCGGGGAACGGGGACACGGGGAACAGGGACTGCGATGAACCGGGACACGGGAACGGGACTGCGATGAACCGGGACATGGGAACGGGACTGCGGGGAACCGGGACACGGGGAGCCGGGGCACGGGGAACAGGGACTGCCCGGGCGGAGCAGCTGCGGGGAGCCGGGGCCGCCGGTCGGGTGAGCTGCGGGGAGGGCGCGGGGAAGCTGCTGGAGTTGCTGGAGATGCTGAGGCTGCTGGAGCTGCTGAGATGCTGAGGCTGCTGGAGATGCTGGAGATGCTGAGGCTGCTGGAGCTGCTGAGATGCTGAGGCGGGTCCGGGTGCGGGGCCAGCGGCCGCGGGCGGTCCCGGGGGCCGGGCTGGAGCCGCCTCTGCCCAACGCCCCCATCGCTCGGCCGGCCCTGCCGGGGGCTGAGAGCGGGGCAGGGGCGGAACCGAGGGACCGGCCAGGGGACAGGAGCGGCCGCCAGCCGGGACACGGGCACAGCGAGCGGGGCGACACAGAGCTGCGGGGAGCCGTGGAATATCGGGAACAGAGGAGACACGGAGAGAGAGCGGCGGGGACACCCGGCTACCGCACAGGAGCGCATCGGTGCAGCTCTGCCCGCTCTCTGCCCCCCCCCTCTCTCTGCCCCCCTCTCTCTGCCCATTGTCTGCCCCTCTCTCTCTCTCTGCCCCTCTCTCTCTCTCTGCCCCTCTCTCTCTCTCTGCCCCCGCTCATCTCTACTCTACCCCCCCCTCTCTCTGCCCCCCCCTCTCTCTCTGCCCCTCTCTCTCTGCCCATTGTCTGCCCCTCTCTCTCTCTCTGCCCCTCTCTCTCTCTGCCCCCCTCTCTCTCTCTCTGCCCCCTCTCTCTCTCTCTGCCCCCCTCTCTCTCTCTCTGCCCACCCTCTCTCTCTCTCTGCCCCCCTCTCTCTCTCTCTGCCCCCCTCTCTCTCTCCTCTCCCCCCCCTCTCTCTCTCTCTGTCCCCCCCCTCTCTCTCTCCTCTCCCCCCCTCTCTCTCTCTCTCTGCCCCTCTCTCTGCCCCCCTCTCTCTCTCTCTGCCCCCCTCTCTCTCTCTCTGCCCCCTCTCTCTCTGCCCCTCTCTCTCTCTGCCCCTCTCTCTCTCTCTGCCCCCTCCTCTCTCTCTGCCCCCCTCTCTCTCTGCCCACACTCTGCCCGCTCTCTCTCTGCCCCTCTCTCTGCCCCTCTCTCTCTGCCCACTCTCTGCCCACTCTGTCCCTGCCCACTCTGTGCCTCGCCCTGCCCCAGGCTCGATGCGGGCCGGCGCTGGCCATGGAGAAGCTGTACCTGGCGGGGAGCAGCACCTGGACCATCAACAGCTCCCTGGGGAACGGCAGCCTGCGGCTGGAGAACCTGAGCGCGGGCAGGAACAGCAGCGCCGACCCCCTGAAGAGGAACGAGGACATGGCCAAGGTGGAGGTGACGGTCCTGTGCCTCATCCTGTTCCTCGCCCTGACCGGGAACCTGTGCGTGCTGCTGGCCATCCACACCACCCGCCACAAGCACTCCCGCATGTACTTCTTCATGAAGCACCTGAGCATCGCTGACCTGGTCGTGGCCATCTTCCAGGTGCTGCCCCAGCTCATCTGGGACATCACCTTCAGGTTCTACGGGCCGGATTTCCTCTGCCGCTTGATCAAGTACCTGCAGGTGGTGGGGATGTTCGCTTCCACCTACATGCTGCTGCTGATGTCCCTGGACCGCTGCTTGGCCATCTGTCAGCCACTGAGGTCCCTGCACAGGAGAGCAGACCGGGTCTCTGTGCTCCTCACCTGGCTGCTGTGCCTGCTGGTCAGCATCCCTCAGATCCACATATTTTCTCTCAGGGATGTGGGGAATGGGGTCTATGACTGTTGGGCAGATTTCATCCAGCCCTGGGGACCGAAAGCCTATGTTACCTGGATCACCCTCATGGTCTACATCATCCCTGTGTTGATGCTGAGCATCTGCTATGGCTTAATCAGCTTCAAGATCTGGCAGAACGTGAAGCTGAAGACGGCCCAGGGGCCCAGCGCGGGCCTGGGCTCGGGCTCCCGCGGCGGGGTGGTGTTTGCCAGGGTCAGCAGCACCAGGCTCATCTCTAAAGCCAAGATCCGGACAGTCAAAATGACCTTTATCATCGTGCTGGCCTTCATAGTGTGCTGGACTCCCTTCTTCTTCGTGCAGATGTGGTCAGTGTGGGACACCAACGCCCCCCAGGAAGGTACAGCTCCCTCCCTCCCTCCTGCCGGGCTCGGGCTCCGCTCAGCGCCGGGGACACCCGGGGCAGAAACTGCTGCAGGCTGGGCTTGGGCGGGTGGGAGGGACACGGGACAAAGTCCTGAGCACGGAGGAGCCCCCGGCAGGGAGCAGTGGCTGTCCCGGGTCAAGGGCTACCTCGGCAAATTGCACTGCGGCTCAGGGCAGTGCAGATGGGGCGGCTGTCCCTGCTCGGTGTGACTGTCCCTGCTCGGTGTGACTGTCCCTGGGTGTGACTGTCCCTGCAGGGTGGGTGTTCCTGGATGTGACTGTCCCTGCTCGGTGTGACTGTCCCTGCTCGGTGTGACTGTCCCTGCAGGGTGGCTGTTCCTGGATGTGACTGTCCCTGGGTGTGACTGTCCCTGCAGGGTGGGTGTTCCTGGATGTGACTGTCCCTGCTCGGTGTGACTGTCCCTGCAGGGTGGCTGTCCCTGGATGTGACTGTCCCTGCTCGGTGTGACTGTCCCTGCTTGGTGGCTGTCCCTGGGTGCTTCTCTGGGGTCCCTGGAGTTTCCCTTCCCACCCTGGGTGCTGGACCTGCTGTGGGCTGTGTGGGAGCTCAGCAGAAAGCTGCACAGCCTGACTTCCTTTCTTCCTTTCCTTTGTTGTATCGTTTTTTCCTCATTGAGTTTTTGCTCTTTACTCTTGGTCTCTTCTCCCTCTCCTCCCACTCCATCCACCCCAGACTAAGCTGCTGTTATTTTATCTCTGACTGAAGCACTGTTTCTGTAGAAAACCCCTGATTTATGAGCAAAACCTTTTCCTAAAGATGTGGTGTCACGGGTTTGACATTTTTATATTTGGGCTGGCTGCTCCTGTCAGCGCTGAGGTTGCAGACAGAACAGAAAGTGTCACCCTCCCTGTGTGACATGGCTGGGGCTGTGCAGGTCTGTACTGTCCCCGGGCAGATGGGAGAACACCTGGGACAGGTTAAACAAAAACTCTTCACGATGTTGTGAGGTGGGAGAGAGGGCAGAAGAGTGCAGCCAGGGTGAGAACACCTTGCACAGAGTGACCCAGGCTCAGCAAGTGCCGAGTGTGGGGTGCCAAGGGCTGAGGAGGGGCTGCCCCAGCTGCACAGTGCCCTGTGCAAAACCCACAGGGTGCCTCGGTCCCTGGGCTGGCAGAGAGCAGCCAGCCAGGCTTTGCCTCTCCTTCTCTCTGCTCCATTTATTTCAGGAGAAGGGGAATGTGGCTTTTGCACGTCCCTGGGTGCTCCAGGGCTTTTCCACCTGATTCAGGCTGGCCTAAACTTCCCGTTCCTAGATGGGCTCTGGGGTGAAGCAGTGACCCTCCCTCGTGCTGTATTTTAATCCTGTAGTCTTGAGGGCTGCTCCTCCTTTCCCAGCACACAACCCTCAGCATCACCCCAATCTCTGCTGCCTTGCTGACCCTCGAGGGACAGGATTTGTCCATCCCAATCCTTCTGGCTGCATGGGGAACATGGGGAACATTCCCCTCAGTAGGGCTTGCAGCACTTTTCCCTTTCCCTCTTTGCTTTAAGGAGTACAGCGATCTCCAGCCTCCCTCCCATTCCCACCTCCACCCGTTCTGCCTCCGGGCTGCGGCACAGGGTGGGAGCTCTGCCAGGGCTCTGCCTGGAGGCTTTCATGGCACGGGGAGAAAAAGCCTGGGCTGGATCCAAGTGTTGGGAGACCCCAGCCCTTCCTCCCAGGCTCTCCCCCTCCTTGCTGGCCGCCCAGAGGCGTGAGGGGGGCCCAGTCAGAGCTCCCTGCAGAGGACTCGGGCTTTGCCTGTAGCATTCCCACAGTTCTATCCTGATCCTGGAGCCCTTCCCTTCAGCGAGGCCAGGCACATGGTGGGTGCAGGAGAGGTGCACCCCGTGCTGGGGAGGGAATGTGGCTGTTCCTCACCTCACAGCTGAGTGGGCACAGCCACAGAAAGGGCAGGGGGTACCTGGGTGCCAGCAGCAGCTGGACATGACTGCACCCCAAAGAGCTGCACTGAGGGTGACTGGCCAGGCAGCAGAGATTCCCCTTGGGTGGCCACACACACCAAAGCCTCCGGGACCCTGCACAGACTGTGGGTTGGGAGGGGGCTCCTGCTGCACACACTTCACAGGGAGCACCTGCAGGATTCTGAGATTGCATTAGAGCTGGCTCACAGCACCTGTGACAAGAGCAGGGCTGTGAAGCACCAGGACTGCTTCACCTGGGGGCAGGTGCCCTGACACCCGGGCTGTGAGTGATGGCCCCGATCAGTGCGTGGGAACTGGGGAGCATCCCATCCCATCCCATCCCATCCCATCCCACCCCATCCCGTCCCGTCCCATCCCGTCCCGTCCCGTCCCGTCCCGTCCCATCCCGGGTGTTGGCAGCAGAGCCCCCCAGCCCTGCTGGGGCACAGCCTGCCCTCTGCCCCCTGCTCCATGCCCAGGATCAGGGGGTTCTGGGGTCAGGGCTGTCCTGGGGGGCTGGCTGGCTGCAGCACCCCTCGGGGGTCTCTGCTGTTCCAGCAGGGAGGGGAGGGATCCACGCTCCGTTCCTGCCCTGCAGTCAGTCCCTGAAATTCAATTTGCCTCCTGCGGAGAGGGAAGAGCTGAGTCAGCCCTGGCCGGGTGTTTTCAAGTGGGCACAAACACTGTGATGCATTTCAGGTCTTGTGCCTGGGATTTGTAACCGCTCTGCACGGAATTAGTTTTTAGCATATGCTTGAAATTAGAAGTAGTTGGAGCAGACATCACAAGAGCAGGAATTACACATCTCTTGGCTGAAGGTGAATTTGGAAGCTATAGCACTTATAGTCACATTTCTTCACTGCTCTAAATGCTGCCAGTGCATTTTTGCAGAGGCACGAAGGGGCCGGGAGCAGCCAAACCAGCCAAGCTCATCCTGGCTGCTGGCACATCCTCTGGGAGCAGAGGGGCTGAGCCGGAACACAGGGAGCGGGGTGAAGGCTGCAGCTCCTCCTGCAGCCACTTCGGGAGGGGATGTCCCCTTGTCCGGGTGGAACAGCCGGTGCTTTGTGCGCTGGGGACAGAGAGCAGAGACTTGATGTGCCGGCTCTGCCCTGCCGCCATCCCCATCGCGGACGGGGCGTGGGAATGGCTGTCTGTCCCCTTTCCTGGCACACCACTGCGCGGGGAAAATTTGGGGGAAAGAAAGATGACTGCAGAAAGGTGCTGGGAGAGCAGCGGGCAGAGGGCTCAGGTTGGGCGGGCGGGAGATGGGGACAGCCCAGGAGCAGGGGACACCCGCGGCTGTCCCAAATCCCCGCTGCCGGAGAGCCTGTCCCAAATCCCCGCTGCCGTGTGGGACGAGACCCCGGCTCTGCTGTTCCCAGACCTGCTCTTTGCCATGGCAGCTCCAAGGCCGCGGTCCCTGCTCTGCTTTGGACACTTTAAAGGGCGACAGTGCAGGAGCTGTGGGGCAGCTCTGCCCGCACTGCGGGGAAATGCAGCTGGTGCGGGGAGAAACAAACCCGAGGGGCTGGAACGGAGAACAGCCCCTCTCATTTCCCAGCTCTCATTTCCCGTGTTGTTCCTGCCGCTCATCCCCGGCGGGGAGGGGGTGTCGGGGATGCGAGGAGTCAGGGTACCTGGATGTCGGGGTGTCTGTTGGGCTGTCAGTGTGTCGGGCTGTCAGTGTGTCGGGCTGTCGGGGTGTCTGTTGGGCTGTCAGGTTGTCAGGCTGTCAGGCTGTCAGTGTGTCAGTCTGTCGGGCTGTCAGGGTGTCAGTGTGTCAGTCTGTCGGGCTGTCAGGGTGTCGGGCTGTTAGGGTGTCAGTGTGTCAGTCTGTCGGGCTGTCAGTGTGTCAGTCTGTCAGGTTGTCAGGGTGTCGGGCTGTCAGGGGTCAGGGTGTCAGTGTGTCAGTCTGTCGGGCTGTCAGGGTGTCAGTGTGTCGGGCTGTCAGGGTGTCGGGCTGTCAGTGTGCCAGGGTGTCAGTCTGTCGGGCTGTCAGGTGTCGGGCTGTCAGGGTGTCAGTGTGTCTGTCGGGTGTCGGGCTGTCAGGGTGTCAGTGTGTCGGGCTGTCGGGGTGTCAGGTGTCGGGTTGTCAGTCTGTCGGGCTGTCAGGTGTCGGGCTATCGGGTTGTCAGTCTGTCGGGCTGTCAGGGTGTCAGTGTGTCAGTCTGTCGGGCTGTCGGGGTGTCAGGTGTCGGGCTATCGGGTTTTCAGTCTGTCGGGCTGTCAGGGTGTCAGTGTGTCAGTCTGTCGGGCTGTCGGGGTGTCAGGTGTCGGGTTGTCAGTCTGTCAGGCTGTCAGGGTGTCAGTGTGTCAGTCTGTCGGGCTGTCAGGTGTCGGGCTATCGGGTTGTCAGTCTGTCGGGCTGTCGGGGTGTCAGGTGTCGGGTTGTCAGTCTGTCGGGCTGTCGGGGTGTCAGGTGTCGGGCTATTGGGTTGTCAGTCTGTCGGGCTGTCAGGTGTCGGGCTATCGGGTTGTCAGTCTGTCGGGCTGTCAGGGTGTCAGTGTGTCAGTCTGTCGGGCTGTCAGGTGTCGGGCTATCGGGTTGTCAGTCTGTCAGGGTGTCAGGTGTCGGGTTGTCAGTCTGTCGGGCTGTCAGGGTGTCAGGTGCCGGGCTATCGGGTTGTCAATCTGTCGGGCTGTCAGGGTGTCAGTGTGTCAGTCTGTCGGGCTGTCAGGTGTCGGGCTATCGGGTTGTCAGTCTGTCAGGGTGTCAGGTGTCGGGTTGTCAGTCTGTTGGGCTGTCGGGGTGTCAGGTGTCGGGCTATCGGGTTGTCAGTCTGTCGGGGTGTCAGGTGTCGGGTTGTCAGTCTGTCGGGCTGTCAGGGTGTCAGTGTGTCAGTCTGTCGGGCTGTCGGGGTGTCAGGTGCCGGGCTATCGGGTTGTCAGTCTGTCGGGCTGTCAGGCTGTCAGTGTGTCAGTCTGTCAGGTGTCGGGATGCCGGCACAGCTGCGGCTCTCGGCAGCGGTCCCCGCGCCCTGACACGGCCGTGCCTGTCCCGCAGCCTCCCCGTTCATCATCGCCATGCTCCTGGCCAGCCTCAACAGCTGCTGCAACCCCTGGATCTACATGCTCTACACCGGGCACCTCTTCCACGACCTGATGCGCCGCTTCCTCTGCTGCTCCGCGCGCTACCTCAAGTCGCGGCCGGCGTGTGAGCTGAGCAAGAAGAGCAACTCCTCGTCCTTCGCGCTCAGCTGCAGGAGCCCGAGCCAGAGGAGCTTCGTGCAGCCGCCCCCGACGTGAGGCCGAGGCGCCGGCACCTCGTATCGGCTGCGCTGCCAGCGCCTCCCTGCGCACAGGGACCGGACCAGGAGGGTCTATGAATAGGTGTATATGTGGCTGTGAGCATGCACAGAAGGCCTTATTTAACCGAGACGGGAGTGCGGCAGGAATTCTGTGCCCAGGTTTCGGTGCTGCGGGGGTCGGACGGCAGGAACCCGCTCCTGAGCCCCAGAGCCCGGCGGCAGCGGCTCGGGGGTGTCACCGGGAGGGACAAACGATGGCGCTGCAGGGGCGGGAGCGGTGCATCCCTGCGGGATGGCAGGGTGCTGCGGCACTGGGGGTGGGTGTCACCGGGTACACGGCTGGCACTGCCCCGGCTCCTCCTGCAGCGGGATCCCGCAGGGTGCCAGCCCCTGGCACCGCCTGGCACCGCGCTCTCTGCACAGGGCACTGCCTTCTCCTGCAGCCTGCGGGGCACAGCCAGCCCTGCACCCTGTGCCAGCCCTGCAGCCCTGCACCGTGCCAAATCTGCACCGTGCCAGCCCCGCAGCTCTGCACCATGGCAGCCCTGTGCCAGCTCCGCAGCCCTGCACCATGGCAGCCCTGTGCCAGCCCTGCAGCCCTGCACCGTGCCAAATCTGCACCGTGCCAGCTCCGCAGCTCTGCACCATGGCAGCCCTGTGCCAGCCCTGCACTATGCCAGCAGCCCTGCACCGTGCCAAATCTGCACCGTGCCAGCCCCGCAGCCCTGCACCATGGCAGCCCTGTGCCAGCCCTGCAGCCCTGCACCGTGCCAGCCCTGCACCGTGCCAGCCCCGCAGCCCTGCACCAAGGCAGCCCTGTGCCAGCCCTGCAGCCCTGCACCGTGCCAGCCCTGCACTATGCCAGCAGCCCTGCACCGTGCCAAATCTGCACCGTGCCAGCCCCACAGTCCTGCACCGTGCCAGCCCTGCACCGTGCCAGTCCTATAGCCTTGCAGCCCTACCCGTGCCAGCCCTACCCGTGCCAGCCCTACCCGTGCCAGCCCCGCACCCTGTGCCCAGGGGGTGCAGACTGTCCCAGGAGCCTGGGCACGGCTGGGGCCGGGGATCGGGCAGTGCCCCTGGCTGAGGCCAGTGGGGTGTGTGGGGTCCGGGCTGCTCCCCGGGCTCTCCCAGGGACAGTCCCCCGTGTCCCCAAGGCCGGGCTGGGCTCCGGGCTCTCTGCAGACCCGCCAAGTGCCGCATGGCCCCAGCGCCATCCGCTTGCTCTACAGCGCACGGGGCATGCTCGCGGCATGGGTTTTTATTGTTAAATACTGTCAATAAAGTTTTCTGACTGTGTCCGGTGGAAGGCGGGAGGGAGGCGTGGGGGGAGCGCTGGGCTGAGGGAATGAAGGGGATGGATGGGAAGCAAAGCTGGAACACCAGAACAGCTCAGCCAGGTGTGATCCCTGCTCCCTGTCCCCTGCTCCCTGTTCTCTGTCCTCTGTTCCCTGTCCCCTGTTCTCTGTCCCTGTCCCTGTTCCCTGCTCCTCCTTCACTTTTCCCCACTCCCCGCTGCCCGGGCAGCTGCGCCTCTCAAAGGGTGATGGAATTTGGCCTTTCATGATGGGAATTAACATGAAAAATGCATTTAAATGTGTCCTTTATTTCTTCACTGCCACCAGCAGGCCCATTTGCACCTTTCCTATCCTGGCATTCCTTTGATATTTTTTTTTGTGGGATCTCCAAGTGAGCTCTCAGCACATTTGCTGACTGCTTGAAATCCTCAGGACACCACAGAGCATTTTCCTCCCACGTTCACCTTCCTTCTCCTTGAGAGCCACAAACTCCTGCACAAAGCAAGGAAGGAGAGTCTGAGGGGCATCTCCCCCTCCAGGGAGGAAGGAGAGCAGGGCCCTGGGTGTTACTGGGATGGATGCAGGGAGAGGAGAGGGAGTTTGGGACACGCAGGGAACTGCCCTCCCGCCCTGGCTGCATTTCTGGGGTGTCTGGGGTGAGGCAGGGCCGTGCCCCACACCTGGAGATGCTGCAGCTGGGAGGTGCCCAGGCTGAGCAGAGCAGGGACCAGGAGAGCAGCTGGGGGAGTGTCCCAGGTGAATGCACTGCACAGAAAAGCCAAAAAACTTCTCAGGAGGGTCCAAAGGGGAGCAGAGGTGTTGGCAGGTGAGCAGTGGTGCCCCAAGTGCTGGGAGCCCAGGAAGCAATGTGGTGAGGACATCTGCATTTCAGGATTTTTTGGGTTCAGGCAGTGAACTACTAGAACAACAACAGTAAAAAATTAATAGCATAAGCCTATTATACAATCGATTTTATTTATTTTTATTCCCACAAAAAAACGAAGTGTTTGCTTGAGAGCAGCACATGCAGGTACTGTTCCTTTATAGAAAAGTGGAACATTTTGGTTGGGAACACTCTCTTAAGATCCTCCACCCCCCCATAATTACCTAAATACCTTTTAATTTTTTTTTTTTAATCACTCCATTTTTCTTGGGGCCTGATGTTGCTGGAGCTTGGGTACCACAATGCTATGGAATAACAGCAGTACACAATCCCAAGCCCTTGGAAGAGCTCCAGTGAAAACCCTGGCTGTCTCTCATCCTTGGCAGGGCACTAGAGGAGCCTTGGGCTCCAAGCCTTTGCTGGAAGCCAAGGGAAGGCACACACAGAGACAACTGAGAGCAGCCTGTGAACAATGAGAGCTCCTGGGCTCTGCTTCAGCAAAGCACTTCAGGCTGGAGCCAAAAGAGCATCCAAGGGCCTCAGAGTGAGAGTGCAGCTCCCTGGAGAGGGACCCACAGATTAACTGACATTAATTGAGAGCACAGGGGAGGAAACAGCTCTGAACTGCACCTCTTGCCCCTCTCCCCTCCCCTGGAGCTGGATCAGCAGGGTCCTGGCAGAGGCTCCTTCCCCTGCCCTCCCCATCCCTGGGGTGCTCAGGGAGGGTGTGAGCCCCTCCTGCTCAGGGGTCAGTGCCATCCTGCCCTCCCCATGCATTGGGGGTGTTCAGGGGGGGTGTGAGCCCCTCCTGCTCAGGGGTCAGTGCCATCCTGCCCTCCCCATGCATTGGGGTGCTCAGGGGGGGTGTGAGCCCCTCCTGCTCAGGGCCACGCTCAGGGCTGGCTGCCCCTGCCCTGGACCTGCCCTGGACCTGCCCTGGACCCTGTCACGGCTCTAATGATGCCCCACAATTAATTAAGGAATAATTGAGCAGCAAAGTGCCACAGGCGGGTTTCTTGGGTGGTGGCCCAGGGTCAGCTCGGGCTCTCAGAGCAGACACAACATGTCACACATGGGCTGGGCTGGCTGGCACAGCTTGCCTGAAATGCAAATGAAAAAAGTTTGGTTTAGCTCTTCCATCCCTAAGAGTTTTGTGCAGCAGTTTAATGCAGAAGCTGCCAGCACTGCAATTCCTTGCCACAAATAATAACTCCTCTGAGAGAGGCTCCTCACTGGACAGGGGTGTCCATGGGCAGGTACCCACTGGACAGGAGTGTCCATGGGCAGAGCCCTCACTGGGCAGGGGTGTCCATGGGCAGATCCATCACTGGACAGGGGTGTCCATGGGCAGGTTCCTCACTGGACAGGGGTGTCCATGGGCAGGTACCCACTGGACAGGGGTGTCCATAAGCAGGTTCCTCACTGCACAGGGGTGTCCATAAGCAGGTTCCTCACTGCACAGGAGTGTCCATGGGCAGATCCATCACTGGGCAGGGGTGTCCATGGGCAGATCCCTCACTGGGCAGGGGTGCCCATGAACACCTCCCTCACTGGACAGGGGTGTCCATGAGCACCTCCCTCACTGGGCAGGGGTGTCCATGGGCAGATCCATCACTGGACAGGGGTGTCCATGAGCACCTCCCTCACTGGACAGAGGTGTCCATGGGCAGATCCATCACTGGACAGGGGTGTCCATGAACACCTCCCTCCCCGGACAGGGTGCCCACTGCCCCAGGACAGGCAGCCTGCACAGAGGGGGCTGTGCCAGGTGTTGGGGCAGTGCCAGGAGCTAAATCTCCTTGCGGACAGCGACTCGGATGTTGCTGCAGATCCTGGAGAGCGCCTCGAAGAGCGGGTCACAGAAGGTGTGGATGCACAGGGAGTAGATCCTGCTGACACACTGGATCTCGATCAGGTAGCTCTTGATGCAGGGCACCACTGCCCAGATGTGGCAGAAGGAGATGAGGGCGAAGAGGAAGCCCCAGAGCACGGCCAGGGGCACGCCCAGCAGGGCGGAGAGCAGCCGGTAGCACCAGTACTTGCTGACGGTGAAGGTGGTGTAGCTGCTCTTCCAGACACCGTCGAAGCTGTACGTGCCCACGGGCTCAGCTATCACATCCTCAAAGTCCACCTGCAGCAGAGCAGAGCACACGGGGGGGCTCTGGGGGCAGCAAGGACCGGGGTCTGCACGGGGGCAGGGCAGGTGCCAATGGAGGGGGCTGGGGAGGGGAGATGGACCCCCCCCATCCCTGCAGCCGGGCAGGGACCAGCCTGGACACGGCCTGAGGGCAGCAGAGGGGGGTCCCAGCCCCCGCCCTGCCCCGGGCAATGAGGTGTGGGGCCAGGCAGGAGCCCTGGAACAGGAGCTGTGCGTGGGAGTGCTGGCAGCTGAGGTGCCAGAGCCCATTCCTGCCCTTTTTTAGCCTTCAGGGACGTGGCTGCCCACTCAGCAGGACGGTGTTTGTGCTAACAAAGATCCAGAAGCTCTCTGGATTTATGGATCGTTTATTTATACCCGTAGCATGAGGTGCTCAGTGCTGTCTGTCTGTGTTCTCTCTGGGGAAGGGAGCTGGGGCTCAGCCCTGCCCGTGCCTCTGAGTGACACACCCTCCCCAAAATTCCAGGCACAGACCCCTTGGGGTGGAACTCACTTCCAGGGAATACACAAGCTGAGCTATTTGTCTTGAACACCAGCCTGGCCTCCCCTCTGGCACTGACGTGTCTGTACATTCACATTAAATAACAATGATCATTCTGCTTTTGGAAACACTTGGATCACAAAATCACTCTGTGTCATCTTTAATTTCCTGGAGGGAGCAGGAGGTGCTGAGACAAGCATTGGCAATGAGGAGGCTCTGGGAGCTGGCCCTGGTGCCACAGCAGCCCTGGGGAGCCCAGCAGAGCTGGGACCAGCCCAGGTCACTGCCCAGCTGCTGCTGAGCCCAGCAGGGACCAGTTAGTGCAGGGAGCAGTGGGATGGAAAAGCAGAGGCTCTGCCCCACTGCTCCTGCTGCCATCACCCTGGCAGTGTCTGCAGGAGCAGTGGGGGCTCAGGGTCTGGGTCCTGGGGGCTGCTGGAGGAGCTCAGGGACCAGCACATGCAGGGACTGCTGTGCACAGAGCCATGGAGCCACTCGGGCTGGGAAAGCTCTGCAGGGCACCCAGTGCAGCCTTGCTGGGACTGGGGAGCTTTGTGAGGCTCTGCAAAGCCTCTGAGGCCAGTGCCAGGTCTGCAACACCAGCCCAAACTCTGGCAGGTGTGTGTGGGATGTTTCCCCAGGGCAGGTGAGCCCTTCATGCCCTGGAGCAGGGCAGCTCCCTGCAGGCTGGCTCAGTGCTCCCAGAGCCTGCTGCTGCCTGTGCTGGGTGCTGGGATGTGCTCTGGCCAGGGGAGCAGGGCAGGGTGAGCTGTGTCCTCTCCCCAGCCCTATCACGGGGCTATTTTGGGTGCAGGAATGCTGAGCCCTGCAGGCTCCCAGTGCTGGTGGAGCAGCAGCGTGGCTGGGCTGGTCTCTGCAGTTTGCACACTTGGGGATGGCCAGGGCAGTGCTGGCATTGTCACCCAGCAGCCCCACAGCCCTGCCTGGCCCTGTGCTGAGGGGCTGGGGGCTCTCCTGGTGCTGCTCCCTGCCCTGGCACCCTCCCAGCCCTGGGGATGCTCTGCAGGGATGCTGGGCAGGGAGCTGAGGTTGGGGGCAGCTCTCAGTGCCACAGGAGCCTCGATGGCTGCCACTGCCACTGTCACTGCCACTGTCACTGCCACTGTCACTGCCACTGTCACTGCCACTGTCACTGTCACTGCTCAGCCCAGGGAACTGACTCTGACCACACTGTGCTTGTAGCTGTGCTGGTGTTTTAATGCCCAGGTTCAGCTTTGTGTTTCAGCAGTGCTGCCAAGGTCACAGCCCGTTACAAATCCTGTGTGAGCAGCTCTGTGCCTGCAGTCCCTTCTGCTGTGACAGCCACAAACAGAGTTCTAACAAAACCCTCCCACCTCCCCCTGCTCTCCTTTGGGCTGGAACTAACTTTGGCTAACAGAGACACATTTTGTTTCACTTCTAAGAGAGTCCAGAGGAAGCCCCAAGAGTTAGAATGGGAATTCCTCTTGGTCAGAAACAGAGGGAGGGAGCTGCACCTCTGGGCTGCCCTGGGGGAACAATCTTCCACAAACTGGACAACACACATCAAACCATCCAGAACAGACACTGTGGTGTCTTGAAGGCCAGCAGCCTTTCCCAGCATCCCTTTAACTGGTTGTATTTAATTTCTGTGTTATTTTTGGCTGCCCGCTCGCTGGTACAAAGGAAGGCGTCCCCATAAATTTTCAACCACAATGGAAGGGGAGAGCCCATTGAAGGAATGGGAAATGAGGCACTGACTGGGGCAGGCATGGCACCAGCAGTGTGTTTGTGCCCAGCCAGCAGGGCTGTCACCTGCCAGCCCTGGGGTGGCACCTCGGGGACAAGGACCAGCAGCCCTGGCTGGGCTGAGCCAAACCCAGACCCCAAACCTGGTCCCAGCAGTGTCCCTGAGCACAGGAGGCACAGCCCTACCTTCACCACGTCCTCGTTGATGTGCTTGGGGTCCCTGTTGACCAGGTCGATCTCCTTGGTGAGCAGGTCCTTGCTGAGGATCCGCTCCTGCAGCTCGCTGTGCTCCTCTGCCATGCTGCTGCCCTGGCTGGGCTGGGGGACAGCCCTGCCTGCAGCCGCTGCCTGCCCTGGCACTGCTCCAGGCTAAAATTAATGGCCTCTGTCCCTTAAAGGGGCTTGTCTGCGCTGTCACCTCAGGGCCATGGCATGTGTGTGGGCGGCTGGTGGCCTTTGGGCAGGGCGGGGGTGGCAGGGCTGGGCCAGCCCCCAGCCCAGCTCTGCCCCTGGGACTTCACCCTCGCGTGACAGGCAGTGCCCAAATCGGGGGAAAATCCTCAAAAGCCCCAAAGAAATTGTTGTTTATGGGTCTGTGCATGAAACAGGAATCACATCCACAAATGTCACCCAGAGGGGCCACACTGACCTGGGATGGCCAGGGCTGCCCACGGAAGGCTTGTGGTGCCAGCCTGGATCCCCAACTCCAGATTTTATCCACAGAAACTCGGGGACATCCAAAACCAACCCACAGAACCACAGCGGTGGTGGAATAGCCCCTCCAGGGATTCTTGGTATATTAATGCAGATTTATTGAACCTGGGCTGTACTTTGCTAATCCTCCTCACGGCTCCTGTGAGCTCTTGCCTTTCATGATCTGAAGTTTCGTTTAAAAGGAACATTTTAGTGAAAATTCACAAACTAGGGGTGTGGGGGGTGTTTCAGTCCCTAAGGATGGGTGGAGAGGGAGGGATGAGTCCCCTGATGGTGTGTGTCCCCTCCATGGTGTGTGTGTCCCCTGATGGTGTGTGTCCCCTCCATGGTGTGTGTCCCCTCCATGGGTGTGTGTGTCCCCTGATGGTGTGTGTCCCCTCCATGGGTGTGTGTCCCCTCCCTGGTGTGTGTCCCCTGATGGAGGCAGAGGGCTGCAGTGTGGATGTGGCAGGTTGTTCCAGGTTGCTCATGCAGAGCCTGCTCTGGGCAGAAGGACCCTGGAACCTTTGGCACTCCCTGTCCCTGGCTGGCCCTGGCTGCTGTGCCCCTGGGAGGTGGCTCTGGTGTCCCGGGTGGAGCAGCAGAATGTGCACCCACGGGCAGGTGGGAATGTCTGCAGCAGCCAGGACAGGCAGGGATATTGGGTTGCACTGTAGGTGCTATAAATAAACCCATTTCCGAGTACTTTCTGTGAGTGGGACACTGTGTGAGGTGGAGAGTCACACACACAGGCAGGGCTGGGGACACTGCCCAGGCTGCTCTGGCCCATCCTGCACAGACCTGCCCCAAGGGATGCCATGGGAGTTTTCCCACTGAAATCCAAGCCTTCCATTGTGAGAACACTGGTTAGGAAGGCCAGTGAGAGGATTCCCTGTGCAGGAGCAGGCAGGGAGCAGTGCCCCAGCCTGAGCAGCCTGTGCTGCCCTCAGGGAGCACTGAGCTGGGATCAGGCTGGCAGCACCTGAGCAGGTGGGGCTGGCCTGTGCTCCTGAGTCCTTCTAGAAGTCAGACAAACAACCTGCTGCAAGCAGCCAGCCAGCAAAATAGATTTACTTCTTTCAAAGCAGAAATAAGTGGAGATCAAGCCCCAGTGACAACGAACAGCCCAGCACTGGATTGTGCAGGAGGAGCTGCTGGGAGTGTGGCTCTCTGCTCTCATGCTGGGCAATCCAGCTGTTTGAGCACTGCCCTGGCATGGCCCTGCCCTGGGCTCTGTGTTTAGGTGCCCCAGGACACAGAGGGTGCTGGGGCAGGGATGTGCTGGGGCTGCCTCTGCACAGGAAATCGTGGCTGGCAAATGCGACTTTGAGCAGAAGCTCTGTCATGTTTAGTATCAATTAAAATTGAATTTCACAGAGGAAGTACAGAAGAAGGGCAATTTATCATTCAAGTTGTTGTCCTAGTTTGTTTCTATACAGGGAGTGCTGCCCTTTAAAAGAGAGAGAAAGTCTATGGATATCAGATTCCTGGCTGTGCCCCACCAGCACCAGCCTCTGTGTGTCTGAGGGCTGCAGAGGGGCTGGGGGTGCTGGGCAGCCCAGGGGATGCTGCTGCTCCTTGCTGAAGGCACAGGGCAGCTCTGGAGTGGCACCTTTCAGCTTGTGTTGTGTCACCTCCTAATCTCAGCTCTTCTCTCACACTGGCACTCTGAATTCCTATGGATTTTCATTCTAAAATAGCCTCACTTGCCTTTTCCTTATCAAGAAACAGTCTTGCCTTGATTTATCACTTGTGACACAACCAGCAGGGTATTCTGAGACAAGCAGAGTTACCCAGTTGTGAGCTGGTTAGAGCAGGGGCTGTGGGGCTGCCCTTTGTGCTGGGGGTGTTTTTAGGGTGCAGAGCAGGCAGCAGTGCAGTGCTGCTCTGCCCCTCAGCCAGAGCTGGGGCAGTGCCAGCAGGCAGGAGCCAGAGCCCTGCTCAGGGAGGGGCTCTCACCCAGCTGCAGGGAAACAGGGGCTAAACGTGTCTCACCTTTAAAAGTGCTGAGAAAATGAGCACAGACAGGGCTCTGTAGCCAGGTTTGAGGTGGGAAGGCTGAGGGTGTGTGTGCTGCTCTCCTGGCCCAAGCCCCAGAGCTCCTCCTCAGCAGCAGATTCAGCAGATCAGGGCAGGGAGAGGCTCTGCCCATGGCTGGGATGCTCATGGCATTCCTTGGCACAGCCTGCAGGCTCCTAATGCCTGCACATAAAATCCTTTCAAGCCCTGGGCAGGATGGTCTCATAATAACCCAGCACAGAGCAGGGATCCTATTTCCAGCCCTGGGAGCTTTGTGGAGGGCTCAGCTGCTCTGCCCCATCCTGCTCTGCTCTCACCCATTGTGCTCCCTGCAGTGCCTGAAGCTGAGCCCTGGGCTGGGCTCAGGCTGCAGGTGGCTGCTGCCCCCTCCCAAAGGAGCAGCTGGGCTGCTGTGGCACTGCTGGGGGTCCCTGGGGGCAGAACCAGCCCTCAGGTGGCAAGGGGGACACTTCAAGGCAAAGGCAGAAGCTGACACGTTTGTGAGCACCTAAAATCCCAGCTTAGCATGCAGGGACAGCAGAGAGCAGCAGATAAAGGGACATTCCCTGGGATGTGGCACAGGGTGGTCCCTCCTGGCCCTTTCTGCCTTGGCTCCACCAGCCCAGAGACCATCCCCACCCCAACAATGACCAACAGGAAGCATTACCTCTACTTTTCTCTCTTTTTTATTTTTTTTTTCCCCTTCTAGACCTTATTTACTGAGAGCAAACCAACCACGTGTCTTGGGCAAATATTGTGACATTTCATTATTCACACTTGGTGTGATAAGTGAGCTGGTTTGGGGGCAGTGGTTGATGATTTATTTGGTTTGGATGTGGATATAAATCCAGGCTGTGGAGGAAGCAGTGCAGCCCTGCAGGAATGCCAATGTTCTGTGTCCATTGGAGCAGGGCCAGTACCCAGCACCTCATTCGTGGTGTTTGAATGCAAATAGGGCACAAACCCATTTGTGATGGGCCTGTAATTGTGACCCAGCTGTAGGAACTGATTGCAGCAGTGTCCAAGATCTGAGCAGTGGAAGGTACATGTTGGCTTATTGGATGGAGAAGGGAAATTCCATTTAAAATAAACATTTATTTAGTGTATAAAGATATTGATTGCTCTGCTCAGGATGAAGGGGAGAAATAGAATAAATACTCTTTATTTTGTTCCATTTTCTTTATCTTGCAGACAGGCTTTGGGGGTTTCAGCTGGGGCTGTTCATTGCATGAATACATGTGTGCTTCACACAATGAACATGATGGCAGTGGGTGCCAGGCACAGGGGCTGCACAGGGGCTTGTCCAGGTGGTGACAGTGACAATCCCTTGTGCCACTGCTCTGGTGAGGTGCCAGCCTGGCACAGCTCTCCTGGGAGTGCTCTCCTTGCCTGGTTGGGTGTCACAGCTCCTGCTCCTGAGGTTTCCCTCTGGTGGAATTTTGGCTTGGAGCTTCCTGGGGTCTCTGGGATGCTCTGCATGGCCAAGCTGTGTTCTAGGAGAGAAAATGTTCCAGTGCAAGGCTGAGGGCTGGACAAATGACCAGGTTCTGTCCCCCTGTGACTCACAGGAGCCAAACCTGCTGAGCTGCTGCTGCTGCTGCAGGGGTGAAGCTGCTGGGGCACCTGCTCAGTGCTGGGGCTCTGCAGGAGTTAAACTCAGCTCTTTGCATTTTATGGGGGTTGCTGTCTGGGACTGTTTATGGCAGAACTAAAAGGATTAATATTCATAACTTCCCCTGGCTGTGCCATGTAAATCAGGAGTGGCTGTCACAGTCACTGCTCCAGCAGGGGCTCAGATGTGGCTGGGCAGGCCTGGGGCACAAATTAAAGGTTTTTGCAAAGCTGCTGCCCCAGCCCTGCTGCTGGGTGTGCCCTGGGGCTGGGGCTGGGGCTGGGTGGGCAGGGGGTGCCTGGGCTCCCCATCCCCTTCAGGCAGGCTGAGCTCAGCTCTGGGGCATGCCCTGGGATGGACACAAGTGTTGGGCACTGCCAAATCTGGGAATTGCCTGTGCCAGGGCAGGGCTGAGCCCCTGTGAGGGGCCAGAGGAGGCAGCAGGGAAGCAAAGGGGGAGGAGAGCCCCAGCACAGGGCTGGCACTGCAGCAGAGGGGACACCTTGGGCTCAGGGACATGGGGACGTGCCCCTCTTGCTCTGGGGCTGCAGGGTTGGGCTGCTGTGCCCTGATGGCCCCATCTGCACTGGGAGAAACTGGCTGAGCCACACAGACCTCGAGGGAAAGGATGGCCAAAAAAGGAACGAGAAAATTAATTGTTAATGATATAATAGATGGGGGAAAAATAGAAGAGGGTCAGCAAAACCCCAGCTATGTCAGAATCAAAAGGGATTATGTTTGTGTGTGTAAATCCCCCACTGGAACTGGGTTCCATATGTGGAAGAAAAAACAATGCTGCTTTTCTCCTTCCACACTCTATTCCTGGTGCTCTCTAAAGTCATGGCCCAAGCCTGGAGGGCATTTCATGGAGAATCTGCTCAGCCCTCAGGGCTGTAAAATGAAGATAACAGTGACCCTCTGGTGCTTTGAGCCCAGTGCCTGCTGGAGGTGGGGCTGCAGCTCCTGCTTTGCTTTGCTGGTTTTTTCCAGCAGAAACTTATGGCAAAGCAAATCCGGGAGATGAGGAGGGAAAGGTGCTCTAAGGCCTCTGGGGTGTGTTCTCAGCATGGAAGGTGATGGAAATCTCAGCATGGTTTGGGTTGGAAGAGACCTGCAGGGTGACCCAGAGGCAGCCCCTTCCACAGAGAGCATTGTGCAAAGCCCAGCCCAACTCCCTGGAGCTCTCCAGGCCTGGCTCAGCTCAGCTGGACCTGCCTGGGGTCACCTCCCCACTCCTGGTGTCCCACTCTGGGGTTTCTCCTCTGCCCCCAGATCACCCCAGAGGGACATGAAGGTGGTTCAAACCCTGGTTTTCTCTGAAGCAGCCAAAGACAGATTGCCAAGATGGTTTTCTCTTGTTCCAAGGATTGTTTATTATTTCTTATCTCAGGCACCTTTAGCCTGGCCAGCAGGGTCTGCTCAGCCTGGCACCCATGGTGGGATCTGCCTGCTGAGGGCAGGGCTGATCTTATATAGTTTGTACCATGTATTACATGTTTACAAAATATTCCCAATACAATACAATTTTATTAAATTGTCCAGCCCTGACCCCATCCAATCCAAGAGTGCCAATGTGTCACCCAACATGGATGACAGGGAGAAGAAGGAGGAAAAGGTGTCCACCCCCAAATTCTCCATCTTGGCCATGTGTCCCTTATCATAAACATTAAAAAAAACCTATTTATCTACGTTCTAACAATCTAATTTACACTTCACTAATTTTGGTGGCTTGTTTCCATTCTCCTTGTGCTGACAACTTCCCCCAGGGGTTGGAATTTAGCACCTGTGACACTCAGGGGTCTTTGAGACCCTCACCAGGGGGTTTGAGACCCCCAAGGAGGGCAGGGGTAGCCCTGGGCTCCCACCCCTGGGCTGCCACAGCACAGCTCTGCTCTGGAGGAGGAATATTTGGGGATGGGAGCACCCCAGAGCTGGGGTCACTGCTGGCTGCTGGCAGGGCTGAGCAGAGCCTGGCACTGGGCTGTGCCCAGTTTAACCAGCAGGGCTCAGCAGGGGCAGCTGGGCTCAGGGGGGGCTTGGGAGGGCTCTGAGCTGCCAGGGGCAGAGCTGGGTGTTTGCAAACAGCCTCAGCTCTCCCAGCCCTGCAGCCACATCCATCCGTGCTCACCAGCAGGACAAGGCTCCTTTTATAGTCAAAGCAAATATTGCAGGGCCTGGGGCCAAATGGGGCTTTTTTGTCAATGTGCATTGCTGATTCCCAGAGCTCTGAGCCCTCAGATCTGCCCAGAGGAGGGATGGTGGCACTTTTGGGCTGTGCCACCTCCAGCCCCCAGGGTCTGCAGCAATTTCACCTTCCTTGTGGCTTTACATGGACCCAGCTCCCCTCCTTTTAAAATGTCCTCAATGAGCTTAATATCCCCAAAGACTGATGCTGCCTGCAGTTACATCCCTCCTAAAACAAATGGATGGACATTTTCTGCATGGTGTGCAACACAGAGGAGGAGGAGGAAAGAAAGATGTAAGCAAGGAGGAAAGACAGATGGAAGCACTTCTGGATTTATTTCAGACAGTTTAAATGCAGTGGTGACTAGAGTAGGAGGCTGGAAAATCTCTTTGCACATGTGCAGAGTAAGGGATGGAGTTGAAACTTTCTCCTGTGTAGAACTGTGTGAAATTGTCTCTATTTTAAAAAAGCTTTTGCACAGAACGTTTAAAGTAGGGACAGGAATGTTTCATAGAGGTGACTGGAGAGCAGATCTGCTCCTGGCAGCTTTCAGTAGAAAATGGGTGTTGTTACCAATATGCAATATTGAATATTTTACAAACTGCAATTACTTAACTGCAGTTTTGATTTGGTTGGTGGAGTGTGGAACGGCCCACATGTGGGATTTCAGCAGCAGAGGGAGATGCTGGTGCTGTTCTGCTGGCTCACAGCACCCTCTAGTGAGAAAGAGCATCCTCATCCTCCTCATCCTCATCCTCCTCATCCTCATAATCCTCCTCATCATCCTCCTCCTCCTCCTCCTCCTCCTCCTCCTCCTCCTCCTCCTCCTCCTCCTCCTCCTCCTCATCCTCCTCCAGGAGGGGCAGTTTGTCACTTCGGGGTGTCCTGGGGTCTGTCCTGAGCCCCTCTCACTCCTGGCTGTCCCCATATTCCAGCTGGTTTTAATCTCATTGGGCTGTTATTTACAGTTCTGTATTTCTGGGGAAAGTTTCTGCTCCACCTGCCTGTTCTGCCAGAGATATTTTTACTCATTATTTTTACTCAAGCAGTTATTGTTGCACTTTTATGTTTATTGCTTCTTTCCTTCATGGCTCAGTGATAAGAAAAGAGAACTCTGGCCCTGGCTCGAAGCTCTGCTGTTCTGCTTGGACTAATAATTGTATTTAATGGCTGCAGATAAAGGATTAGCACTTGGTTTTGGCAAAGAGCTGCTTGAAATAGTCTGGACTGTGCATTTTATATGGACAAGTGCCATTAAAAATTATTTGTACCCACCCAAAGGCACAAACCCCAACTATTTGTTCTGGGATAAGGAAGTGCAGTGATAGCACAAAGAGCAGTGGATTCAGACTGAAAGAGGGGAAATGTGGATATTAGAGAGACCTTGTGGCCAGTCAGGGGGTCAGGAGTGCAGCTGGGCTCTGCCAGCCTCGTGCCCTGGGATGGGAAGGTAAAGCAGGCAGGTGGGGGCAGGTGGGGGCAGGTGGGGGTGCTGTTGGGGGCAGGTGTGAGTGCTGTTGGGGGCAGGTGTGGGCAGGTGTGGGCAGGTGTGGGCAGGTGGGGGCAGGTGTGGGTGCTGTTGGGGGCAGGTGTGGGCAGGTGTGGGCAGGTGTGGGTGCTGTTGGGGCAGGTGTGGGCAGGTGTGGGTGCTGTTGGGGGCAGGTGGGGGTGCTGGTGGGGCAGGTGTGGGTGCTGTTGGGGCAGGTGTGGGCAGGTGTGGGTGCTGTTGGGGGCAGGTGGGGGTGCTGGTGGCTGCAGCAGTGTCAGGACGTGCCTGGGGCTCTGTCATGTGAGAGGCTGCTGAGGAGCTCACAAGGGCCAGCCCTGCCTGTTTCATGCTGACACTGCTTCTCCTGCATCTGTAAATATTATTTTAGTGATCTGTCCATCTGCAGTCAGCTCAGCTTGGGTTTCTGAGCATGCAGAAGGGTCAGCTCAGGCTGGTTTTGTGCTGTGCTGGGTGAGAAGGTGTTTTTCAGCCGTTTGCAGGGGTGGGACAGGGGCACTGGGGAGGTGACACCTGGTGAAGGATGGGCTGGGCAGAGGGGCCAGGCCTTGTGCTGCTGGCTGTGCTGGTTCTGCTGGGGATCCAGCAGGTCCTTTTGTTTCCCTTTGGATCACACTGTTCACAGCACGGCAGGGTGTGAACGCTCCCGAGCACTCAGGGCTTGAGCTCTTGGGTGCCAGTCTTGTCATTTTAACTGCCCACCCATTTGGGAGCACAAAAATAGAAAAGAAGCATTTTCCAGAGCAGGAGGGCAGCAGCCAGCCCTGGCACTGCCAGGCTGAGTCTCTGCTCTTTCTGTGAGGTTGTACTTCTTGTCTGAGCTATTCATAAACTGGGCTTTCAAAATAAGCATTTCCAGAGGCAAAGTGTCCCCAGGTGTCAGGGCTTTGTGCAGTGGGTGTTTGTGGAGGGTTGGCACGGGCTGGGCCAGGTCTGGAGCTGGGCTGGCACAGGATCCCTGGGACTCCATCCCTGCCAGCCCAAACACGGTCCCTTTGTCTGTGCACTAATTCTCAAACGGCCTGGGACACTCCCCACCCCTGAGCTTGCTGTTCCTGTGTTCCTGGACATGTCTGAGGTGCTGAATCCATCTCCCTGATTTTCTTTCACAAGGAAGTCCCCGCAGAGCTTCCAGCTCAGCCCCCTCAGGGAATCTGTGCTGGAGATCAGCCCCTCCTGCCCCAGGGACGGGACAGTTCCAATGAACCCCTGGGGGTTCATTTTCATGGGAAGAAATAATGCAGTGATTAATTTTCTGCCCATGCTCTCAGAAGAGAAGTGCAATAAATCAGTGTGTGGGTGACATCCCGAGTCTCTCCCCGTGCCTCAGCCCGGGGCTGTGGCCAGTCTGGCATTTCCTGGCTCCTCTCTGTGCTCTTTTCTTGCCTAGATGGAGTTTTTTTAATCTGCTGCAATATGAAGGTCACTTTCGTAGGCTGAATAACATCAAGGAGTTTGGACATCAGGAGGACTGATTGTTCCCAGTGGTTATTTTTAGAGTGATACCTGAGGAAACAAACAGCCCATGTCCCACGAGCAGAATGAAAATTAGTTGGAAACTTTAAGGGAAAGGCTGACAGAGCCATCCCTGCCCCTCGCCTGCCTCCCAGGTGAGTGCAGGGCTGGGCTGCACCTGCAGCCTCTCACCTGCAGCCAGACCAGGGGCCCGGGCTTTGGGAGCTCCTGCAGCCTTTCTGCTGCCTGGCTCAGCCCAGCCTGGCTTTGGGCTCTGGCTGTGTCCATCCCAGCACTGCTCCTGCAGAGCACAGCGTGGGGGTCCCGCTCGCCCCCAGACCCCCAGCGCTGGTGGCGACTGCTCCGGGGCTGGGGCTGCTCCTGCAGGGCTGTGCCGGACACACAGGGGTTAATGTTCGCTCCGGGGCTGCTCCTGCAGGGCTGTGCCGGACACACAGGGGTTAATGTTCGCTCCGGGGCTGGGGCTGCTCCTGCAGGGCTGTGCCGGACACACAGGGGTTAATGTTCGCTCCGGGGCTGCTCCTGCAGGGCTGTGCCGGATACACAGGGGTTAATGTTCGCTCCGGGGCTGGGGCTGCTCCTGCAGGGCTGTGCCGGACACACAGGGGTTAATGTTCGCTCCGGGGCTGGGGCTGGGGCTGCAGGGCTGTGCCGGACACACAGGGGGTCAGTGTTGCTCCACTGCAGCGCAGGGACTGGGAGGGACACCAGACCCAGCCCTGGGACAGCAAACCCAGCCCTGGGCGGTGGCCCCAGGTCCCCTCTGGTCTCTGCACTGTCCCATCGGGTCCTTGGCACAGGTGTTTTGTTGGAATAGAGTGACCTGGGTGTCCCCTGATGCCCCCTGTGCCCCTGGGGTGGCCGGGTGACCATGAGGGATGCTCTGCACAGAGGGGAGTGCAGGGCCTGTGCTCAGGTGAGCAGCTCTGGGTCTGTGCTCAGGTGAGCAGCTCTGACCCTGTGCTCAGGTGAGCAGCTCTGGGTCTGTGCTCAGGTGAGCAGCTCTGACCCTGTGCTCAGGTGAGCAGCTCTGGGTCTGTGCTCAGGTGAGCATCTCTGACCCTGTGCTCAGGTGAGCAGCTCTGGGTCTGTGCTCAGGTGAGCAGCTCTGGGTTTGAGTTCAGGTGAGCAGTTCTGGGTCTGTGCTCAGGTGAGCAGCTCTGGCCCTGTGCTCAGGTGAGCAGCTCTGGGTTTGAGTTCAGGTGAGCAGCTCTGGGTTTGAGTTCAGGTGAGCAGTTCTGGGTCTGTGCTCAGGTGAGCAGCTCTGGGTTTGAGTTCAGGTGAGCAGTTCTGGGTCTGTGCTCAGGTGAGCAGCTCTGGCCCTGTGCTCAGGTGAGCAGCTCTGGGTTTGAGTTCAGGTGAGCAGCTCTGGGTCTGTGCTCAGGTGAGCAGCTCTGGGTTTGAGTTCAGGTGAGCAGTTCTGGGTCTGTGCTCAGGTGAGCAGCTCTGGGTCTGAGTTCAGGTGAGCAGCTCTGGGTCTGTGCTCAGGTGAGCAGCTCTGGGTCTGAGTTCAGGTGAGCAGCTCTGGGCTGTGCTCAGGTGAGCAGCTCTGGGTCTGAGTTCAGGTGAGCAGCTCTGGGTTTGAGTTCAGGTGAGCAGCTCTGACCCTGTGCTCAGGTGAGCAGCTCTGGGTCTGTGCTCAGGTGAGCAGCTCTGGGTCTGAGTTCAGGTGAGCAGCTCTGGGCTGTGCTCAGGTGAGCAGCTCTGACCCTGTGCTCAGGTGAGCAGCTCTGGGTCTGTGCTCAGGTGAGCAGCTCTGGGTCTGTGTTCAGGTGAGCAGCTCTGGGCTGTGCTCAGGTGAGCAGCTCTGGGTCTGTGCTCAGGTGAGCAGCTCTGGCCCTGCACCAGCCCCAGGCTGACAGGGACCCCCAGCTCCTTAGCTCCTCACTGCAGCCTCATCTTCTGTCTTTTCCCTCATTACATGCCAGGTAAAGTAGTCAGAGATCTCTTCTTCCTGTTGCTTTTAAGTTTGAGGGCAGGTCTTGCCACAGCCTTTTGCAGAAACAGTGCTGGGTAATCTTTCCTCTTTCAAAGGAAATTCCTTTTCCAACATTAGCAGAACATTTGTTCGTGTGACAGTTCCCATTTAGCTTTTGACAAGCTCGGTAGCTGGTCAATTTATTTTACTTTTTAAGTGAAATAATTAATAAAGGAAAAAAATTGCTTTATTTTGCCAGCCCTACAGAGACATTTGCCTTTGTGAAATAATTTTTATTTATGACTCTTCTAATGGTTGTGCAGCACAATTTTATGGCTTTGGGCTGTGTCCCGTTAGGAGCAGGATTTTGTCACTGCATGCAGATGCAGGAAGTGTGTGTGGATAATGCAGGACATCCCAGATCCCGGGGCAGATCCGTGCAGGAACCTTCTCCTGCTCTCGGAGGGTCACAGCTGTGCCCATCCTGGTGTGCGAGGGGCTGGGCAGCCCGTGTGCTCCTGCTCTGAGTTTGGGGTCCTCCTGCTCCTGCTGTGGGCTTTGGGCAGCTGCAGGTGCTGTCTGGTTCCCCTTACCCTGCACCCCAAATCCCCTTTTGGGGGCTGATAAACTTGCCTTGGCTCTGCCCTGGAGGAATGTTCCTTGAACAGGCTGTGGAGGGCAGTGAATTTACCTGAGCTCCCCTGGAGAGATGTCCCTTGAGTGGGCACATCCTCTGGCCATGTGAGCTGTGCCAAGGGGATGCTGAGCTGGGATGGACAGAACTGACCAGGGAGGGGATGCTGAGCTGGGATGGACAGAACTGACCAGGGAGGGGATGCTGAGCTGGGCTGGGGATGCTGAGGCCGGACAGGGGATGCTGAGGCCGGGCAGGGGATGCTGAGTCGAGCAGGGGATGCTGATACCGAGCAGGGGATGCTGAGGCCGGGCAGGGGATGCTGAGTCGAGCAGGGGATGCTGATACCGAGCAGGGGATGCTGATACCGAGCAGGGGATGCTGAGGCCATGCAGGGGATGCTGAGGCCGGGCAGGGGATGCTGAGGCCGGGCAGGGGATGCTGAGGCCATGCAGGGGATGCTGAGGCCATGCAGGGGATGCTGAGGCCGGGCAGGGGATGCTGAGGCCGGGCTGGACGGATCCAGCAGTGCAGCCGCCCCAGCTGCTCCTCTGCCGGCTCCCAGAGCCCGGCTGTGCTCTGAGGTTTCACGGCCAGCGCAGCCGGGAGAATTATTACCACTCTCCGTTTTATCCAAACAATGATCTTTAAGGGAGGGGAACAAAAATAAGGGACTGTTCTAAAACCGCTTTGTTTATGTGGCTCCATTAAGTTTGGAATAACAGAGATGATATCGCGTGCCCGAGGCAGTCACTCCATGGATCCGCCTAATGATGGGCTGGAGAGAATCAATGAATCCGCTGTTAACTGCTGCGGGTCCGGATCTGCGGGGCTGGTGAGGGGCTGGGGAGCATCAGTGAATCTGCTGATAACTGCTGCGGGTCCGGAGATGGATTGGGGAGCATCAGTGAATCCGCTGATAACTGCTGCGGGTCCGGATCTGCGGGGCTGGTGATGGGCTGGGGAGCATCAGTGAATCCGCTGATAACTGCTGCGGGTCTGCTCTGCGTGTCAGGGTGGTTGATGGTGGGTTGGTGGTGGGTTGATGGTGGGTTGAGGGTGGGTTGAGGGTGGGTTGATGGTGTGTTGATGGTGGGTTGATGGTGGGTTGATGGTGAGTTGATGGTGGGTTGATGGTGGGTTGATGGTGGGTTGATGGTGGGTTGATGGTGGGTTGGTGGTGGGTTGATGGTGGGTTGATGGTGAGTTGGTGGTGTGTTGATGGTGGGTTGATGGTGAGTTGGTGAGTTGATGGTGAGTTGATGGTGGGTTGATGGTGGGTTGATGGTGGGTTGATGGTGGGTTGGTGGTGTGTTGATGGTGAGTTGATGGTGGGTTGGTGGTGGGGTGGGTTGATGGTGGGTTGATGGTGGGTTGATGGTGAGTTGATGGTGTGTTGATGGTGAGTTGATGGTGGGTTGGTGGTGGGGTGGGTTGATGGTGGGTTGATGGTGAGTTGATGGTGGGTTGATGGTGAGTTGATGGTGAGTTGATGGTGGGTTGATGGTGGGTTGGTGGTGGGTTGATGGTGGGTTGATGGTGGGTTGATGGTGTGTTGATGGTGGGTTGATGGTGAGTTGATGGTGGGTTGACGGTGAGTTGATGGTGGGTTGATGGTGGGTTGATGGTGGGTTGATGGTGAGTTGATGATGGGTTGATGGTGAGTTGTTGATGGGTTGATGGTGGGCTGATGGTGGGTTGATGGTGGGTTGATGGTGGGTTGATGGTGGGTTGATGGTGGGTTGATGGTGAGTTGATGGTGGGTTGACGGTGAGTTGATGGTGGGTTGAGGGTGGGTTGATGGTGGGTTGACGGTGAGTTGATGGTGGGTTGAGGGTGGGTTGATGGTGTGTTGATGGTGGGTTGGTGGTGGGTTGATGGTGGTTGATGGTGGGTTGATGGTGGGTTGATGGTGGGTTGATGGTGAAGGTGCCATCGCTGCAGCCCAGCCGAGCCACGCTCACCGAGCCAGGGAATCTCCGCGGATCCACGGAGCTCTGGCAGTGCCGTGCCTCCAATCCCATTGAAATATTTACAATTCCGTGCTCCTGCACCCAGAGCACAGCACTGGGCTGGGGGGCAGCGAGGAGAAGCAGCTCCAGCAGCTGGAGTGACCTGGAGGGCAGGAGAACAGGTCTGTGCTTTTACTCCTGATTTTCTTGGAAGATTAGGGAGTTACTGCCTTGGGTCGGTAATTTCCCCCCTAACAGGGGCTTGGAGGGGCAGCTTTATTCCCTAGTGGAGACAGTCCTGTGGTGGGAGCTGAGCTGGGTTCAGAGGGTGGGATGGTTTGTGGGTCACAGGTTGGGATGGTTTGTGGGTCACAGATTGGTTTGTTGGTCACAGGTTGGGATGGTTTGTGGGTCACAGGTTGGGATGGTTTGTGGGTCACAGATTGGTTTGTTGGTCACAGGTTGGGATGGTTTGTGGGTCACAGGTTGGTTTGTGGGTCACAGGTTGGGATGGTTCGTGGGTCAGGGGATGGTTTGTGGATCACAAGATGGTTCGTGGGTCACAGGATGGTTCGTGGGTCACAGGATGGTTCGTGGGTCACAGGTTGGTTCGTGGGTCACAGGATGGTTCGTGGGTCACAGGTTGGTTCGTGGGTCACAGGATGGTTCGTGGGTCACAGGATGGTTCGTGGGTCACAGGATGGTTCGTGGGTCACAGGTTGGTTCGTGGGTCACAGGATGGTTCGTGGGTCACAGGTTGGTTTGTGGGTCACAGGATGGTTTGTGGATCACAGGATGGTTTGTGGGTCAGGGGATGGTTTGTGGGTCACAGGTTGGGATGGTTTGTGGGTCACAGGCTGGGATGGTTTGTGGGTCAGGGGATGGTTTGTGGGTCACAGGTTGGGATGGTTCGTGGGTCACAGGATGGTTTGTGGGTCACAGGTTGGTTTGTGGGTCACAGGTTGGGATGGTTTGTGGGTCACAGGATGGTTCGTGGGTCAGGGGATGGTTTGTGGGTCACAGGTTGGGATGGTTTGTGGGTCACAGGTTGGGATGGTTCGTGGGTCACAGGTTGGGATGGTTTGTGCTCAGCAGGAGCTCAGGGATGGAGCCTGGTTCAAGCCCTGGTGCAGGGTTGAGCTGGGCACTGCCTGGCTCCTTTCTCCAGGGTTTCAGTGCCAGCTGCTGGCAGTGGTGCTGCTCAGGCATTTCCACTGGGCACTGGGCACTTCCCATTCCCACAGAGTGCCTTCAATCTCTTGTGAGGAGACCTTTGCCAAAACACATCTCCATCCCCAGGGACTGGCAGTGCTCTGGGCACTGGGGGGCACTGGGGGGGCATTGGGGGTCACTGGAGGGTGCAGGGTCCCCAGGCCAGCACAGCTCTGCCACAGGACCCCCTCAGCTCCCCTGGGCACCCCCAGCCACAGGCAGGTCCTGCAGGTGATGGGGCACAGAGGCTGCTGTGCCTTTGGAGAGGAGCAAACTCCTCTTTGCTGCCAGGAGTGAGCAGGAGGCTCTGGAGCCCTGCTGAGCCCCGTGGAGATCTCATTTGGCATTAGTTATGCCAGAGTCATCTGTTACAAGGTTATTAAGAAGCTAATGTGGGAGAGCACATAAATCAGGCAGCACTGGCTATTGTCCTTGGAAATTAGGGAGCATCTGAACACACTCAGGCATTGGGAGGGAGCCTGGAGGCACTTCCAGAGGTTTTGAAAGAACCTTTTGGATTGAGCAGCAGGAGGAGCAGTGCTGGGGAAGGTGCCATGGATCCTGCTGGGGCAGAGCCCACGGAGCCAGTGTTAATCCAGCTGGGAGCTGCAGCCTCTCCTGTGGGTGCTGGTTTTGGCTGGGTGGGGCTGGTTTCCCTCCCAGGGGCCAGAGTTTGGGCTTGGGTTGGGATGGAGTGCATTTTTCCCCAGTAGCTGGGGCCACCCCTGTGTTACCTGCGCACAGGTGAGTGCTGCCACACCCCTCCCACAGCCCCCCCGTGCCAAAATCACCCAGCCAGGGGGTGAGCAGCCTGGGATGGAGGCACGGGAGGCACTGGCACCCAGAGCTGCTGCCAGCTGTGGGGTGGGAGCCCAGCCACTCCTGGCAGGTTTTAATAGAGCTGCAGCTATATTTAGATGAAAAACAAACCCATTCTTGGCTTGCACAGAGTTTTTGGTGCCTGATGAATGAGCAGGACCTCTTTCACAGGAAGCCCTCCCCTTGCTGTGCTCAGTGTCACACTGCCCTGCCCTGCCCAGGCTGTTATTAATAAATAGCTGCTCTCTGCCATTGTTACTGTTGGTGCAGCTGGGTGAGCAGGGCAGGCTGGCACCCCCCATGTGCCAGGGCTGGCTGCAGGGTCCCTGCTGCTCCCTGGCTGTGCCAGTGAGGGGACTCAGGCCCTTGGCTCACTCCTGCATTTCTCCTGCACCTGGTACCCAGGAATTCCCCCTGCTTCTTTAAAAAAAAATAATTTCTCCTATTTCCCGGGACAAGTTCACTGCTCTGTGCTGAAAAGCCAAAATCCTGCTGCAGAGCTGCCCAAAATGCAGGAGAGAAGTTCTGCCTGTGGTGTGTCCATGCCTGGTGGCCCTGGCTGTGTCTGGGAGGAGAGATGATGCTCTGGCTGATTTTTTCCCCTTTTCCCAGGGTTGGGGGGGTTTCAGCTCTGGGCTCTCATGGTCATGTCACCCCTGTGCTCCCTGCCTGCTGCTCACCAGTCCAGCTCCCATTTTAGGACATTTCCTCCCCAGATTTCTGCCTTTTTTGGCCTTTCCCTGTGTGGTTCTGGTGACATCACCCAGGGGCAGCTCCAGGGCTGTGTCTGGGGGGCACTGGGGTGTGTCTGGGGGCACTGGGGGGTGTCTGGGGGCACTGGGGGGTGTTTGGGGGGCACTGGGATGTGTCTGGGGGCACTGGGGGGTGTTTGGGGGACACTGGGGGGTGTTTGGGGGCACTGGGGGGTGTTTGGGGGCACTGGGATGTGTCTGGGGGCACTGGGGTGTTTGGGGGCACTGGGGGGTGTTTGGGGGCACGGGGGTGTGTCTGGGGGGCACTGGGGGGTGTTTGGGGGCACTGGGGTGTGTTTGGGGGCACTGGGGGGTGTTTGGGGGGCACTGGGGGGGTGTTTGAGGGCACTGGGGGTGTCTGGGGGCACTGGGGGGTGTTTTGTGGGACACTGGGTGTGGTTTGGGGGCACTGGGGGGTGTTTGGGGGCACTGGGGGGTGTCTGGGGGCACTGGGGGGTGTTTGGGGGCACTGGGATGTGTCTGGGGGCACTGGGGGGTTTGGGGGCACTGGGGGGGGTGTGGGGGCACGGGGGGGTGTTTGGGGGCACTGGGGTGTATTTGGGGGGCACTGGGGGTGTTTTGGGGGCACTGGGGTGTGTTTGGGGGCACTGGGGGGTGTTTGGGGGGCACTGGGGGGTGTTTGAGGGCACTGGGGGGTGTCTGGGGGCACTGGGGGGTGTTTGGGGGCACTGGGGTGTGTTTGGGGGCACTGGGGGGTGTTTGGGGGCACTGGGGTGTGTCTGGGGGCACTGGGGTGTGTTTGGGGGCACTGGGGGGTGTTTGGGGGCACTGGGGGGTGTTTGGGGGCACTGGGTTTGTGGAAACCCCCCCTGGGACACCTGGGCACAGCCACCTTTATTTCCCTGCTCTTTCCTCTCACCATGTGAGAAATTCACAGCCCAACTCGCCTCCTTTTGGCTGTACAATCTCATCTCCTGCTATAAAAAAAACTTCTGTGCCAACAGCTAATTGAAATAAATAGAAATAAAAAGAAATAATAATAGATATTTAATTAATGTATAATAATAGAAATAAAAGGGCTTCTTTTGAAAAATCAGATGAAGGGGACATTTCTGGGTGAGGGATATTTCCTGATTACATAAACACAAGCAACACAAAAGTCACATATTGATGGTTCTTCAGAGATAACCCCATTTATTTTGGTACAATTAGAATGAATCTGAGTTAGAATGAATTCTGTTAGCAGGAGGGTGTTGCCAGCTTGTGCTGCTGGTGTTTTTGGGGTAGAATGGCTGAGGAATGTTGAGTTTTGGATGTCCATGGGCTGGACCAGGACAGGGCCTACATTTTCCAGAATTGATTAATAATGAGAATTCATTTAGAATTTTCTATATTATTTTTATTTCTAATTTTCTACAGTATTTATGTGGAAAACCATAACTAAAATCTGTATTTGAGGCAGGAAGCAGCAGCAGGAATTGTGCTCATCCCTTTGGTAGCTCTGTGGGGTTGGAGTCCCCTTGACTTCTTGCATCTATTTTTGACATGGACCCACTCAGATGGTGAAGACATCAGCTTGTCCTGAGCTGTGGGAAACAAGGAAATGACTCTTCCATGTGGGGAGGGAAGGAAAAAAGGCCCTACCAGTGACTGCAAGGGTGCAACAATTAACATATGAAAGAAATTGAATTTCATTTGAAGACAAGGAGGAAAATCTGGGGGGGCTCTGAGACAAACCTGGGGCTGGTGGGAGCTACAGTTCATGGAATTGTCTCAGATGTGTTTTC
The DNA here is from genome assembly GCF_903797595.1 of Erithacus rubecula. NCBI lineage: Eukaryota > Metazoa > Chordata > Aves > Passeriformes > Muscicapidae > Erithacus > Erithacus rubecula. Next base: position 19,844,406 of record NC_136665.1, on the reverse strand, counting down.
TCTTTATCATTTGGGATTTGTTCTCCAGGGCTGGGGTCCCTTGGGGAGCTGTGCTGGGGCTCCCACACGTCCCTTTGGGTTTGACTCAATCCAGCTGTGCTCCAGCTGTGCAGGGCCAGCCTGGCCATTGCTGCCCACTCTCCATCCTCCCTCTCACAGGTTTCCTGCCTCCCAGCCCTGCAGGGAGCAGCAGGAGCTCGGGCTGGGGTGCAGCACCTGCAGCTGTGCCAGATGTTCCCTCTGCACACGGGCCCAGGGCAGAGCCAGCCCAGCCAGCAAAGGGCTCTTTTAGAAAAGAAAAAAACCAAAAACCACCAGTGCTCTGCCAAGACCTTCCTGGAGGCTGCCCACAGAAACCCCTGGGATTGCAGAGCCTGGCAGGGCAGGGCTGGGGCTGCCCCTGCAGCCCCTGGGGCACAAAGGGCCTTTTGCAGCCCAGGAAAACTTGTGCAGCAGTTGTTCTTTTCTGACTGTGCCTGATTTTGGGGGTTTTCACGAAGTTCCAGGGCTTAGGTTGGACCTTCCTGCAGCTGGAAGAGAGAGGGTTGTGCAGGCACTGTGGCAGGGGAGAGGAGGGATCCTAAATCACAGAATGGGTTTGGGTGGAAAGGACCTTAAAGGACCTTGAGTGGAGTTATTTCCCCTTTTTGAGGGGAAAAGAGCCAAACTCTCTGTGTTCCTGCAGCCTCTGCACACAAGCTCATGCCACAAACAAATTCAGTGTTTTGTTCTTCCACCTGTAATTCCCCAGCACCTCCTGCAGCTGCAGGGGCTGCAGAGCCACAGCTGTAGGGCTGTGTGTGGGACACAAACTGGGGACAGGACCTGAATTTAGGGACAGGACCCAAATCTGGGGACAGGACCCAAACTGGGGGGACAGGACCCAAACTGAGTGTACAGGACCCAAACTGGGGCCAGGTCCCCAGCTGAGGACCAGCAGAGCCCCATGGATATTCAGAGCACAGCTCCCAGCCTCAGGCTCCTTTATTTCTGAGAGAGCCCCCTGTGCAGAGCCACTGTCCCTGCTCCTGAGCAGCTGCACTGTTTTCTGCTGGCCTTGCTGGGGCTGTGTGCCCAGGCAGTGTGTGCACATGGACTGTTTGCTCTCCATCCCAGCCCTGCAGGGAGGGCAGCCAGGCTGGCTGGATTTAACCCTGTGCAGGTATGAACTGTGCCAGAGGATGTGGAGGTGTTTCCTTGGCACTGCCAGCAGCATCCTGAGGCTGCTCTGGAATGCAGCCCTGGCCCAGCCTCCCTGAGAGGGGAGCAGGGGCTGCCCTGGCAGCACAGGGGTGTCCCTGTGTCCCTGCCCTGTGACACCCTCAGGGACACCAGGGCCCTGCCCCACCAACCCTCTGCAGCCACCCAAACACTCCTGCTGTGCTCCAGGGGATGTGAACATCTGCAGCCTTGTTTGAGATCAACAACAATCCACAAAGCCTGCACTGTGCAGAGGGTGCTTTTGGTGATTCCACTGAAGAAAGGGAGTTGAAAAGTAAATAAAAGCTCAAATTAGATTTATATAAACACAACCTCACTTTTTGCAGAGGAACTCTTTAGCTCTGCCCTAAAGCAGCAGCTGCTGCAGGTCTCAGGAAGTTTCCATGAAACCCACCCACACTCCATGAATATTTGCTTTTTCACCTCTCAATTTTTCTCTCTGGGGCTTTTAAGCAAGTTTTATTGTGGTGTTTACACAGCCAACTCACTCTGCCTTTGGTTTATGTTTTTCTCGCCTGCAGCCACTGAATTTCGAGGTTTATTAGTTACAGGTATCTGAAATCACTTTTTTTTTTTTTTTTTTTTTAAGGACTGCCTAATAAATCCTTTTAAAAGTTTCTGTTCAAGGCAATTGTCCTCCACCCCAGGATCAGGTTCTTGCTGAGTTATCCCAGGATCAACAACCTCTTAATTTTAGCTTTTGCTGCTGGAGAGGCCCAGGGTTTTGTTAAGCTGTTTAATTGCAGTAAATTTCTCTAGCAGACAGTATTTTATGAGCTGCAGAAATACCTGCAAGGCTTGAGCAGGTGCCAAAGGCCTGAGGTGAGTGAGTGTGTGCTGGAGCAGGCACTGCTGTGGATTTAATTTTATAGATGACCAAACCAAACCCAGGATGTGTGAGCTGCACCATGCCCTGAGCACAGCCTGCAGCTCTGCTGGAGCCCCTTAGGCTCTGGAGGTGTCCCTGGAGTCCTTCAGTGAGCTTGAAGTGAATTATCCCAAGAGAGCCCCCAGGGCAGGGGATGGGGCTGAGGGTCAGCCCAGTGCTCCCCAAACCCTCCTGTCCCCTGTCCCCCTGCAGTGCCCTGCAGCCAGGAGCCACCTCTGCCCCTGCCCTGGCCCCTGCCCAGGCTGCAGCCCCACCTGGGACCCCCCCAGAGCTCCCAGGGGAGCCAGAGGGGAGGGACACCCACAAAAACAGGGTTCTACTGAACCCCCCTAGAGTGCTCATGTGCAAATGTGGGTCCCCAAATGCTGCAGGAGTGCCACCCGTGGGGGCTGGCATCAAAAAGGGACATTCAGCACCTCAGGGACACACAGACAGACACAGACAGACACAGACAGACAGACAGACACAGACAGACAGACAGACACAGACAGACAGACAGACACAGAGACAGACAGACAGACAGACACACACACACAGACACACACACACTCTCTCACACTCTGCCCCCAGACAGGTGAGGCTGTAAAGCTGTTTGTCACAGAGTCCCTTCCATTCCAGTGGCAGGGTGGCAGCTCCATGGGCTCAGTCCCTCAGCAGGGAGAGCCCTGGCTGTGCCACTCCTGGGGGAGCATCCTGCCCAGGACAGAGCCTGTTTTATATCAGTTTTATATCACTGTTTCAGCAAGCTGATGGAATCCCTCAAACCCACTGCCTGGGCACAGTGGCAGCAGCCTGCAAGCCTGATTCCAGTAAGGGTTTAAAAACCACAAACACCCCTTGGTTTTGGCCACAACTGTAGGTTTAGTATGCCAGAAGTTGCTGTTGAGATGTGTTATTTCCAAAGGACTATTGCAAGACCTTAGTCATAAGAAGGTTGGAGAGAGTTGATAAAAGCAGCGCAGCCCAGATCAGCCCAGCCCAGCCCAGATCAGATCAGCCCAGCCCAGATCAGATCAGCCCAGATCAGCCCATCCCATCCCATCCCATCCCATCCCATCCCATCCCATCCCATCCCATCCCATCCCATCCCATCCCATCCCATCCCATCCCATCCCATCCCATCCCATCCCTCCCATCCCATCCCATCCATCCCATCCATCCATCCCATCCCATGCCCATCCCATCCCATCCCAATCCCATCCCATCCCATCCCATCCCATCCCATCCCATCCCATCCCATCCCATCCCATCCCTGCCCATCCCATCCCAGCCCATCCCAGCCCAGCCCCGGGGGCTCTGTCCCACCCCAGGACCCCTGGAATGGCTCCCCCTGGCCGTGCTGGGTGCAGGGGGTGCAGGGGCACTGAGCTGCCTGCAGTGAAGAGCCAGGTTTAAGCTGCCTGTGCTGTGTCCCAGTGCCCCAGGCCCGGCTCAGGCCCGGCTCTGGCTGCAGGGGGGGCACAGCAGGCTGGCATTGGCCAGGGTGAAGGGCTTGCCCAGCAGCAGCGTCTCACACTCCAGGCAGGCAAAGTGCTTGTTGTGCCAGGCCAGCCCCTCCAGCTGCTGGTAATCCTCTGAGAAGATGATCTGTGGGACAGACACACGGACAGACAGACAGACAGACAGACAGCTGCTTGTTCCCAGCATCTCACCGAGCTGGAGCAGGGGGAACCAGCCCCACCCCCCACCCAGCCCATCCCCTGGGGTCAGCAATGGGCACGGGAAACAATCCCAGCGTGGCTGGGGGTGGCAGGGACCTGCACAGGTCACCTGTCCCAGGGACACCTGCCCTGGCCCAGGGGGCTCAGAGACCCTGACTGGGCACAGGGGCACTGGGATCACAGGGTCTGCAGCTGGTCACTGCCTGGCACAAGGGGGGGTCCCAGGGGTGTCCCAAGGTGGTCCCGGGTTATCCCAGGTGTGTCCCAGGTGTGTCCTGTGTGTCCCAGGTGTATCCCAGGTATATCCCAGGTGTATCCCAGGTACCCCAGGTGTATCCCAGGTGTACCCCAGGTGTATCCCAGGTATATCCCAGGTCTATCCCAGGTGTATCCCAGGTGTATCCCAGGTGTACCCCAGGTGTATCCCAGGTACCCCAGGTCTATCCCAGGTGTACCCCAGGTACCCCAGGTCTATCCCAGGTGTACCCCAGGTGTGTCCTGTGTGTCCCAGGTGTATCCCAGATGTGTCCCAGGTGTATCCCAGGTACCCCAGGTCTATCCCAGGTGTATCCCAGGTACCCCAGGTCTATCCCAGGTCTATCCCAGGTGTACCCCAGGTGCCCCAGGAGCCCCAGGAGCCCCGCACCTCGTCGCAGCCGGCGCAGCGGGGCCGCAGGCTCTCGCAGTAGTGCCGCCCGCACCAGGCAGCCCCGCCCCGCCAGAAGTAGATGAGATCCACCAGCGGCTCGGCGCAGCGGCAGCACACGAAACAGCGCGGGTGCCACTGGCGCCAGAAACCCGCGCGGGCAGCGAACACCACCGGGCAGTCCGGGGGCAGCGGCTGCTGGCAGGCGGCGCAGTGCTGGGGACAGGGACAGGGACAGTGTCAGCACGGGCTGCTGGCAGGCGGCACAGTGCTGGGGACACAGGGACAGTGTCAGCACGGGCTGCTGGCAGGCGGCACAGTGCTGGGGACAGGGACAGGGACAGTGTCAGCACGGGCTGCTGGCAGGCGGCACAGTGCTGGGGACAGGGACAGGGACAGTGTCAGCACGGGCTGCTGGCAGGCGGCACAGTGCTGGGGACAGGGACAGGGACAGTGTCAGCACGGGCTGCTGGCAGGTGACAGGGACAGGGACAGTGTCAGCACGGGCTGCTGGCAGGTGACAGGGACAGGGACACAGGGACAGGGACAGGGACAGTGTCAGCACGGGCTGCTGGCAGGTGACAGGGACAGGGACACAGGGACAGGGACAGGGACAGTGTCAGCACGGGCTGCTGGCAGGTGACACAGTGCTGGGGACAGGGACAGGGACAGTGTCAGCTGGGATGGACACTGGGAATGGACACTGTGTTGGACACGGGATGGACACAGGAGATGGACAAGGGATGGACACTGGGTTGGACACAGGGGATGGACACAGGGGATGGACACTGGGATGTGCACAGGGGATGGACACTGGGATGTGCACAGGGGATGGACACTGGGTTGGACACAGGGGATGGACACTGGGATGGGCACAGGGGATGAACACTGGGATGGACACTGGGTTGGACACTGGGATGGGCACAGGGGATGAACACTGGGATGGACACTGGGTTGGACACTGGGATGGGCACAAGGGATGGACACTGGGATGGACACTGGGATGGACATTGGGTTGGACATTGGGTTGGACACTGGGATGGACACTGGGATGGACACAGCTCTCAGCAGGCTGGGGCAGTGCTGGGGCAGTGCTGCACTCTGCTCTTGGCACTGACCCCTTTCCTTCCCTCCTCCCTCCCGTTACCCAGCAGAGTCACAGGAAATCTGCACCCCAGGTGCTTTTCTGTGTTTGGTCCCTCATCTTCCAGCACCCCATGAGACACCAAGCAGTTCCATCACACCCCCTGAGGTTTGGGGTCAGCCCCCAGCCAGACCCTGCAGCTGCCTCTGCTCCATCAGCCCCAGCCCTGCTTATCTTGCAGGATCTAAAGCAAGAACAAACACAGCATTTTCCAACCCTCAGCTCAAGTTTCTTGCCAACAAGGACTGGTAAAAAAACAACTTATTTTGCTGTTTCTTTCTATGGAAATGATTCATAAGGAAGAACTATTCACAGGACATTTCCCAAGCATTGTATAACCCCCATATCCTGCTATTTGCACACTACAAAGAAGTGATTCTTCAAATTTGAGGTGGGATTACAGCTTGGTGCTCCTTCTACATCTGCAGAGGAGTGAAGACTTCACTAGCTGAATTCCCAGAAGTGTTGGCCAAAAACGTGTCCTGCTCTCTTGGGCTTCCTCATCCTGCTCATCCCCAGCTCCTGTTCTGCAGTGCCAGCTCCAGGGCAGGAGCTCCAGACACCACCTGCACTCTGAGCACTCCCTGCATGGCTGCCCTCAAGATTTTGGGAACAATGACTAATTGGGATCAATTGCCTCAGGATTTGATTTGATCCCAGGGCAGTGACACCAGAGGAGTTCCCAGTTCTGGGGGTGATAAGGATTCTGTGCTCTGTGGAGAACACAGAACCATCTCACAAACCCCTCTCATCCATGGGCCAGGCTTGCACAGGGATGAGGAGGAGCACGAGCTCTGAGCTCAGCAGGGCCCCAGCCCTGCCATGCACAGCCTGGCTGTCCCACAGGATCTGCCACTGCTGCCAAAGCTGCTCCATTTTTCAGCTGCTGCCTTGAGAGAAATGATGCTTCAAGCTAAGGAGAATAACATCACAGTTATGTATTTATTTATTTGAAAGGACAAACTTGCAGTTTAAGTAAACCCTCATTGCTAGGGAGGGTTTACTAGCAGTAAGTCATTGCTAGGATGACTTATTGATATGTTTAAAGGAAACCTTCCTTTTTTGGCTATTTTTTATCTAAAAATTCAGTGTTTTGTTGCAATAGTGAAGATCTTTACTGTCACTGGATTTGAAGTCAGAAGTGCATTAACAGACCATGGCAGAGGGGAGACATTACCCAATATGGCCTGAAAATGAAAACTGCTCTTTACATGTGCAACCTCAGGGCAGGAATGGCAGGAAAAATCTCCTCTTAAAAACATTTGGACACCATTTGCTTTTTCAGCTTTAAATCCTCTGCTGCAAGTCACCCTCACAAGGACCAGGACAAGGTATTTCCACTCACCATATTTTATAATAAGCATCTTCCAGACAGTGCTGGGGGAATATAAATCTAAAAGGGTGTTGAGGAATCTCAGCCACTCCTCTGTGGAAATGCATTTGTATGCCCAGGGACCCAGGGCAGCTATTTGCATTTCCCCAGAGCAATTACAGCCCTGGAACTTTATCTGCATGTCCACAGCTCTGCACAGAGCTCACCTCCTGCCATTTGTGGCATTTCTGGGTAAGAAGCCCACCTGGAAATACTGACTGGCATCCCAGAATGGTAAAGGTTGGAAAAGACCTCCAAGATCATCCAGTTCAGCTTTCAACTCAATACCACCACACACACTGCCCATATCATCCAGGGACTTGTCATGCCCAACCTCTCAGAGCTCAAACCAGCTCCCAGAGCCAGAACTCCCTGACCCTGGTGCTCAGCAAGGCCTCTGCTGCAGAGCCAGGGGGATGGAGCAGAGAACACCCCCATCAGCCCTGCCACAGGGACCTGGGGCACAGGGCTGCTCCTGCTTCAAGGAGCCACTGGGAATAGATTCAGTCTCAACCCAAGGGGCAAAAAATCCCACCAGGCAGGGTGAGGTGTGTCCCATCCCCATCCTGCCCCCAGGGCACTCCCCATGCCTGCTGCAGGTGCGGTCA
>NC_136665.1:18207555-18525055 GCF_903797595.1 Erithacus rubecula | reverse complement strand
CTCAGGTAAACACTGAAAGCTTTGGGAAGAAATTTCCCTTCCTGCACTCAGGTCACTCATTTCACTGCTGGAATTCTGGCAGGACAAGGGACTTACCTGGGTTTTCCTTCTTTGTAAAAGATAATAAAAAAGTTTCTCTGTGTACACACCTGTAGAGCACTTTCTGTCTTGTCTGGCATGGAGTGACACCAGAGCAACACTTCCTATAAATAACATCCCAAAGAAGCTAATTATTAATGCAGAGAATTCCAAAACATCATTTCCCAGCAAGAACTTTCCATGAGAGTGCCATTAGGGCAATCAGCACACTGTGAGTTGTTAGGAAACTTTTCCATTTGCTCATTCTCTGCTGAGAATTCTCAGTTTTTGGGGTGTATCTCCCCAGATGATGGCCCAGCAGCTCCCAGGGGAAGCAGCAGGATGCTGGTGAGCTGGCAGCATGTGGAGAGGAGGTTTGGATGCTCTGGGAGCCAGCACAGCAGGCAAATGTGGGATTAAAATTGTGATCTGTGTATAGATGGGAAGTTGAGGAACCTTCACCTGCTGTTCCTGCACCAGGGTCCTGCTGGTGGCTTTGGGGTCAGGGACACTGGAACAAAGCCAGTGTCACTCTAAACCAAACCAGTGTCACTCTAAACCAAACCAATGTCACTCTAAACCAGTCCAGTGTCACTCTAAACCAAACCATTGTCACTCTAAACCAAACCATTGTCACTCTAAACCAAACCAATGTCACTCTAAACCAGACCAATGTCACTCTAAACCAAAGCCAATGTCACTCTAAACCAAACCATTGTCACTCTAAACCAAACCAATGTCACTCTAAACCAGACCAATGTCACTCTAAACCAAACCAATGTCACTCTAAACCAGTCCAGTGTCACTCTAAACCAAACCATTGTCACTCTAAACCAAACCAATGCAACTCTAAACCAGTCCAGTGTCACTCTAAACCAAACCAATGTCACTCTAAACCAGTCCAGTGTCACTCTAAACCAGACCAGTCAAACCAATGCCACTCTAAATCAGTCCAGTGTCACTCTAAACCAGACCAATGTCACTCTAAACCAAACCATTGTCACTGTAAACCAAACCAATGCCACTCTAAACCAGTCCAGTGTCACTCTAAACCAGACCAATGTTACTCTAAACCAAACCATTGTCACTCTAAACCAAACAATGCCACTCTAAACCAGACCAATGCCACTCTAAACCAAACCAATGTCACTCTAAACCAAACCAGTGTCACTCTAAACCAGAACAATATCACTCTAAACCAAACAATGTCACTCTAAACCAAGCAATGCCACTCTAAACCAAAGCCAATGCCACTCTAAACCAAAGCCAATTGGCTGAACATGACCTTGGAGCTTTTTTCCAACCTAAATAATTCTCTGATGATGCACCACAAATCCAGGATGAGACCCTGAAGCAAAAGCAGCTTATTCAAAAAAGGTTCTTGAAAATCTCAACATGCCTAATTCTACACTGCTTTCTTCAAAACTCCAGAACTGCTCAGAAAATTATTACCCACAAATATATTTTGTAGAAACTCAGCAAACATATTTGAATTAAAAAAAAAATATTTAGGCATTTGCTGTCTAATCATCTCATTCCCAGTATTTTACAGTGTTAAATATTTGCATTAAGTGTGTTTTTCATTAATATTTGTATCATGATTAATTTTAAGCACAATCCTATTTTTAAAATCAAATGTCAAGTTATGGTGGCATCACCATCAACATCCACAAGACCTGCAGAGGTAAAAATCTATTTATGAATTTGAGATTGAGAAGAAAATTAAATTTAAAAAAAAAGAGATTGTGTGGAAAATAAACTAAAAACACCCAGGCTGAGATTACAGGAATTAAACCATAGGAGTGCCTGGTATTTTGATAATCTGGGATGTTTTATCCTGGCTTTCCAAGCTAGGTAGAATTTCCAAATGAGGAAATAGGAACTGGCTTTATGCCCTCTGTACTTGAAAGGTTTAAACACTCTATTTGCAAGACACTTGTTATTAATTTATTTGCTTGTAGCTGGATGAATACTGAATGTTTTGCAGGAAAAAGGTCCCTGCTGGTTGCTGGGTTTTGTCAGGTTGGGAACCACGAGATTTCTTTCTATTTTCTGCTCTTCTTGGGAGACCTCACTGAGTGAAAATAAAATAATAATAATAAAAAAGCTTTCACCCCTTACAAAGTGATTCCTCTTATTAATATTTCACAAGGCAGGTCAGAGGATTATGAACCTCCTCTCACTATGGTATTGAACAAATATTTTAAGGAGTGTGGTGGTTTTGCCCAACAGAAGATAAATTGATGGATGGCTTAATCTGAGCCCAGCTGGGGCAAGGAGGGGAAACAGAACCACACTGGGGTGGGTGGGGATGATGTAACAGAGAGCAAATGGATGGAGAAATCTGGAAAACCCAGAGGGAATCCTTGCTTTTAGATAAACTCTATGTAAAGGCAGGAGAAAACCTGTAAATATTAGCCCTAAAACCTGGAAGTCTTTCTTGGCAGCGACTGAGGAGTCCTATTCAGAATAAATGAGGCATTAAAGTGTGCAGTGAATGTCAACTCTCCTGCTTGTTTTCTTAAGAACTGAGATGTTTCTCTTTTTTTATCATCTTTGGCAGCTGGATGATGTGGGTAGGGGAGTCCAAAGAAGCAAATCCAAGGGTTTCTGTCATTCCCAAGATGGTTTTGTTGGCAAAGGAGGTGCCAAACTTCTGTCAGAGGCTTCACCTTGTACTTTTTGACCCATAAGTGGCAATAATTAAAGGGAAAAGGTCTTGGGAGAAAAAGTCTTAAAGGGAGACTTATAACAGGTAAGAAACACACAAGAAAAGAAAAGTAAAAACAAAAAAAAAAGAGGTTTTGTTTTGTTTTGTTTTCTTTGTTTTTGTTTTGCAATGCATAAAAGAGAAGCAGCAAGGAAATACAGCAGGAATATTGCCAGAGGAATTGAATATAAATTTTAAAAAGAAACTTTGTTATTGGTGCAGCTTTACCTGGGGTGGGTTTTGAATTGGTCATCCCAGAATTTCTTGTGGACAATACAATGCTCTTTGGAAAAGAGGAGTTTTAGCAGAGAAATGATTAGTCAGAGATCCTGGCTACGAAGGAAAAGCTAAAAAAATTAATTTCATCCTCACTGCCAGTAGGAAAAAAGAAGAGTCCATAATAACTTAATTAAGTGGTTATAAATAAATGATGAGGAAAGTGTACATGATCAGTCCTCTGTTCTTATCACATTGGCACCAAATCTCCAGTGGGAGCAGTGCCTTCCATCCAGGCACCTGAAGCAGTGCAAGGAGAATATAAAAAATTCAGAGCAACTGAATTGAAAGCATCTGTCTCTCTGCATGGACCTTTTACAGCTGTCACAATTCTCTGCATTTCTTTCCAAAACTAAAACCTCTCTGTAGAAGAGCTTTGTCCCTAATCCTCATGGTGAGGACCAAATTAGTGTGTATGAAAATCACAATTATCCAATCCAAGGGAAGCAAGAGGATTTCAGAGATCTTTGAAGAGCAGGATGGAATATTACTGATTATTTTATCTCTTGAACTTCTGGGGTATTTTGGTGAGATGTCACACCTGAGCCAGGCAAGAAGAATGTGAATTGTTACATTTAGGGGGAAAAAAACCCTCATGAAACTCTCTAAAAAGTTTTGCAGGTAGGGATGGCAGTCACAACTGATGACTGCAGAGGCTGACCTGGAGTAGAGGCTGGGCAGAGTTAAAGGAATAAATTAGGGATTTATTAAAAACCCTTCAAAGGATTCCCCTTGGGCAGTGCAAGAGCCTGGCCATGGCTACACCCAGGATGGACCCTGAGTCATGAGTTTCACACTTTTATCAGTTTTGCTCCATTTCCCCATTGGGGTTCATTGTCCCATCCCAGCTCCAGGCTCTGCAGTCCCACCCTCCCAGATTCTCTCCTCAATTCTCTGTTTGCACTTTTTGGGGCTGGAGCTGCAGCGTGTCCTTGGTTCTGGGCTGGGAAAGGATTGTTGTGTGACTGAGCTGAGAGGAGAACTTAGGACACTTTATATGGAGTGCAGAGTCACCAATGCAGTGCAGAGTCTGGAAATATAAAAGCTCAGACTGAAGGCATCACAGACATATTGGGAAGATGTCACTTTTAATCACATTACTTATGTCCCAAACTCTCCTCCAGGTGCTGAGAGGCTCCAGGAGCTCATCCCAGCAAAGCCCTGATCCTGCCCTGATTTTCCCTCAGCTCTTCCCATTCCAGCCTTTCAAGGAATTCTCTCCTCCATGGAATTCTCATCTCATTCAGGCTCATTTGATGGACGTGGGTTGAGGGGGAATCAGGAATACCACGGGAATGTCTGTCCTGCCATGGACAGAATCACAGACAGAGGGAGGATCACACCCAAAGAATGGGAAAAAGGAATCACCCCTGCTCCCTGCCAGGAGAGCTCCTGCATCCCCAGCAGTCACCATCCCTGCACAGAGCACCTTCTGTCCCTCTCACACTGAGTTCAAAGGCTCAGCTGTAAAACAGGAGCCAGCACTGAAGTGGAGCAGATCAGAGAGTGGGAGCTGTGCAGGGATGGTTTCATCTGAGCTTTAAATGGAAAGTTCAAGAGTCCCAGCCACCAGCTTCACTCAAAAATCAATCATTGGAGCTGCACTGCCTCCCCTGGCTGCTCCTGAGCTGACCACTCCAAGGATACTGAGCCTTAGGGTAAGGAATTACACACTCACTTTGGAAGAGATTGAATACCTCCCATGCAGCCAATTCTGTGCCTTTAAAAGTGTTAGTTAACAATTAAAACAAGCCTGTGCTTCCTGATTTTCTCTATTTCTACAGGATTTAAAAAGTAGCTTGGGGACTCCTGTAAAATTCCGCTCTGCTGATCCTTGGCAAAAATAAGAAAAAAAAAAAAAAAAGAAAAAGAAACGTCATTAATTGATTAAATTTAATCTAAAATTCATGCAGAAAGTTGATTTGATCACTAGATGAGGTCCTATTTCTGAAGCCTCCAGTAAAAATGAGTAACTGTAGCTGAGCTCATCTTTATTTCATTGAGTTCTGCCTGGGCTGTCTCCCTGCACTACTTTGAGCTGTATGGACTCATCCTTCTCACTGCACAGTGGTACTCAACAAAATTTGGATTTCCTGAGATAAATTGTGCTTTCCTGACCTGGCAACTGACCTTCCTGGGCCTCCAGCCACACCTCTAGAAACCATTTAGTGCTGGTTCCACCCTTAGGGGAAAAGGCAGCAGCAATGAGGTCACTTGCCTTTTGATTCCAGAACCAGAAAATCACAGAATGGTTTTAAATTTTAAAGTGCCACCTTTGTCACTGTCTCTCAGAGGAATTTTTGGATGTGGGTGTATTTGAGGTCACAGAAGGTGCTGGTTTTTGGAGACTTCTGAGTTGTTGTACCAGTGAGTATTTGGACTTCTTGTTTGGTTGCCCTATGTGAAGCCCACAGGTGCTACAGCTGAATTTAGTTGGCCTTTTAAGAAAATTTTTAAAAGTCCTATAAAAATTATTGGGAATCTGGTCCATCCATTCAGAAATGTGCTATTTGAAGTGGGGCTTTGGGGTATTTTTTTTGTTGGTTTTTGGGGGTTTTGTTACAGTTTAAGTTTTACAGTTTAAGACTCAAAACCATGAACACAATCCTGATTGTTTATTCAATTCTCTAAATTGAGTGCCAGACCAGGACAGCATCATTTCTAACCAAAAAAACAAAGGCAGAGCTCACAGGACTCCACTGTTGCTCACCCAAATCATTCCTCTCTGTTTGGATCAATTTTTTTTTTTTCCTCTTGTGATTGCCCAACACGAGTTGAGAGCAAACTCATCAGTTTCACCATCTTGAGCTGCTTTGGGGTGAGGATCTCCTGCAGATTCCCATTTCCCACAGGCTGCAGCAGCTTTTTCTCCCCAAACCTCCTCCCTGCCCTTCTTTCCCCAGGAGCTGCCCAGTCTCCCCCTCTCAGCCCCAAATTTTCTGCCAGGCAGAGCAGCAATGCTGAGTTGGGATCGGGGTGTTTTGTCTTGAGCAGAACAAAATGTGTTGAGATGGGCTTTTCCTTTTGGCTGCCCAGCACAGCCCATTTGTTTTGCTTTTGGAGAGGTGCTCTGTAAAGACTGCACAAGTAATTTAAGGCTCCTGAGACTTTCCTTTTGTGTGCTGCTGGAAAGGAGAAGTATTGACCTGTGCAGACAGAGAGGGAATGAGCTACGTGATGCTCCCCTCCCCTTTCCTGCTGGGTATCCCTCTCTTATCTTTGTCTCAATTTTATCTATTTGGGTGTTCTCATTTTCATCTCCAAATCGAAAAATAAATGGCAAAACTGTGTCAGTGCCAGGTGAATTAATGCTGCTTCCAGGGAGGTTTCCTCTCCTTCTTTCCAAGTGCTATTACTGACTCAACTACAACTCTGTTTTATTTAAGTGCCAGGGAAGGTTTGTTAGAACCCAGGTCCCCTTGTCTCCATCTTTTTGACCAGCAGTTCCTAAAAATGTTCCCACAAAATTTTTATTTCCTGCTTTTCCACTGCAAGGACTACACAGCAAGTTTGGAGCTGAAAGAACAAGGCAAAGAAAAAAGGTCTGAAGTGGAAAGGATTTCCTTCCATGGGGTTCCATTGGCTGCCAGGCAGATCTGGGGTTATTTCTTCACTGTGAGTCCTAAATTCCTCTGTAAATAGGAATATTTGTGAGGATTCTCAGTCAGAACAAAAAGGAAATGAATTAAAAATGGGTTGCTGCCAAGAAATCCAAATTGGAGCCCAACCCAGGGACTGTACACATGGATAGGATTGGAATCCAATTCACTAAAGCTCACAAATCTTGGATATAAAATTCACTGATTATCACTTCACCCTTGTTCAAAAAGATATCCAAAGTATTTTTGAAAGGGAAGCTGATTTCCTGAATTTGATATAAATATTAGAGGACAGATTACATCTCTCTCTCTCAGAGATTTTTTCACTGATCCATTGCTGTAATTTCTGATCTGGTAATATATAAATATATAAATAAAATATGTCAATAAAATATAAAAATAAAATAGACAGAGACCTTGCAAAAATGCTAAATTATTGAGACCTGTTTAATATTTGTAACAATGATAATGTGAACTGAAATTATATATTTGTCCAGGAGGTTGTGACATAAATGAACAAATTATATGTAAGGGCAACAATCCCATGCAGCCCTTGATAAACACAGATCTGACAATTTTCTTATCTATTTTTCCCCTGAGGTTTATCAGGAAAATGAAAATGGTTTTTTGGATGTCCTTATCTGAAATGTTGTGTCAGGTAGACTTGAAGACAAAAAATATTTTCCCACCACATTTCCACCCCTTTGGTGGCTGCACTTCAGGGCTGGCCAAGATTCTTAGAAAATAATAAATAAAATCTCACAATTCCATGGCTCTCCTCCAACGCTCGTTACAATTAGCACAAAAGAATGATTATCCCCATTTTAATCCATGTGGGAACTCAGACCAAAAAGCTCAGATCTTTCTGTATGAACTAATTAGTCTGAATGAATCATTATGTGCAGGGATTTATAGATATCTGCATGCATATATATATATATATATATATATAATTATTATAAATATTTTGGTTTAAATGTTTCATGTTGGTTTTGCACAGTGCTGAATCCAGTTTACAGCAGTTTCCCTGGGAAACTCTGAATTTTATTTGCTTTTCTTTGGATTCTCCTGGTTCAAAGACAACTAATCTTGAACTGAAGAAATCCCTCCTCAACCTCAAGGCTCCCCAATATTCCAATATTCCAAGATGCTTTTTCCTTTCCACTTCCTGCCTGGATTATCAGAGATGCCTCCAATACTCAATTTCAGGGTGCAATTGTTTCTTTTTAGGAGATTACTTATTAATATCAAAAGTGGAATAATA
This sequence comes from Erithacus rubecula, assembly GCF_903797595.1. Lineage (NCBI taxonomy): Eukaryota > Metazoa > Chordata > Aves > Passeriformes > Muscicapidae > Erithacus > Erithacus rubecula. Next base: position 18,517,128 of record NC_136665.1, on the reverse strand, counting down.
TAAATATTATTATAATAACATATATGTTATATATAATAATATATTATAATGATATTATAATTAACTATTATTATTAATATGAAAGGGAGACATGAAATATTTTCCCTTTTTGTTTTTTTTTTCCTTTATTTCCCAAGAGTTCATCCCACTTGGGAGGTGCTTGGTTCACAACAAGTCACAGCCTGAAAGGGACACAGGTTGGAGGAACAAAGGATTCAGAATAAAGAAGGTGTACAAAACCCATTTCCTTTTTATTTTAATTAATTGGCATAAAATTTATGTAGAGTTTAAAGACTGAAGCAATGTAATGTGCCAGAATTAATAGATGCAATCAGATAATTACTGCCTCTTAATGAATATTAGGATATCAAATATTCAGGCCTTGAAGTTGACTTTGTTTCTCTCATCCTCTTGTAACATTTTAATTTTGGCTGTGTGTAAACTCAGTGAGATGCAGTGAGGCACAGCGAGCTGGGAGGTAGATTTGTGATTTTGTAGATTTGATTTGTGATATCACCCTGAAATCTGAGCAAGCTTAGGGGAGAATTTAGGAGCTGCAGGAATTTGTTCTTCTGTCTGCAGAGATTCCAACCCAACTTTTTATAACAGAGCAAACAAGCTACCAAGATATTGCAAACTCAGGCCTCCCTCCCCAAGTCACCTGGAAAAAACATATATTTTTAAAAAATTAAGAAAAATATGCATATTAAAATTTAAATATATATTAAAATATATGTGTGTGTGTTTGAGCCTGCTTTAGCCTCTGCCCCAAGGCTCAGTACAATTTTTCTGGTGATTAATCAAAATCCTCCCCCTATGCTTTATTAAGGCTCTAATTAATCCTCCTTGCCAGTCCATAAAAATCTTTATGTAACTGTTTTTTAGCTCTCAGTTCTATACACAAAAGGCACCATAGTGATTTTGCACAGCTCAATATTGGACTTTCTTAAAATTATGGAGCTAAAAATTGTTTGCAGGAAAAATGTAACATTTATTCTCTCGGTGTAACTGCACCCTCATTTCCTCCACTATGAATTTGCATTAGTAATTAACAGTTTTATGTATTTAAACTGCTTAAACAGAGCAGATCTATGGTTACCAACTTCTGGGTAAGCAGTGTCGAGGTTTTATTAACTTACAATTATCAAATTAGCTTTACCCATTTTTTTCGGTCTATTTACCACTGAGGAATTCATGAATAATAGAAGAAGAATAGGAATAATCTCAGGTTCTCCTTGAATTTTGTTCTTCAGCTGGGTTTCAACTACTGGATTGCAGATTTCAGTGGTGTAAATAGGAACCAAAACCACAGTCTCAGAATATCTTGGTTTTCTGGGATAATTCTCCTTTTCCTACCTCTCACCTTTCTTTTATTCCTCCTCTTGGACTCAATAAAGAAGAGAAAGAGCAGGAAAAGGAGTAAAACATAGCAGGAGCTGGGATGAGAGGAAGAACCCAAAATTTAGTGTTGTCCTGGCTAAAATGAGCATGGCAATAAGAAAATATTGATGTTTCCATTTCTCAGCCTTCACTTGGCTGTGCTGCAGTACAGAAGTCAAATTTGGGAGAGCTAAAATGCCAAGGGAGTCACATTCAGAGAATTCCTGCTCTGGCTTGAGGTCTGTCACAGAATTTTGGCCTTCACTCATCCTGCTGGATGAACAACCAGCTTGGGCAGTGGGATTCCAATTAAAATCAGATATCTAGGGATAATTAAAACCATTCCTTGGCTACTTGGGATTAAAAAAAACGAAAGCCCCCAAACAATAACTGTCCAAGGAATCACAGGCACTTCTATTCCAGCTCCTCAGTGAAAGGGATGGGATCTGGGGGTGTCCAAAATCACCTGCAGGTTTCTCCTTATTTTCCTGTTGCCTGGGTGATCCCTGCAGGTCAAGTAAATGAAATGATTGTATCTGATCCTGGAGAATTTGCCAATATAGAGAAATGAGGATTTCCATCACACAGGATATTTGCTGTCTGGCCTTTTGGATGGTTTGTTTTTGGTTTTTTGTTTTGTTTTTTTTTTACCTGCAAGATCCAGTGGATGAGATCAATTGGGGAATATCACCACAAACACTCTTTCCTTCATCCCTTCTGTACACCTGATCTTTCCTTCCACCATGTCTGAGACCATTCCAATCCCACCATCCCCCAAAGTGGCATCAGGGATAATCCAGTTAATTAGCAGGAGGGGAAATGTTGAAGAAGTGGTCCTTGATTTCTGCCAGTAACCCATAATCCCACAATCCCTTCTCCCATCTTTGACAGACATCATGACATCCATATTTCACTAATTCCCTTTGAATCCCAGAGGAATGTGAGTTTTCTGTTTGATGAATCCTTAATTGCCTGTGGGTGAGATTTGGCAAGAGTGGCAGTTCAATTCTAGGACAGAAGAACAACTTTGTCATCCTCCCCTTTTTTAGGGTGTGAAACATTCAGAATTATGCTGATTCTTTCTGTAAGTGATTACAATGATTGTCTTCTGTGACAGCAAGACATGATTGATCTGGAAGAATGACTGTGTAGATGAAAAAAGGTTCAGAAGGGGAAAAAGGGATTGAAATTACCAATATTGTGTTCTGTGGGTGCTAAATAATTGCTGCACGTGGAGAGAGACCCACCAGGCATTAAAACCATGGGGTAATTTCGGTTGAAAGGGGCCTCAGGGTTATTTGGTCCATCCCAGCACCCAAAAAAGGTCCAGCTTGATTTTGGGCTGAATTCTGATCATTTTCAGAATGTTCACACCCCTCAAGGCAGCCTGTCCTAGTGTCCAATACCCTCAATGCAAAGGTTGTTTCCCCCCTAATATTTAACAAGCATTTCCCTGTGTCTTTTTTTTTTTTTGTTTGTTTTGTTTTTGGCTCTCCTTTGGGTCTGTGCCTCCCAAAAAGAAATCTGGATATGTCCTCTGTGGTGTCACTCATCCATGGGCCAAGCATCCTTTGTCTTCTGCAAGAAACTCAAATTGGGGCACTCAGGAGCAGGTGTAAAAATGGCCACTCAAAAATGACCACTAGCTAATTCTACAGAGCCTGCACCTGCCAGATTTCCTCTTAAAAGGGATGGGAGAGAGGAACAGTCCAAGAAAAAGAGATTCCCCCAAATATTGAGCATTTGGGAAAACAGAATACTGCAAGGAAAAAGAGGAAAGAAATAGAAGAAACACCTTTTTCTACTTCCAGAAACTTATAATTCTCACTGACATTTTTGATTACTATCTCAACTTTTCTTATCTGAACTTTGTACCCTTGAAACATTCGATAAACCGAGTTTAGCAATTTTCTTTCAGCGAGAGGGAGGTTGTGTCATAACACAATGTTATATAACGATTAAAACCTTGGGAAAAAAAAAAAAAACATGGAAACTGGAAAGAGCCCAGCGTTCAGCTGCATCCTTGGAGCTTATCTATAACAAACACAGAGCTGTAATAAAAATGAACTGGATGGGGATGCATGAGTAAGCTCTTCAGATGTAACAAACTGACTTGTGAAAAGAGGAAAATACAGTGGTGCTCAGGAAAAAACAGGGCTTTCTTCCCTCATAACTTCAGTGCTTGGTGCAGGAGATGGAAAGCTACTGACACAAATGTATTCCCAGCATTGTAATTTAAATAACACATCTGCACTGCAAGGCTGTATCTCCATAGACATAACCAGCACCAGTGCTTTGCTGATATCAGTCACAGGCAATGAAAAGGACTGGGCTGAAAGCATCATTTATTTTCTTTAAAACTGAACAATGAGGGGCTATTTATGCTGTAAGAACTATGGAAGAGATGTCTTGGGAGCAAAAGTTGCCTGTGAGCAAAATTCTCATTGAAGTTGAGAGAGGATTGTTTGGATTGGAAGAACATTTGTGTTTTGGTGCTCCCCTCTCCTTCAAGGGCTGGGCAAGTGGAGATCCCTGCCCCATCCTGTGCCAGCACACGAGCTTGGGGATGTCTGCAGTTCTTGTAAGCAGATATTGTGATTTTTCCTGTTTGCTTTTGTGATTTTCCTCTTTCCCCATCTAGTTTTGGAGCTGTTCAGTCTTGTTTTGTTTCCCTTAATTGCATGGCGTGCTGAGTTTGCAATTAATAGCCAGGAGTGCCCAGAGCATCTGAATGGGGAGTCTTATCAAACAAACAAATGCAAAATTAAATGCAGAAACAATGACCTGTAGTAATTTTTTTTTTCCATTTCCTTATGCACGTGGCTGTGGAGGCAGAAGTATCAGAGCTGTTTGCACACCTGAGATTAATTTAAAAATGCTGCCACATTTCTTTGACACTTCTAAAAGGTGGACACTAAAGGATCTGAGGGGAAATGGGAAGAACAAGGCAGAGTGCTAAACCTGATCTTCCCAGGTGCAATCGTGCAGCAACAATTTCAAAAGCTCTGCTTTCAGATGTAACCTTTTAACCAGTTTTTTGTGGACTTCAATCCCAAATCACTCTCAAGAGAGCTTTTATCAGCTAATTTGGATTACAACAGCTCCTACTAGAGCAGAAGTGTTGCTATATTTTCCCTGATTGTTTTTATCCAGCTTTCTCTCTGCACTGAGCAGGTAGGAGAAAGAAAAGATCTCACTGCCCCTACTGAGAACGACAAAATTCTCCCCAGGGAATTAAGGGTGGATGGCACAAATGGAATGTGAATTGCTTTAGAAATTTTTAGGCAAAACAAAGCACTTTTTAATCCCCTTCTCGTGCATGTTACATGCAGCAGACTCTTGGGGAAAGCAGCAGCATCCCAGGCTAATGAGAGGAGGTTTTATCTGTCCCAGAAAGAGATGAGCAAGCAGAGGAGGCTGCTCAGAGCACCCCAGGAATGCTCAGGGACACTCAGAGCTCCTCTTCCTTCCTCTGCCTGTCCCCTTTAAGGACAGAGTATTTTCTGAGCCCTTCTGCTGGTGTGTGGAAGCCTGTGTGACTCCTGGGGCATTTGCTTTAACTGTGGGGAAAAGGGCTGCCTGCAAACATTATTATAAAAAACATAATTATAAATATCTAGGGCCTGGTGTAATTCCCAAAAGTGAAAAGGTCTTGGAAGTGGTCTAAGGAATAGAAGAATACAGCAGATGTCTGTCCTTCATTTCTTTTCAGGTAAAAAGAATCCAGAGAACTTCACCAGAACATGAACACCTCAGATTCCCATGTGGCCTCAATACAATAAAATAACTGCAGTTGTAAATTCAATATTCATTTAAAATAATGGGTACAAATCAAGCTGCCCTACATTTACAACATCAACAGGTCCTAAAAATCCCCTGAGATTGCCTTCCAAACATTCCCTCTTTCTTTGGAGGCATCTCCCAACCCCTTCCTTCATTCCTCCACACTCCCCACACACTCCATCCTGTTTCTTAGAGGAAAAACACCCCAGGGAAAGAGAGAGGGGTTAAATTATCCCAATTCCTGCCCTCAAACACTGCCAGGCAGGAGAGGCAGTGCCACTGCTTGGTGCCATCTGAGGGATCATCCCAGACTGGGCACCTGCCCTGAGGAGCTGCCAGGACAGGGAGCTGGAGGAAGGCACCAACAAAGGGCAGGAATGGTGAGAAAAGGGGAAGGGAAAGGTGAAATAAAACCCTGCAGCAGTGGGAGGAAGGAACCTGGAGCTCCAACCTGACCCAGGGTGGGAGAAATGTTTGGAGCAGGGCAGGAGCAGGAGGTGGGAAATGGAAACTGCAGAGAGAGGAAGTCATTAAGCAGACAGCCAGCTCCAGCATTTGTTTATCTATCTCTATTACTGTTTGCCTTGTTTATTAGGATTATAAACTCAAGAGGCCAGGCCAGCTCTGGAGTGACTGCACTGTATTTCTCCCAACACAAGCTCTGTTCCTGATTACAATGCTCCTCTGGGGTGCTACTCTAGGCAAATAATATAATAAATAATGGAAATGGACCCAGGAGGAAACTTAGATGTTAACTGTGTAGGAACAGGAAACCTGAGGCTTCATTGCTGTATAAATTTAATGTTGGGTTTAAAGCTCCTGCTGTTTGATGGGTGGGGTTTTAGAAACCTGAGCAGGAATTCACTTTTCAAGTGCAAGGCACTGAGATTCCATCCTGGCTGCTGCTGCATTAGCACCAGCTCTGTCTCTTCAAATGCTTCCTGCTGGTTCTCCTAGAGCACAGGAAGCAATGTTCTGGTGATTAAGCAGCAGTATCATTATAAAAGCCAAATGAATAATCATTGTGTTAATGAACTTTATCTTAGAAAAGATTAGGGTTTTTTAACGTTAAGCCTCTTTCCGTATGAAAGAGGAAATGCACTCTCATTTCATTTAATCAACCCTGAGATGCTCATGATCTACACAATTTAATTTTCTGTCTGCACGTATCCTTCCACATCTGCATCTCCCATTGCTTAAATGATGGCATCAAATCACGTTAATACATCAGGGATGATGCCAGTCCCTGAGTGCACAGAGAGGTTTGGCTCTGGCTGCCAGGTTACTATTGCAGAATAATCTCCCTGAAGAGATTTCCAGGGGTCAGAGTTCCCAGACCACTGCTTGGTGGGAAGATGGTTAAAAATTGTGGTGAAAATCAAGTATATTTGGGATATAAAACAATAAAAGGTGAAAAACACTTTATAAGGAAAATGATTGAGCAAGCTAAGGGTTGGAGCCACAAAAATAGAGGGAAAATTATGATTTGGTGAGATTCTGCTCTCAGTCTGAGTCACCATCAATTCTTTCCTTTACCTGGGAAGAGCTAATGCTCATTCCTCAGGGGAACAGCTCCCAGGACACCCTGCTCTACCAGAATTTGGGGTGAGGTACTCAGCTCTTGGCTCTATTTGTGCACGTCTGGCATCTTCTGTAAGAAGGAAAAGGAAGTTGTGAGTGACAGAGGAGAGGTGCTGCAGCAAAAAGAAGGGATGGGTTGTGTTAGAAAATATCAACTGCAGTTTTCAGCTCATTTCTGTGAAATTATCAAGCAAATAATGTCCTTTGCTCTTAGGAAAATCCTGATCCATGAGGAATCCAAGGAGAAAAGTCCTTCCCTGGAATGTGCTGTGGCTGGATGTGTAGGACCTGACCTCACCTTACTGAGAATCACAGGGTGCGGAAAGGAGAGAAAGAAAAGACATCTAAGAGGTGTGGTGTGCCTGGGGTAATTTCCAAATTAGCCAAATTATTCTAAATTTTCACTTCCAAGAGTGAAAAGCACAAGGTCATGGAATTGGTCTAAGAAACAGAAGAACTCAGCAAATATCTGTCCTTCATTCCTTGTCAGGAAAAAAGAACTCAAAGAACTTCACCAGAACGTGAACACCTCAGATTCCAACATGGCCTCAATACAAGAAAATGGCTGTGGTTGGAAATTAAATATGCATTTAAATTAATGGGTAGAAATCAAAACAACACCCACAGCCACCAGCAAACACCTTGCAAACACCAGCAAAAACTTTGAAATTTTGGGAGCTCTTGACCTCTCTAAGTTGGAAAAATTGCAAAGACTTTATCCAAACCAGTGCTCCTGTCATCTGTGGACAATGTGCATGTCAGTAGGGCCAGAAAATTATGTAATCCAAAGCAGTTGATTTTTGTGATTTTTATTGCTTTTTGTAACTTTTTGTAGTGCTTTTGTAGCTTTTATATGCTTTAATTATTTTTATATTTTAATAAATGTGACGGTAGCTAGGGACGTAGGGCAGCCACAAGGCAGTTAGGTAGCTGATAGTGAGGAGGGACATATTATATTATATTATATTATATTATATTATATTATATTATATTATATTATATTATATTATATTATATTATATTATATTATATTATATTATATTATATTATATTATATTATATTATATTATTATTCATATATTATTATTTCATAACTTATTATTTCAATTACCACCTGATTTGGACCACTTTACTGGATTTGTCTAAGGTGAACGGGCCACCTTTACTTAGCCCAGAAAAAGAACATATATTATTTATATGTGTTCAAAAAATAGCAAATGTTGTCTGCTAATCAGAGCATCCACAGCCCCCTGCTGCCATGGCAGTGTTGGGTTGATGTGGCCAGAAATGTGAATTCTATCCCCATCTGTTGAATCCAGGTGGGGCAGTGACCCTTATCTCTGTGTGAGATATCTCCTGCTAATGGGCCATCTTTAAACCAGCTGGGACAATCATCTTTATCTTCCCACAGCCCATCCTCCCTCCAGGAGATACCACCTGTTAATGGGCCATTGTTACAAACTGGGTGTGGCAGTGACTCTTATCCCTGTGGGAGATATCTCCTGTTAATGGGCCATTGTTTGAAACTGGGTGTGGCAGTGCCCCTGATCTCCTGACACACATTCTCTGCTAATGGGCCATCTTTAAACCATCTGGGCAATCATCTTTATCTTCCCACAGCCCATCCTCCCTCCAGGAGATATCTCCTGTTCATGGCCACTGAGTCCCAGTGCATGGCTGATAAAATTCCATCATCCCACTGGGAGATGCTCCAGCCAGGGCAGGAGCCAAGCCTTTCCTACCCAGAGAAAAACTGAGATTTTGGACACCAAGGAACCTTCTTTCCACTGGATTCCAGAGGAAAGCCAGACCCTTCCACATCATCCCTGGAGCTTCAGAGGAAACTGCACCTTCTCCAGGAGCACTGCTCCAGCTGAGCCACATCTGCCCCTGCAGGAGGATGCAGCACCATGGAATGGGACTGTGCCACCACCCTGACTGACTGACTGTGTCAGCTTGGATTCTGACTCTGGCAGGGTTGGGATTGTTCTGTGTAATACTGCATTTCTATTTTAATTTTCCCAGTAAAGAACTGTTATTCCTAATTCCCCTATCGTTGCCTGAGAGCCCTTAATGTCAAATTGATAATAATTTGGAGGTAGGGGGTTTACATTCTCCATTTCAAAGAGAAGCTTCTGCCTTTATTGGCAGACACCTGTCCTGCACACCAGGACAATGGCACTGCCACTCCCCAGGTCCCTCAGCCTCACTCTGAGCAGGGTCACCCTGCAGCCCCAGAGCGACCCCAACCCACAGAAATGCTCAGGGATGGGTTTGGGACAGAGAGAACATATGCTGAAAGAGACAGCCAGACACCAACACATGCTGAGGAGTCCAGGGGGAACACTGGGATAATCACAAGCTTTCTGTGGATTAATCAGCTGCAGAAATTCTGGAGCAGTGTTAAACACCCAAACACCCACCCAGCTCCCACTGGGACCCACAGCACATCCCAAATCACCCCAGAAAAGCTCTGGCTGCCTTCTGGACCAACAGAAGGGTGACCATGGATGCTTTAAGAGGAGACCAGATCCATTTGCCCGTGTCCAGGGCACCAGCTCCCCCAGGAGCTGCACCACTGTTATTTTTGGCATGCCCTCCACAAAGAGAGGCAGCATATGGAGCTGCCGCCTTGGCACCGTGGCAAATATTGATCCCTGCTGTGACAAAATGTGACAAAGAGTTTGCAAATGACAGCAAGGGCTGGCAGGAGCCTTTTTTTTTCTGTTCTTGGGACAGGGAAGCATCGCAATTGCAGCTGGGGAATTGGATTTTTTTGCTCTAGTTGGGGTGAAGCCATCAAGAAGATGATTATTAGGGAGAGTGAAGGTGTTCAAAATAGAATCTGGCTTAAAGAATGCCTTAAGAACAAGAAAGTAAAACAAGTTGATTTGAAAGGCTTAGATGATTTCTTTTGGAGTACTTCCAAAATGAAGGGTGATGTGTGGAAGGAGACAGAAGAGTTTCACTCCTGCTTTCAAAGTGCTACGTTCGAAGTTTTACACTGTGAACAATATTCTCTTCTTGAAATGCTTGTGGGGTTTTTAATAAAATACTGTCATAAAAAAAAAAAATAACGAAGGGAAAAATTTCTATAAAAGTTCAATCTGACACCCCCAGTCCCCACACAGTTTCATGTAGGAACTTGCTTTGAATTTCACTAAACTGATTTTTTTTCCTGCCAATTTTTAGTTTATGCATGAATCTCCAAATTCAATACCTTACATTGTACTGGAGAAAAATGGACCCAGTGTCATCCTTTTAGGCAGAAACCCAAACTAAAAACAGGGATTTCATTTTTCCCCACCCTCCTCTTTTTGTCTCCCTTAACTCCTGGCTTCTGTTCTGTTTGTAAATCATAAATCTCGAAATTATAAAGAGCAAAATGTGCTAAGAGAAAATGAATTGGGTTGAAAGGCATGAAAGTTTTTCTTTAAGCAGAGCTTTCTCTGAGTTTTAGGAAAAGTTGTGTAGAAGAATCTGACAAACAAACAAAAAAAGCCTTCTATGTAGGCAGATGAGGTGAGCCAAAGGTAACAAAGTCAAAATATAAATGTGAAGAAATAGAGAGGAAAAGCAAAGAGAAATCTGCCATTTTATTTTTAAACACTGCGTTGAAATAGAAGAGCAGAGTGGGAGAAGGTATTAACCCAGAAAAGAGAACAGATTGGGAGGAGACAAGGCAAGGGTAAATGCCATCTGTATTTGTGGTATTACCTACCCAAATAATGAAACTGGATGGAAGTTTTCAGGAGGAAAAAGAGACATATTCAACTTCTTGAAATATTTTCAAGGTCTAGAGCAGGTGGTTTAAGGAAGAAAAGTTCTCCGTCTCCAAAAAAACCTTCAAACCTAACAAAAGGAACCAAAAAACCAACTTGGACTTGGGCAATTTCTTATTAATTATGTTTCTGAATTAATTAACAATTCCCAGTTACTTTCTAACCATAGTAACTGATTTTCCCTCTCTTTTGTCCTGTCCTTTGAGATCTACCCAAAGTTCCCCTTTGAGCAGCTGATGCTGATGTAATTTATGGGCTGTTTATCTCTCCCCTGCCCTGTCATTAATAAAAGAGGGTCACCACTCTTGTTGCTCCAGTTCAAATAAATCAACATCTTCATTGGAATTCAGGTGGGGATGGAAAGGAGAAAATCTGTCACACCTGGAGCAGGACTTCACAGCTGGGAGAACAAAATCAGGAGGAGAACTTGGGGCTGGAGATTTGTCACATTAAAACACTCCCAACCTCCTCACCTGGCACGAAGGATTTGAAAGAAAGAATTGTTCCCTGGGAGGGTGGGGAGGCCCTGGCACAGATTCCCAGAGATCTGCCCTGCATCTCTGGAAGTGCCCAAGGCCAGGTTGGAGAATCCTGGAATAGTGGAAGGTATCCCTGACACGGCAGGGGTGGCACTGGATGGGATTTAAAATCCCTCCACCCCAAACCATTCTGTGATTCTCCCCAGAAAGTCAGAATTTAGACCACAGCCTAATTCTACACAGTTTAGGGAGTCTGGGAGATGTTTCTGCATCCACAAAGCCTTTGCATTCCTGTTAAAGATGCAGAAAGTTCCCTTGGGCTGTGCCAAGCTGGTGTGCCTTGACCTCCTGAGCTGCATTTGCAAGGTCAGAGCCTGCCCTGGTGTCCAGCCCATCTCCAGCACCCCCTGGGACAAGGACACCCAGGCAGGAGCAGCTTTGTTGGCACTGGGTGTTTGGGGGGCACAGGGGGGGTTTGGGGAGTGCTGCTCTCACACTGACTCCTCCACTGAGCATCATTCCCACCTCACCACTCAGTGATTCCCTCCTCCTCCTCCCCTTTGCATTCCTGAATCACTTCACAGGAAAAGCAGCTTTGGAAAAAGAGTGATTATTATATTAAACTAATTTCAGCAGCAGTTAAGATGTGTGGAAGCTGCAGCCTCTGTTGGGTTGTTCTTCTCCAGAAATTTTGGTCAGGGAGCAGAGATAAAAGGACAAATCAGCAAAACCAAAAGAAAAATCTAGATATGGAAAAAATCCCCCAAACTGATGCCACTCAGTTCAAATGAAGCTGATGTTTCAGTCAGAGCCAAAGGTGTGCCAGTGCCCAGGATGGTTTGAATGAGGATTTCACCCCCAGTGCCCCATCACAGGTAAATATTCCACATGGAAATCAATTCCCCCTCACAATTTTAGGTGAAAACTCCCCATTCCTTTGCTGGGAAAAAGATCCATCCTTTTCCCTGGGCCCTTGCTCTGGGTAAGCATCTCTCCTTTATTTCCTTGGATTGCTGAGCAACTGCATGAAAGAAATCAAACCCTTCCATGCAGCCTACAAGGTTATTTGCCTAAGGACTGAAAAATAGAGGCAGGAGGGATTTTTTCTTTTTTTTTTTTTAGGAGTTTGTCTGATTTTATTCTCACTAGCAGACTTCCTCTACTATTTTCAGGGCAGCTTAGTGTCAGATAAAGCATACCAAAAACATATTATTTAAAACCTGTCAAAGAGAACTCGGCTGTGTCTGTAGTGAGAATCTGGCACACTGCTGAATCCTAAAGTTTGTTGCTGCTGCTTGAAGGGAACACAATAGGCTGTGTTCAATGACACCAGACATCTTTCCCTTTTGTATGCTGAGAAAGGCTAGGCAGCAGATTAATAATTCAATGCTCATTAGAAAGTACAACATGCAGTAAGCAATCAGATATAATTAGGCAAAAATATATACATGATTACAGAGTGAACACGATCCACAAACCTATTGCAGGTGAAATAACATCACATTTTCAGTGGAAGGGTCAGGAATAAAAATGGGTCTTGTAAAACACTCGGTTTAAATTGTGATTTTTTTTCCCCCTTTACCATCATCTGTGTGTTAGAAAAATTTTTTCTTTCTAGAATTCTGCAACTCCATCCATCTTCAGATTCACTTTGAGCAGGTTTCTTTATCTTCAAGTCCTGCATTAAAACCAGGCAGAGCTTGTGTCTCCTCCAGATCCTTATATCACATCTCTATACCTCGAGGCAAGTGTATGACCACATAATTGAGGCAGTAAATTGATGACAATTAGCACATTAGCAGTGAATAGCAGCAAGTGATAGTCTTAATTGACAATGCAGTGGTTAGTAATTGATGTTAATGACTCAGAAGAAGGGGAGAATAGTGACTAATAACTGTAATTTTTAGCTGTTTTCCCTGCTGGTGAAACATTGGGGCAGGTGGGGGTGTGGGCTGGTCAGGAGTGCACGGAATTGCCACCTCCAAAACAGCTTGGAGGCTTTAAAGCAGCACTTGGTGCCTTGCTCAGGAGCAAACTCATCAACCCTTCATCAGACAAGCCAGAGGCTGGTCCTGTGCTCCTGCTTTAGGAAAACTGGGAATTCTTTCCCCACATCCCCAATTCCAGGTGTTCATGGCAGAGCTCTGAGTGCTCACAGCAATGAGGGGCTGCTCTCCCTCTCCAAAATGCATTAAATGCACGAGGGAAAGCCCAGGCTTTAAAACAATCCCAGTTTAAAACGTGCCAAAGCCCCGGGCTCTGCTGCCTGGCCAGATGGCAGATTTTGAGCAGCCCTGCCTTATCTGGGGGGCTCCTCTCACTATAAACAACTCCTGAGAATTAAGACCTCGATGCCATTTGCTGGGCTGGATTTTCCCCAGGGTAATGGCAGGATTAGGAGCTTTATTTCCCTGTTACATAGGAATTCTGCTGCTCCTAAAGATATATTCCCTGCATAAGCCACATATTGTATTGAAAACGAAGAGAATTAATCATCCTTCACAGAAAAAACATATGGACAAGCATGTGGGCTGCAACAATTATCCAAAGATACCCAACCTGATGGTGCTGGGAGATGCCTAATTATAGCTTTGGTCTCCCTTTCAGTAGGTGATGTACAACCACAGCCATGGAATAATCCCTTCCCTCAACACTGCTGCCAAGACCCAGCACTGGAGAGCCTTTTTGACACATAAAATATCTCCCTTACATCAAAGCTGAAAATGCTTAAGAATGAGCTTCTTATGAAGCTTTTTATTTTCAATATTGTAGCTCCTGCACCGTATTTTATATCAATTTGGGGAACAATGAAGAGCCAGGCCGTGCCTGGCTCCTGTCTGAGGGTTTTACTCTTCAAGGAGATCATTTCCATCGGAGTTTGGATGATAAAGGACTCCCACCAATCTGGAAATGAGCTCAGTTCTCTTTCTGTTCCTCCCTGAGTGCTCATTACTTGTCCCCAGAGCATCTCCACAGCCTGAGGAACCTTCCCCAGGCCAGGCTGTCACACAGAGCCACAGGGAGGGACCCAATCTGGGTATTTGGGCTGAGTTACACCAGCCAAAGCTTTAGCCTGGTGCTTGGACTGCTGGTGACTCCTCAAGGTGAGGACTCACCCCAAAAAATCCACAGAGGGTTTCTCCAGTGCTGCACCTTGGGGTGAATCCAGGACTCCCCTGGTACTCTAGTGCTTCCATCTTCTCCCCACTGGCATGAGAAGGGAATTTTTGGCTCCTTTTTATTTCAGCAGTAGAAGAAGTGATGGAAATTCTCCCTGGATAAATATGAATGTTTTTATTCCTTTTATTCCTTTCTGCAGAGGGGGTGCTGTGTGTCTGTGGTTGGAGAAGGGTCTGGTGGAGCAGGTTTGACTGCAGCTCCTGTTTCTGCTTAGATTGGAAGGCAGAGGAACAATCTGTTAAGAAAGAAGAGAACAAGAACAGCCAAGGGGCCACTCCAAGTCACTGAGGCATCCACAAAAGCCAAACTGTGGAAATTATTCAGGTGCACTGGAAATGAAAACTTTTTTCTTGGTCACAGGCAGGTTTTGTAGATAACTTGTGTCCAGGCAGACCCACAGATTGTTGCATTAATAAAAGAAAATATTTCATTCCCAAAGGGTGACGTTTTGGGAAGTCTCTTCACCCTCAGAAAGCCAAGGACTGTTTTCATCCAGCTGTTGCTTCCTGTGGCACAAATATTTAATTTAAAAGACCATATTTAACGATGCTCTGCTCACATCCTCTCATGGAACTTTTTCAGCTTTGGTGCCTGAAGATCACGACAGCATTTGTCTTCAATAAATGCATGCATTAATTTTTTATTTAGCAAGGGGAGTAACTCATTAGGCAGGACTCAAACACACCCTGATGACTGTGACCTCTGCTCGTGGCACTTGTTTCCCAGTGCTGCTACACGGTTTCCTTGTACCTCCAGAGCATATAAATGTGATATCTCTGAGAAATCACACACTGCCAGGTGAGAAGGGCTGAAAACACAAGTGAATAAAAGCAACCCAGCTCTTTGCAGCAAGTGGAGGGCTCCAAAGCGAGTGCTGGAATTCTCCTTGATGCTGAAGTGAATTCTGAGGGTGCTCAGAGCTTTTCTCCCACTCAATCAGTGCTCGAGTGCAGGGAGAGCTGCACGAGGGTTCCTCCAGCAGAAATCCCAGGGATCTCCCCCAAAACAGAGGCTTCTGTCCCCAGGAGGGGTTTGTACACACACTGGGCATTCTGCAGGGACAAGGCCCCTGCCCCAAACTGAGACACCTCAAATTCCTCAAACCCACCCAGACACAGGAGGGACTGAAACCTCTTAGAGAGATGTAAAGCTTTGAGAAAAGTGATGAGAGAAATGTGAAATCTTCAGCTGCTTCTCTGATTTGATTGTGAAACTTCACTCTCAGCACTGCAATGCTATTGTGGAGCAGAGAACAGACTTTCTCAAAGCTGCTTTTTCCAGCCACCAGGAATTTTCTCAGCCTACCTAAAGCAGATCTGTGGGAGAAAAGAAGCAGCAGCAATGTCCATTTTTAATTTCCCAGGCATATTTTGCAGGCTGCTGCCCAGAGCTTCAGCAGCAGGGTGGTGGTGGATTGCTCTGGGTCCATGCTGATCCCTGGAGGGTCACAGCATCCCAACACTGGGCACATCAGCCTTTGTTTGTGCAGCACCATTCCTGGTTCCAGCAAATCTCAGGAGTGAAGGTGCCAGGTTTTCAGTCAGGGTAATTTTCTGTGGGTCCTTCAGCCCCAAAAGGCTCAGTGGGTTCAGGCCCTGAGTCCCAATATTTTGGAAATCTGCAGCTCCCCCAGACCCAGACCTTTCCTGCTGCCTTTTTACAGCCAGGAACTGTTTTTCTCAGTGCTCATGACAAAATTTTATTATTATTTTTATTATATCAATGGAAGCCCAGGACCTGCAGCAAGTTTGGCTGCTGCTGATGATTAAAAGAAAAAAGAATGAAGGGAAGAGAGAGAGAAAAACCCTAAAATTTCAGCATGATTTTTAATATCATTTGTACCATGATTTTATTGGCTGCATATTAAGAATACACACAACATAACCAAAATAATGGCTCAGTGACATCTCAGTGTCCAGCTCTGCCTGTTGCATTTGACTGGAATGATTCATCTACCCTGGTCACAAACCCATTGTGAGCAACTTGTAGAAAGTTAAATAAATACCAGCAATGTGAATTTGCATTTAACCAGAATTTATGAGCTTTTATAAATCTATTTTGTGCAAAACAAATTATTATAATGATGGCTGAGTAAGAAGCAGTGCCACACAAGACTTAATTCAAATGCCTTTCTTGTTCTATTCTCTTGTTTTAATTTTCTAGCTCTGCTGAATAACTTGAAATCTTTGCAGCTGTAGCAAAGTGCTTCATATATAATGTATAGATCACATCCTCTTGCCATTTTTCACAGGTGCCTGGCTATTATATGGTTCAGAATTCATTCATAGTGCCTATTAGAGGTCTTTATATGTAACTGACTTCCTTTCTTGAATATTTATAGCTTTTATGAGACATTTATGGGTAGACCCAACAAGAGTTTCTAAGGAAATACTGGGAAATGGTTCTGTAGAACATCATTAATATACTGTTCTGTGATGGTAATGGCCACAAATGTCATCTAATTGCTGCATTCCTGCTTTGTCTGAGCGTGGTATTGATGGGGAGACTGCTCCAGAGAGCCTCTCCAGCCTAAAAAATCTTCTGGGAAGCAATTTGGCTCCCAAGGAATGTTACACATTTCAGCTGGAAATGAAGCATTCCAGGCAGGATATCAGCCTTCCAGGAGGGGAAGGGGATTACAAGAAGGGTGGAGGGGACAAGGTGTGGAGTAGAACAAGGGGGGGATGGCTGTGAGATGGAAAAGGGAACATTTGGATGGGATTTGGGCAGGAATTGTTCCCTGGCAGGGTGGGCAGCCCTGGCACAGGCTGCCCCTGGATCCCTGGAGTGTCCCAGGCCAGGCTGGACAGGACTGGGAACACCTGGGACAGTGGAAGTGTCCCTGCCATGGATGGGGTTGGAAATAAAAGATCTTTAGAGACCCTTCCAACACAAACCATTCTGATTCTGGGATTCCCTGATTCTTCCCAGAGCCATTAACACCCATCATGAAATCCCCAGGTAGAGCCCAGTGATGAAGTTTGGCTTTTTTGACTTTACTATTAAATTCTGAGGATTGTTAAATTAAAACCAAATTAATATTTCTGGGAATAATCACTTATGTACCTCTGTCACTGTGTAAAACCTGGAGGGACCAAACAGAAATACAGATATAAACTGGCACAGGTGCCCAGAGCAGCCCCTGGATCCCTGGAATGTCCCAGGCCAGGCTGGACATTGGGACTGGGACACGCTGGGACAGTGGGAGGTCTCCCTGCCATGGCAGGGGTGGCACTGGGTGGGATTTAATGCCCTTCCCAACCCATTTTGCCATTTATGACTCTGTAAAAATACAACACTTATGAACAACTGAGCAGTAATAGCTGGTAAATAGTAGAAAAAAAATGAAATTAAATGAAATAAAATAACTCCCAGCCCAACCCATTCCCTGTCTCCATCACCTCGTGGTGCAAATTGAGACAAGCCCAGGCTGCTCTGGGAGGTTTGTCCTTGCTGTGACAAGGACAGTGCTGAGATCCCAGGCAGCACCTCAGGCCAGTGGCTCACTGTGAGACAGAGAGGCTGGTGGGGAGAGGAAATATTGGATAATATTTGTCAGCAAATTGAGGAAGGCTCAGAGACAGCTCAGGGTGTGGGACAACATCTGCTCCCCCTAATAAAGCTGTATCCATCAGTGCCATCCATGGGAACACACACACACCTCCCTGTTCCTCCCTTATTTACCACTCAGCTCAGGGAGGAGGGCTGGAAATTTGGATAAAAACTATAATGGGATTAATGTTGGTGAGAAAGCACAGAGCCTTGTTTTTCCATGCAGAAATGCTGCAGGGAGAGTGTTTCACTCAGCAGGTGCAGTGCAGCAACAGTGGAATCCAGATTTTAATCCCAAAGATGGCCAAATAAATGGATTATGGGATAAACTTGGGTATGTGCTAAGACCTTTAACAAATTAGGCAAATTTAAAGAGTTTCTGTGGGTGCAGAATAAACTACACACCCTTTTAAATTACAAATATCTTTCTATATTTTCCAGATAAAATTTTAATAAATAAGGTGTGAAATTTAGTTTAACTGCTGGTATTGAGGGTGAGTGTTGATGCTTCTTTCAAGTTTGTGAGATAATTCGCAAGACATGAGAATTCCAAGTAATATTTAACAGTTTTTTGAGGCAAAAATGAAAGGATTTTTGCATGTTCTTCCCTTTATCCCTCAGACTGCTCAGTGTACTTCCCCAGCACTCCCTGTCACTGGGATGAGACTTCT
Source organism: Erithacus rubecula (assembly GCF_903797595.1). NCBI lineage: Eukaryota > Metazoa > Chordata > Aves > Passeriformes > Muscicapidae > Erithacus > Erithacus rubecula. The sequence continues at coordinate 18,498,720 of NC_136665.1, read as the reverse complement.
CTCTGGAGTAGCTCCTGGCATCTGGAACAGCTTTTCTGCAACTTCCATGCTTCACCAGTTCCATCTATTTTTATATCTCATCTCTTCTCCCCTGACTATCTCTTTTAATTTCTCTCCATCTGCTTTTTATATTAACTTTATAACTCCATGTAACATTTGCAATGCAGTTTGCATGCAAAGCACCAGCCACCCAAAATAATGCTGAGCTTGGGGTGAACCCTGTGCCGTGGCCCTGCTGCTCTGGGAAAAGGTGGGAGCAGCTCCTGGGCACTGGGCAGAGCAGAGAACTTCTGCATTTTAATATTTCAGCATCAGCCCTCAGGATGGAGCAACACAGGAACCAAGAGAGTGGAGCTTGCAGACAAAGAAAGTGAAATATTTATGAGCAAAGTGATGGAGAAACCCCTTTTTATTTATCCAGATAAATCTGGAACTCAGCTGGCTTTACAGCTAATAAAAAAATGTCCAAATCCAGTGCTCCAATGTCCAGATTTTGCCTTTAATTTTGTCCACAGGTCCTATAGATTTTCACAGTCCATAAATAAACCCCTCCCAATGGAGGAAAACTCCCCCTTTGTCAATTCCCTGTCAGAGTTTACAAAAGGTTCCAGCAGGTCACTCCCCATCTCCAATTCTGAGAGGGATTTCAGACCCTTTAAAATCAAACTGAGTGACTCAAGCTGGTGGTTTTAACTTCCCAGTCAGTTACAGCCATGACCCAGCACAGAACATGGGAGATTCAGAATTAATTTGGATTAAATGCTGGAGACAGAAGGAATGCACTCAGTGCAGGTTCTGAGGTGCTTTGGAAACCCTGCTGTGTTTCAGCTGCACATAAACCTGCATTTCTTGGTCTCTACTCCTCTAAATAACTTTTTACTACAGCTAACAAATCTTCAAGGCTATGTAACCTGTGTTTCACCCACCCTGACCCTCACACCACTTCCCAGTGTAAAACACCACCAGTGTGTTTCCCTCTGTGCTGGGCAAAGTCAATTTTTCTTTTTGATGTCGCTGGAGTTCATTTTATCTTGTGCCAGTATATTAAAAATCTATTAATGTTTCACACATAAAATGAACACAAATCGAGCTCCTGGAAGATTTATGCTGCAACCTGAGAGGGCCCCAAAGTAACTCCAGCATTATTATACCCCTGCCTGTGCCAAATTGAACTCCTAACACTGCTGACAAATGCTCCAAAATTCACATGGATTTCTCCCTGACCACTCTCCCAGTCCCCACTGCAAGTCAAGCCAGTGAATTACACTTCCCAGAGCCACCCCTTCACCTGCAGAAAGAGAAATCCAGCAGGAAATCCAGATGTGCTCAGAATTGCTCCACTGAAATGGATGTGAGTTATCCTTGAAAATCAGGCAACATCAGTCTCTCCCTTATTATTCACTGTCTGCCTCTGGAATACCAACTCAGAGCCTAAATACCAATTCTTTGCTCAGGCACTCAGGGCTCTTCCCATGATTTCTTCCTCTGTGTGCTCATGGCTTTAAAACTTATTTATGCCTCTTCTTTTCAAAAGGCTGTGGATTACAGTTATTTTCTTTGCTTGCCCTTTTTTTTTTGGCAGTCCTTCAAGATGTCCAGCTTAGCCTGTTATGACATGGTTTATGAACTTAAGCCAGTGGTACAAGCAAGCTGCTGGAGCTGAAATCAGGGGCTGAACAGCTCAGGAGTTTTCAGAGCTCGTGGGCTGAATACAGCAGAAAATTGGGCTTGGAGAGATTTGGGAGAGCCATGGAATCCTCCCCATTGCCAGGGAGGACCAGCTCTCCCCAGACCAGGCTGGGCAGGTGCTTCTCTGACCTGTTCTGCTCTGCTCTTATGGAGAGTCCATGGATTCCCTTTGCATTTTTTTCTTTTTCTTTTTTTTTTTTTTTCAGCAATCACCTTTCCAAATTACAGAGATTTTTTTTTTTTCTTAAAACCATAAATATCTTTCATTGCAATTGGATCCCTGACTGCTTTATCCAACCCCAGGCAAGCAAGGAAAGCAGCCTAACCCCTTCCCAGAAATGACCTTTTAGCCTTTTGAACTCATCCTGACCAAACAGCTGCCACTTATTTCCATCTATCCTGATTTTCATAACAGGAGAAAAAAAGAAAACTTTTGGTGGTTGGCACCATCCTCCCCTTCCTGCAGGAAGGACCCACACCTGCTCAGTAAAGGCCACAAATTGATCCTTTCCTTTCAAAATCTGCTCCAGTTACCTTTCCTGAATAAGTACAGGTTATTCCTTTATCCTGTAATATTTGGATAGAAGAAAGGAGATAGAAAAATACATTTCTTTTATAAAAGAAATAGAAAAATACATGTCTTCCATAAAGGAAATACCTTTGTTGTGTCTTTCCTTCCCCCCCTCTGTTGCTGTTCTTCACATTGATTAAATCTTCATTTAGCTTCATCATTTTTCTCAGGTCTTGTCTCACATGCTCACTACACCTGGTTTCATAATCTGTTGTCATGGAAATCAGACAGATGTCAAAAACATGCCTTTGTCACTTAATTGTGTAATCCACACACAAGAGAAAGAATAATGGAGAGAAGTTTTGCAGGTTAAAGCAAAACAAGGAGACAACAGTGAGCTAAGGCCCCCCCAAAATTCCCTTTCCCACAGATCATTGTTCTCCCTGCAGCCACGGAGGAATGAAAACTTGCTGGTATTGTTCCTGTCTGCTCAGTTTTACCTGTTATTTTGGAACTACAGGCTCCTGGCCCCTGTCCTGGGAAGGATTTGGTGGCACAGGAGCAGATGTGGCCATGCCTGGTGAGCTGCTCAGCCAGGTGGGGTTGGCAGGTGCTGGGGGAGCTTTAGAGGGTCAATCCCCCAAATGCAGCAGGATGGATGCCCAGCTCTCTCCAGAGAGATTTCAGCCCTTGCTGGGGCTGCAGAGCCTCTTGGCTGAGCTGAGCTTGGTGTCACCAGAGCACCGAGCTTGGGTTTGCCCCAAAATACTGTGACCCACCTGTCCATTTTTATCTCAGCTGAAGAGTGGGGTGAAAATCAATCTCAAGGTTTTCCAGGGCTGGAAATAGAGGCAGCCAGCTGTGCTTCTTACTCAGGTGCTGCTCTTGTGCCCAAGCTTTATCAGATCAACATCCACAGCAAAATCTGGAGGAATTTTGTGCTTTTAGTGCTCAGCAGCTCTGTTGAGGACTTCACCTCCCATGTGTGTTCACACAGCAGTTCTCCAGTCACCTGGTTAGATTCCCTTCTATTTTTTATCAAGTTCCTACTAAGTACAGAATAGATTTTTTTATGCTTGTTACAAGAGTAGCCCATGATATCTGCTTATACATCTATTTTAAAATGTCAGCCAGACAAATGAACCTTGCTAAAATAATGCTGGATCTACAGAAATTCCCTGCACACAGGAAATGTGCAGTGATTCCTTGCAGCTGGATCCTGCTCTGTAAATTAACCACAGCAACTCTTGGTGAAAACACAAAGAATTTTATTTTAAGGTACAAAAAATACATTTGAATCTGTGTTATTCTAGGCAAAGCAGTGAAATGAAGGATTGAAATGAGGGTGGAAGGAAGGATGGGAGGAAAGGAGGAAGGGATGAGCCTGATCTGAGGCTGAATTTGCTGAGTGTGGCTGTGGAGGGAACAACCTTGAATTACAAATTGAGCACATCTGCCCAGACACCACTCAAACCTCAGCTCCCTCCACTCCCACACAGCCCCTTTCCAGGTGAGAACAGCATTTCCCAGAGCTCAGGAGCTGCCAAACATGCAGGGAGCCCAAAATCTGCTCAGGGTCCCAAAGTGCCACCAGCACTGTGGCACCACTCAGCATCCAGCAGCCTTTGAATATTTCATCCAGCACAATGAATTGTGGCTTTTCAGGATTAATTCACATTGCTGCAGCCACCTTAGCACTGGGGAAGGGTAAAATTAACGTGTTATTTACGCTGAAATGACGTTGGTGTTCCTGGAAGGCTGGAAAAGGGAATAATTTTGAATAAATTATTGATGGTTTTAAAAGCCTTGCCTATTGATTACAGGTTATGCTCTTAGATTAAAAGAGTGCAGCTAAGTCCTGTCAGAGTCTTTCAAAGTCAGAGCTCATCAGAGTAAACAAGTGCTGTATGCCAGAGCAGCCAAAGAGGAGTAAAAGTTTAAAAATTGCTTTATGGTATAACCACCTTCTGTTTATCATTACTTTTTTCCTTCTAAAAATGACTAGAAGCAAATTAATTCCATATTCTAGGAAATGGAACAAAACTCCAAGAGGCTCATCATAGTGACCCTGGCAATAGCTCATCTCCTGGATTTTCCCCAAACTCTCACCCACAGATTCTCTAAAATGTTTTGTGTTGTTCTAAACACAGTGGCAGCATCACCACGGGTTATTCCCAATTTCCTCCTGGCTAACTGAAGGATCCTATTACAGTGTTTAGTTTTTATTCTGTCTCTCCACACAATGTGCTGTGGTCGTGTGCATTTCACCCTAGAGGTCTCCAGCAAATTCCTGTAATTACTTCTCCCCATCTCTTGTTCATTTATTCCAAGTGAAATTATCTCCGAACATTAGTTCCATTTGCTAAATCTCTTCTTGCTTTATTAACTTTAATCAAAGTGATATATTCTGCTAAATGAAAGGTGGTCTGGATGCCCATACCTGGCTCAGCCCTCTTCCCAGGGGGAAACACCCTCTTGAAACAGTGACACAAGTTAATTTTGCAATTATCAGAATGGAATTTGGCCACTGTAATTTCCATTATTGAACAGTTGCCACTGATGCCATTTAAAAGCTGCCTGCCTGCTGCAAAAGAGATCTGAAAAAAAATCCTGTGTGCAGTCACTTGAATTTCCAAGTGAGTTCTCTGTGCCATGGAGATGCAACTCCACCACTGTTTGCTTTTCATGGGGTTTGGAGGGAAGGGGAATTCAGCTGGGCAAAGTGCACTCCCTGCTCATGGAGGGATGTGATTAAAGGAAGGGAAAGAGAAAGGGCTTGGCTTTCATTTGTATTTATTTTTAGAATTGGTGAGCTGCACAGATTCAGCACAAAAGGCTGCTTAAACACTTTACAACTCTCATTGCTGCTAAGGAAAAAAAAAAAACTCCCAGAATGAAAAAAAAACAAAACCAAAAAACCACATGAGAAGGATGACAGATTTAAAAATCCTCATTAAAATCAACCCAAGCAGACCTCTCAAACCATTTTGACTTCAATTACTCTGCTTTGCTGTGCCAAACACACACTCACTGCCCAGCCCTGTTCCCATGGCAGGCAGGGGAAATATTGGCCCTTGTCTGAGCAGAAGGGAGCAGCAGTTCAAGAGTCAGGCCAGAGATCTCTGAAGAACAGATAAAAGCTCAGCCTCCAGCTCCTGTTTTCAGTGTGCTCAAACGAAGATGTTAAAGAAAAGATGATTCTTTATATATACAGAGCAACGTGGAAAATAAAGAGGTAAATTTATGTTGATGCTGTTTATTGTCTGTCTGAATTCCTGCATGGAAAGATGAAGGGAGGGAATGTCCTCCTTTGTGCCATCATAACAGGAGCTTGGATTTTGGGGTTGTTTTGAGGTTTTTTTTGCCAATATAAAAGCATTGCTAAAGTTCAGAGATTGTAAAAAAAAAAAAAAAAAAAGTATATGTATATTTATATGCATATTCATATGTATTTATATTTTTATATATAATATATATATATATATTTATATATTTTTATTTTCATCCTAAATTTATATTTATATATATTTATATCCTAATTTTAGGATATTTCCCAGTAATGCACAAAAAAGTACTTTGTCACAATAAACTCAATTCCTCCTGAAGCACATCACTGCTGTGTGTCAGATTTTGGGGGCTGAATAATGAATTGATTGGGAGGAAAACACTGAGTCAAGTGGAAAAGCAAAATGAAAAAGATGAAAAGCCTGGCACGACACAATTCAGGAACTTTCTGTGCCAACAAAAAGCAGAGGAAATTCCAGAATGGGCTCCTCACGTGTGATTTTTCACTCTGCCCTGCCTGAGCTGCTGGCCAGCTCTGGCTTCTGAAGCTGTCTCTGAAACCTGCTAAAACTGAGACCCAAAATCATCAGGCTCATTCAGCAGCACCCAAACCCCAAATGTAACAAAACTGGAGAGGGAATGACTGAGCCTGCAGCTCCTGGGGAGTCCTGGGCTCAACTGCAGCAAATCCATCATTAACCAGTTTTATGGGATCAGTTTTGACTGTCCCAGAAAATTCCCTGACTTCTCAAATAGCAGCAGGGGATATTTGGAAGTTACTGCAGATTTCTGGCTTATTCCAAGTGGAATTTGTAACCCTGCAAACAAAAGGGGCAAGAACCAGCCCTGGAGTGCCAGGGCAGGATCCCAACTGCATCATTTGATCCCTGATGTGCTCACAGATGTGGGATCCACCTTTCCAATGGCACAGATAAATTCCTTTCCCAATGGCACAAATCAATTCCTTTACCAATGGCACAGATAAATTCCTTTTCCAATGGCACAAATCAATTCCTTCCCAATGCAATCCCAGGAAGGGGCTCAGGATCCATCCCACTCTTTGCTCTGCTCTCATTGTGAATTCATACATTCCTTATAGGATTTACCTTCCTCCTGTCTGGACAAGAAAGTTTTAGAAGGACTGAGAAAGATTCTTTGCACAAGAATCTGAGCTTATCAATAAATATTAATAAGGAAAAGCAACAGGAAAAAGAACAGCAAGGGGAAAATAATAAAAATAAAATTATGTTTCCAAGCCCTCAGAGCCTTCAGCTCTTTGTATTTTTTTTTTCCAGATACATCTCTAATCCTCCCACTGCCTCCCAAAAAGAGCTTTGCTAACCTGTGGAAATTTGATAGCTGGCCTCTTTTGTCCTGAATTTATCAATGTAGAAGTCCCATTGCAGGTTTGAAAATTAATAACAGCACAATCCCTGTGCCTTACCTGAGTGAATTTGATGTCTTTTCATGCTGTTCATCTTCAAATATCTGGACTGGTACTTTCCACTCTCCCTCAAGAGAAGATTTAAATCTCTCCCTCACATACTGGGAAGCAAGTTATCATTTTTAAGGCTTTGTTGTAAGACTCAGACCCTTGCTGGTCTAATTATATGTTAGGTAAAAAACACAGGAGATGTTTATCTCTTACATCAGCTGTCTTGCAAAATCAGAAATCTAAAACAAGCCTGTGGAAGCTGATAAGGCAAAAGGAAAAAGAAAAGCCCAGGTAGCAGAAACAAATAGGACAGACCCACATTAATGGGTGGTTTTGGAAAGGATTGGTACAAATCCTTTCCAAACAGGGATTTTTGAGAGCAAGGAGCCACTTTTAGATATCTCTGAACTTGTTCCCTTTAAACTGAGCCACACTCCCAGTGTTTGCAGTGGATGGATCATTCCTGAAGTTTCTTAAATGTGACAAAAATATAAATCACCTGGAATCTACGTTTCAGGCACTGCATTATTTGATATGTGTTAGCTGATCCTTTTACCCTCTGTGAGCCATCAAAATGGAAGGTTGAAAATATCAAGGTCTGCTAATTAACATCTTAATGTGATTGATGTCTTATTTTGATTACTTCAGTTTTACAGATTTAATTTTAGACTGTGCACAGGTCTCTCATGTCAGCAGCTCTATCATTTATACAAAGAGTGAAATTCTTTTTTACAGCAATTTTTAAATAAAGGAAGTTATTCTAAGCCAGTAAAAAACATGCAGTTTTCTGTCATGTGGTGCTTAAAGCATTTTGTTTTTAAGTTGACTTTAAAATAAGAAATTCTAATGAATGGGGAGTAGTCAGTGTCTTCACAGATATCATTCATCCTCCTAAGAAACAATCTTTAAAACTAGAATTGCCACCAGGAACAGCTAAGAAAAATAAAAAAATATTCAAAATATGTCATGTTTCTAATGAAGTAAATTGCAGAGATGCACATAAATATTTAAAGAAAAACCTCTTTTTGTAAAGAATATATGTTCTCATGATAGTGGAGCTGGATTGGATTAAATCATGCAATTTTAGTATTTAGGAGTCCATGGAATTTTAATATTTAGGAGGTGGACAGAGCACACTCCTCACATTCTCACACATCAGCAGGGCAGAGGTGAATTTTTGGCCAGGACATCAGGGACCTGAGCCAGACCAAGTTTTCATAGAGTCACCAAATATCCTGAGCTGGATCTTGAGCTGGATTCCAGCTCTGGAATCCCTTCCTGGAGAAAGGTTTGCCAGTTCATCCCTTCACACCCAGGCTGTGCAAAAAATTCCAGAAAGGTGCTGGGGCTGCCAGTGACATCAGCAGCAGGTCCCAGCTGGGTGACAGGAATTGTAGAGTTGCTAAAACCAAAAATTTCAACTTCTTATAATGAGAATAGATGAACTGAAACCCTGAGAAATGACAGAACCCCCACATCCAGCTTTTCCACAACACATCTAAAACCAGCAAAGAGGTTAACCAGGAATAACCAATGCAGCAATATAACTGGGACACAACTGACTGCAAATCACAAAATAAATAACAAATCCCAACACAAAATAAAAATTAAATAAAATAAAAAAATCAAATGCACTGGGGAGAGGTGAGGGCAGCAGCTGCTTTGGTGATCCTGCACGTTTGCAGGGGCAGGTAGAGCACTTTGTTACCCTGGAGCAGGCACAGAGCAGGGATTTCCAACAAATGGAGACCTTCTGCTGCAGCTTATGTTGCTTTGTCCCTGCTGCTGTTGTGGGATTTATCTGAAGTTCACAGGCTGGCTGAAGTGGCCACTAATCTCCCACTGAGAGCCTTTGCAGCAGGGCAGCTGCTGAAGCTGCTCCCATCCAGGCACAGGAGCCAGCCAGGAGGATTTTGGGGGGATTGTTCTGTGAAACAGGTGAAAGCAGGTTTCTTCCTGCCTGGAAATGTTGGGGAACAAATTTTGGCCTCACTTCAAGTGTGTCTCTCCTCAGGAATTGAGCACAAGCACAAACTTGAGTTTTCAGTTCACTCCTGCTAATGCTGCTGTGCTGGCAGGAAAGGGATTTTGTATGTGAATGGGGTTGCAGTGAGAAACCACACACCTGGAAAAAAAACAAACACACAGAATAAAAATATAAGAGAAAGGCACCAAACAGAGGGAGAAATCCCCTGGGGAGGGCAGGATTAACTGAGTGCTTTGCTGTGTGTTAAGGTGCTTTATTTAGTGCTGCTGAGCATCTCCAGTTTGTTTTATTCTGCACTCCAGAAAAACAGAGAGCAGCAAGCTCCAGACCAGGCATCCTGTGTGCTGTGCTGCTGATCACCTTACCTGTGCCTTCCCTGTGCTTCCAGGATCTGCCTGTTGGCCAGGGGTTTATGTGTAGAGAGGAGATTTTTGGTCACAGCTGCAGTTTCCTGTAGCTGGGTGCTCCTTGCACAGCTGCCAGCATGGGGAATTCTGCACATGCCACAAAGAAAGCAATAATTAGTGAAGGATTCAGCCACATGGGGGGTTAATGGGATATTAATTCCCATCAGTGAGGCAAAACAGGAGGGTTTGCCCCAAATCTGTGAGTGCAGAAGGAGGGCAAAGCCTCTGGGAGCAGTTTTCAGAGCTGGACCTGCTGAGCTGCTCCTGAAGTTTTCCAGAGCCATGCAACCATCAAGGCTGGAAAAGAGCTCTGGGAGAGTCCAGCCTTTAATGGCCATCCCATATCCCAGAGCCAAATCCCTTTGGACACTTTAGGATGGGGATCCCCCACTGCCCTGGGCAGCTCTACCCCCCTTTCCATGAAGAAATTTTTCCCAATTGTCACAAACCCATTTCCATGAAGAATTTTTTCCCAATAGCCACAAAACCCCAAACCCCAAAGTCCAGGAGAGAGAAACCCAGCAGCTGTCAGGGGAATGGGCAGAGGGAAATTTCTTTTTCCACTTCAGGTACAAACCTGAGGACAAGGTGTGTGCCAAGAACAGCAGAAATCAGATGTGCTGAAAGAATTCTCCATTCTTCATCTCAGCTTCCCACATTCATTGTAGGCCAGCCTGTATTTAACCACAGAAAATTGGACATAATATAATTAAGCCAAAATATTCTTTATTTTTCTATTGCAAATGGTAATAACAGCAAATCATGGTAAATAATTATGGGCTGCTTACAGAATTTCTGTAGGTAAAACAATGGACTTTTTCCTTTTGATAAGATTTTAGAACTGTACAGACTTTATAGCTGGAGAAGTAAATTACTTTTCCCGTGGTTTCAACATAATGGGCTGTGCAGATAAAGGATTTTTGTGGGAATGTGAATGCTTCCAGATGTTTCACATATTTTCCTCATTGATTTAAACATAATCTTCACATGACTGTGCACTGAGAGTTCATGCAAGTTATGCATAAAGGCACTAATGCACAGAGGCAGGGATTTGGAAGAAGAAAATGTGAAATTTTATACCAGTTTTAAATGCAAATGATGATTTGATTGACTATATCTAGGCAGAAATGCTGCTAGGTGTGGAACTTTGCTTTATTTCTGATATTGCACCTGGAGAATTCAAATCTATAAAACTAATTAGCTGATTAGTTTCAATAGATGCACTCTAAAGTGAGCTGGGGGTACTTTTTTGCCCAATTTTAAGATTTTAAAGTTTACTGAATTATTTGCAGGGTTTACTAAACGATTGGAAAGATATTTTGGGGGGAAAAAATAAAAAATGTAATCTAAACTCATATACCAAAAAAACAGAGATTCCCTCAAAGCAGAAATGTGTTTGATCTGCCAGTGTGTTAATAGATAAATAACCTTTTATGACACAAAATTTCTTAAGTTCAGGGATATTTGAGTTGAGGTGTTGAATAGAGCAAAGAAACAGCATTGTCATAAACTGACTTACCTGCAGTGTGATTTGAAATTTCATTATAAACTTTGCAAATTATTTGAATTGAGGATTGTGATAGAAAAGCAGATTTTACCAACTTTTACTTGAAATATTCTGGTCTCCAGTGAAGTTTGCAGAAGCTCTGGGGGTGCTGTGGAGGGCAGGGGGAGCTGGGGCTCAGGGCTGGCTCCAGGATTTATGGTCCCCAAATTCAGCTCTTCTCACAACCCAATTTTCCTTCCTGAGGGTGTTTGCTTGGACTCTGACCCCACTCACCACTAATTCCAGCAATTTTCAGGCACGGCAGGAGAATCTTCCAGGAGAGATTTTACTTCTAAATCAGTTTTTAGAAGGATTTGAGTGAATTCTGGAGATTATTTGCAATAACAGGGGCTCAGACTTGGACTTGATCCTACAGCTCTTTTCAACCTTAATGATTTTATGATTTTGTACTCACCAGAAAGTTTTAGCAACTCTTTGTGACTATCTCTGTTGATGGGAGGACAGCAGAGTGACATTTCTGCTTTAAAATAACCCAAACTGAGTTTTTGAGGGGCTCACTGGGCACAGACAGAGATGCAAGCAGAGCCAGAAGGGCTTTGGCTCCCTCATCCTGGTGGGCTCCAGGAGAGCCAAGAGGATCTTGGCAAACACTGCTGAGTACAAAACAAAACCATCATCTTGATAACAGTGCACTTCTCTAAAGCTGTGGGCTCTGGGAAGCCACAAAGGGACTGTGGATCCAGGTTAAGAGCTGGAAATCAAAGGCATTAGGAAGTGCAGCCAGAAGATGCTGATAAGGAACAGTCTCAGTTCCTCTGGAAATAGCAATGCTCAAGATAAAAGTGTCCCCATCTTCCAGGGAGATGGATCTCTAACTTCCAAATCAGACATGAAGTGGATATTGAGAACAGCAGGGAAAGCAGTTTTGATTTGCTTCCTGAGCTCGATAGCTGAACTTTACAAATAATTTGTTTCTTTTGTTTGTGTTGATGGCTCTGTAGTAAAATAAAACCTCAGGTTTTCCAGGCTTTTTATAGTCTGCATCATATATTTTTTTTTTCTTATTGTTGTAGGGTTGGATGTTTTTTTCCTCCTTAAGGCAATGCTCTCTGTTTCCACATTATTGACATAAGGCAGAGTTTATCTGACATAAAACCTGCACAATATTCCAGAAGGTGAGGAGAGCTGGCCTGGGGTGTCCTTCAGCCTCCTCCACAGGTGCAGAAGGGACAGCAGTGATGTCCCAGGTGTGTGACAAAGCTTTTTCCTGCCTGCCATGGTCTGTGCTCCTCTTTCATCACCCAAAGACTCCATCCAGGTTTTAGCAGCTTCTCCTTACACAAATAAACCCCACAGCAACATCCACACAGCAATCTCCTTTCCTTCTTTCTGCTTTACAGGCAAAATATGATTTGTGGGATTGATGCAAAATGTGCATCAATCATGCACAAAATATTGCAGAGGAATGGGAAACAAACTCCTGAATTCTTGATCTTTGTCTGGATCGTGGATAACTTTATGCAGTAGAAACAAAACATCCTTCATGTCACTCATCCAAACCTTACAACAGCCAAGAAAATATTGAAACCCTGTGTCTTCAGTATTTTCCTCTTGAAATCATCTGGCCTTTAAGGGGAAAAGCTGTCAATATCTTCAGCTAAAATAGAATTCCATTGTATCAGTGAATTAATTCAGATGTGATGATTTCTCAGCAGTGATTTATTGTTTTTCTTCCCATGGTGGCACTGGGACATTATTCCTGTGGAAATAGGACTGAAGAGGACACTTTGTGTTTGTCCATAGTGCAGGTATTTTTTATTAGCTGGTTAATAATTGTTGTCTCCCAAGCTGAACAAAATGTTCTCTCATTTATGATGTAAAACTAAGTCCAGGACAGAATAAAGTGAGGGTTGTTTGTTCAGGAGAGGAGATTTTACAGCTCTTTTTTTCTGAACTTTAGGGAAGGTGGGGAACATCCCTCCTTCAAGCTTGGCTGGATTTGAAATGATCCATTGTCCTGCTGCCTGTGGCTGAGCATCTCATGGGCTCTCTTAGGGACATCTTCATTTCAGGTGGGATTATGGAATCCATTTCATGCAAATGCTGCAGATTTTAGTTGCTTTTGGTGCAGCAATCCTTGACCAGAAAATTCCCCTCTCAAAGGCTGGCAAACACTTGTGGAAAAATGGGAAGAAGGGGAGGGAATGCTGGAGCATCTCTGGTGGGTGGGAGAGCAAAGCCTAATCCCCAGAATACCCAGAAAAATGATCAGCAGGAGCAAACCAGGTGGTGCAGGCACAGGCAGAAGCAGCTCAGACATAAGAAAAGATGTAATTTCAGGGATTTCTGACTTAAAAATTCTTTTGGGGTAAAATAACCAAGTTCAGGAAGTGTCTTGGCTGAGATCAACTTTCCTTCCCTGATGCCTCATTTCTGATGGCATCAAGGTGAAATTGTAGAAGCCCTTTGAAAGCTCAGCTGCTTGCAAGGCCCTCATTTAATTTCCAGTTGTTGACCATCAAATTAAAGTGGGATTAGACTGGGATGAAATGGTTTTCCATCCAATCTCTTCTCATGTTTCCTTCACTCAGAGCTTGGACATGCACCCACTCTGTCTCTCTCCATCTCCAGATCTCAATCACCTGCCTCTCAGAGCTGCCTTTATCTATTTTTCATATTCATTTCTCGGTAACACTCGTGAGCCCATTGGGGGTATCTAATTCTCCTTAGCCAGGAAAAGCAAGCTCTGCTCCCATTTCCATCCCCCACACACTGACAGCATCCCTCAGCTCACCCCAGCCCCACAGCTTGACCTGGCAGCTGCTGGAGAAGTTTTATTTGATTGCAATAAAAGCAGTTGTGGAAGAGCAGAGTAGCATTCAAATGCTAGAAAAGCATCACCACCTTGTTTTCTAGCTGGCAAAAGAAAAGAAAACATGAGCTTTCTCTAAGGAGAATATAGGATAATGTCTTATTAAAAGATATGTGGCCATCATCCTGCCCATAACTTAATTCACTTCAGCCTGATGACTATTTAAGATGCATTTATTGCTTCTGTCAATGTTTTTTTTTAGAGGAAAAAGCCTTGAGATCAAGATGTGCTGTCAGACTGGGCTATTGAGGCAAACCATGAAATTGGACTGTTGGAAGAATCTGGGCTGGGCACTGTCAGGAGAGCAAAAATTAATTGGTGATGGGACAACAATCCCAGGGACAGTGAGCTCTGCCTGTCCAGCAGCTCTGGCTGTGTCACAGGACCTGCAGAGGGGATCCTTAGCCCTGGTGGAGCAGGAATGGTGTCACTGAGCCCTTGGGGTGGCAGCAGGGCAGAGCAATGCCCAGCAGCCTTTTCCCAAGGAGTTTCAAACAGGGCTCTCCATCACCCTCCCCAGGAGCTGATCCCAGCCTTTGCCAAACCTCATCAGTCAGAACTGCCACACCAACAGATCAGCATTTCTCACTCTCTTCCACAGGAGAGGCACCACCTCTAGGAATGTCTCCAGAGAGACAAAATCCCTCCTTCTCCTCAGCAGCAGCTCTGCCAAAGTCTTGCTTTTCACCACCTTCTTTTCACCACCATCTTCTGAGACAGGCCTTGAAAAGACATTTTCCCAGAGTCACATTGCTGATCAGTCGTGGGACAGAAATGCAATTGTTATCACTGGGATTGTGTTAATATCCTGCATATTTTTAGCTTGTGACCTATATTTCACCAACATATGCAATGTGACACATGCCATCAGGAATTAGCCATGTCCTTAGGAAAAGATGAAGAACGTGACACACACCATTAACACGTGTCCAAAACCATTACAGTCCTCCTCCATTAAAGCTGCCCAAGCACTTCCAAAAATGAGGACACCCCTAAACTCCATGTTTTTAGCCTGATACACCTTTAATTTTGTCTTTTGAGGGCTCCTGGCTAAATCCCATGCCATTATTCCATATTCCTGGTTTGCTGCCATAACAGGGAGTCCTTCCTGTAATCCATGGTCAGAGAAGTGGCAGCAGAGGAGCACATTCCTGGCAGCACTTGGCACATGCTGCTGGGATTTAGGGAGATTAAAATGCAAAAAATGAGCTGATAATGTGATGCAAAGTATCTTCCAGCCTTGAATCAGAAGCAGAAAATGTAGCAGTCTTGTTTTCCCTTTCACTAAGTCTTTCGAGAAGTCTCGAACTTTGCTTTTCTTCCCCAGAAAAGCAGGTGATCAGTTTCTCACTTCTCTCCCTTCTCACTACAAAGTAATTAATTAAAATTAAATTCCTGGAAGTGTTAAAGGGGTTGCAGCAACAACATGTGTTAATATCTCCGGTGCTATCAGAGTCATCTCCACTTTAAAGAGGCTCTTTGTTACTAGGAAAAAGTGGATAAAAAGCACTTTCAAGCCCAAGCAGCTCGTTTGGAAGGGCTTTGTTATCTGGGTGTTAGAGAAACCACCTTAAGGATCACTCAAACACGGGGTTTTTAATGGAATAACGGTGCGTGCATATCTGGATGTTGTTATTAAGGGAATAAAAATGTTTTCAGGGTCACATTAGGGAGCACAGGGGACTCTCACAGGCAGGGGACAAGCACGGCCTGTTGCAGGATGTGTTTTGACACCCTTGTTCTGCCCCATCCACTTTTCACCTCCAAAAATCCATTTTTGGGCTCAACAGCTGAAGCTAGTTTTGCTCTTTCCAAATTCCAGGAGGTTTCCAAGCTCCTTGAGGCAGCTGGGTTGGGAATGCTGTGGGATGCTTGGGATGCCCTGGGATGCAGGGAAGGGTCATGGCCAGGCTGTCAGTGCAGAAGGTTCCAGAATGAAGGAGCATCTTGGCAAGGTCAGTTTGCTCCCAGCCTGGCAGGGGCAGGGGTGTCTCCAGAGCTGCCCTGCACAGCTCCCCACGCTGAGATCTCATGCTCTATTTACCCCTGGTGACTGCCAGCCTCTGCTTCATCAGCACAAACTCATTTCAATCCCTGAAAACGCTGGGATGAAAAACCCTCTCATTGCTGGAAAAGTCCTTTTCTCTGCTGGCACATTGATCATTCTCCCAGTGCTTTTTGTTCCCTTGTTAGCATCCCCAAGTTCCTTATGCTGTGCCAGAGGAGGGGAGCACGGGCAGGACGTGCCTGTCAGCGTGGCAGGCTGGAAAAGGGATGATCAAAAATGATGTTGCTCATTAAGTCGTTGCAAATCAAGCTGAGAACAATCCTCTCTCTGGCCAATTTGTAAACAAACATCCTGTTCAACCTGGGCTCTCTCAGAGGGAGAGAGCAGGAGAGCAGCTCATAAATAAATAACTCCCTAATTCTGCAGGAGACACAGGCTCAGGGCAGCTTACTGGGTGAATAAATATTCCATAATTTCATTTTATACAATATTGCCTCCTACAAATTTGGGTTTCAGAGATCCCTGATGCCAATAATGATGCATAAATATTTGATGCAGGTGAGTGTGGTGTGTGTGTGTGTGTCTGGGTGTAATCTATGCCTGTTCTCACGTGGACAGAGAATTATCATTAAAAGTAACAAATTAGTACCCTGAGAATACTGTCAAGAACATCACAGGAGTGAAAAAACCCCTCAACCTCAAGACAGATGAATATTCCTTTTCCATTCGTGAGTTCCCAATGTGAAAAAATGTCAGTGTTACAAAAAAAAAAAGGCATTTCCAGCATAATTCCTGCATATTTTCTCCTCCACAAACACCACTTCAGTTCTCCTGGGCACCTGCAGGTTTAGGAAAAGGCTTTGAATCAGTCACTGAAGTCCCTCTCGTGTGTGAATTAACATTCCTGGCCACGGAGCAGGCTGAGTTCAGACAGCAGAAAAGAACATTTCCTCCCACTTCCAGCAGAGTTGAAAGGAGTGGCTGGTGGCACAGCAGCACGGCCACTCCTGCCCTGGACTCCCTGGAAAATTGCTGGTGCTCAGGGAACAAGAGCACAGGACCCATTTGATGCTGTTCCTGAGGTGCTGGATGACCCCAGAACAGAGAGCTCTGTCCCCACCCTGTGCCCTTCCCTGTGAGCATCCTGCATCCCACCCTGAGCTGGCAGAGCTGCCCTTCTGCAGCTGCAAAAGCAGCTCTGGGCCAGTTCAGAGCACAGGAATTGCCCAGTGGGTGATATTCCCCATGTCCTGTTCTCCCTGGGGCAGAGACCAGAACAAAACCTGGGAAAATGCACTGCCAGGGGCTCCTGGAGAACATGGAGATATGGAGAACATGGGAATTCCCATGGGAGCATCCCTCCTTTCTGCTGGCAATTAGGGGCTGGTGAGCAGCCAGAAGCAGGAAAGTTAGAAATTATCTATTATCTATCTATAATTGGGAGTTATCTATTTTCTATCTCTAGGAATTCTCTCATTCCATCCCTGGCCCCACTGTCAGAACCTCAAATGATTGCTCAGGGTGGATTTAGTGACAGGGACAGAGGGATGGTGACAAGGACTGAAAAAGTGCACACAGCTCCAGCCTGAGCACTAACAGAATATTAATTTCCTTTCTTGTTTCCTGATCTTTTAGGAGCAATAAGTGCTCTGTGATCTGTAAATTATAAGTGCTGTTTGATAAAGGTGGAAGGGACCTTAAAGACCATCCAGTTCCAACTTCCAGCAAACTTTTCAAACTCTTTCCAAACTTAGTGGTTGAGCAAAAATTCACCCTTTTCCTACCAAATTCAGTCATTTACATCCTCTGCAAATCTGAAATAACTCTAATTATGAAACTGAGAACTTACTCAGCTTCCTGAAAAAACTTATTCGTCTGATTCTTAATGTTTTTGCCATTTTCATTATTTGCATAATACAAATGGTTAATGTAATCTGAAAAAAAAAATACAATTTCAGAATATTAAGGCTGCATTAATGAGTATGAAATCAAGGAAATCTGAAATTCAAACTTTTATCCTTCAAAGTACTCCCAGTTCTTCCAAATTCACAAATTTGGAAGTTTTATATACAACTACTTAGATAATTAATAAAAATATTGAATACTACTCCTACAAATCCCACTTGATGTATCCCTTCCCCTTTTATATGGAAACATGGATTCTTTGTTTGTCTAATGAGATTTGCAACTAATTATTGCTTCCTCAGATAATTATTTCTAAAAACTTAATAAATATCAGATTGCTACATTATAGGAAAGGTCAAGGAAGGGGAAAATTATAGCAAATGGAAGTTTGCAATATTGTTCCTAGTCCTGATTCCTCAGAGGGCCATTCCTTTGCTGAATTACAATCTCAAAATGTTTGATTGGGTGCTTTAAGTCCATACTGAAATAATTTTAGAGATTATCCAGCATTAAGACTTGAGTTTTTTGAGAATATTGCCTAAAATCTAGGGTGAAATACTCTGTGAAAATATTATAAATAGTAAGGGCTGTAAACCAGTGATTTCAATAATGATAAGTGATGTTAATTACAGCAGCAAATCTTTCTTCATCAGCTGCATTCTGCTGGTGTTGAAGTGAGATATGTTTTATTTTGAGGCTAAAACTCCATCTCTTCCCTAAATAGCAGAGGATGAGAGATGAGCAGGGGATGCTGATAAGCTCCTCATTAAAACAAATGTATTGATGATAGTATTGTGTGTAAAGAAAAGCTAATGTATAGACAGCTGGATGATATATAATTGAAGCAGCTCTCACTTTGCAAACCTGACAACTGAACAAATGTAATTGATTCATGCATTGCAATATTCATTCCATTAGTTGGGATATACATCCAAAATTGAAGGTGCCAATCAAACCAAATGAATGCGTGTTTTCATAGAGCACCACCATGCCTTTTATTAAACCCAGGGAAAAAAAAATTAAAAAATAAATCAATCACTATTTTTGGCTTCAGACTCAACCAGAGTGTGACTCCTACAAGTTGTGTGGCAATAAATATACATGTTTGTTTTACTTGGGCTAGAAAATGACTCTGGCTACCTTTGATCTCTTTAATGTGTAAGAAAATCAGCTATTTATGCTCTCAGGGTCTATAAACACTTTAAACAAATAGTTTCCCTGACGTGTAGGTACAGGAGATAGTCCTGATTCTCACTTACACCAATTTTACACTCCATTGGTTTTGCTGGGAGTTACTCTTGATTTACACCAGTGCAGAAGAGGCTGGAGCAGCCCCATATTTCAGCTGCTGTCTCTCACACACTGATCTGCAGCTCCCAGATTGCTGGGTGAATAATGCCGAGCCAAGCACTGCAGGTTCTGTCTGTGTTTTTGGAGTAATTTACTTCTGAACCTTGGGAATAAAAACAGAAATCTGTCATAAACAAAGCACTCATTTCCTTCGTCTGGAGCTGTGTCTGTGCTGGCTGTGTAAAACATGCTCTGAGGCGTTTTTCCCTTCAAAGGGGATGCACAGACAGTGTTAAAATCAGTTTAGGGCTCCCAGAGGATGCTCTGAGGGGAGGCTTGGCCATGGTTTATCCACCCAGCCATGGGGCAACCCCACAAGAGCCAAGGGCAAGGAAAATGGGAAGGAGGAACCTTCCAAGGTCTGGGGTTTGTAAGGATCCTGCTGGGATTTGTCTCATCTCTCCTGGTCAGCCAGAACCACCTTCCCACATTAAACCAGCAAGGGTTGGGTGAGGTGAGTAAGCTCAGGAGTGATCTTTGCTCCTGGGAAAACCTTGGGAGGTGGGAAAAGCCTGTGGAAAAAGCTCTGTGGTGTGGTCTGAGAGCACTTGGTGTGTGCAGCTGGAGGAAAGGACATTCACTGCAGTCACAGATCTGTGATGGGAGCAGGAGGGGCTGACACTGATTTCTGTCTGAGACAAGGGAAGGGCTGGGGCTGTGCCAGGGAGGGTTAAGGTGGATTTTTGGGAAAGGTTCTTCCCCCAGAGGGAACATTCCCGAGGCTGCCAGAGCTCCAGGAGAGTTTGGAAAATCCTCCCAGGGATGCCCAGGGTGGGATTTGGGCTGTCTGTGCAGGGACTCTGATCCTTGTGGGTCCCTTCTAACTCAGGATATTCTATTGATTCTGTTAAATAGATTCTGTAAATCTATTGATTTAACCATGAAATCTTATACAATGATACAGTTACAGAGTCTTTGGGTTTATGTGAAATGCTGTGTTCAAAAAGAAGGGCAAAAACCCCTTTTTTATCACAACAAATAGTCTTGACATGTTCCTGGGTAGGGCAGCTGAGAGAGAAAGGAGATGCTGCAATTTCCACTCCCCCCAAAAAAACACTGCCTGGGAGCTTTCCTTGCTGCTCCATTTTCCAAAGCCAAAGTATTGTCCCTTTTGTGTTCTCCCTGGGCTGTGTCAGGAAGGAGAGCAGCAAACAGCTCAGAGGACACAACAGGCAGCATTTCCTCCCATCCATCACCCCCAGTAATTTGGGAGATGCTGGATTAGGGTTTTCTGTGCATGTGATCACCCAAATCCCTCATCCCTGGGCTGGTGAGCCCCAGGGTGAGCAGGGCCTCACCCGTGGCACTGTGATTTGTGGGGGACACAGGAGGGGACACTGGTGGCATTTATCAGCTGCTCCAGGGGGGAACAGCTCCTGAGAGACTCCTGAAGAATGCTCTGGGTGTTGAGGGGCACAGAAAGCTGGTGGTTTTCCAGAGAGCAGCGAGGAATTCTTGAACTGGGGGAAATCCAGAGGGCTGGGGGAGATCCTGCTGATCCACAGAATCACAGAATCACAGGTTGGAAAAGATCTCCAAGATCATCAAGTCCAACCCAGCCCTAACACCTCAACTAAACCATGGCACTGAGTGCCACATCCAGTCTGTTTTTAATCACATCCAGGGATGGTGACTCCACCACCTCCCCAGGCAAAGCATTCCAATGCTTTATTATTCTTTCAGTGAAAAACTTCTTTCTAATTTCCAACCACAGCTTGAGACTGCATCCCTGCATCCCTGCCTTGCACAGTTGCACAGCTTCTGGCTCCAGCCAGCCCCCAGAATCCATCCCAGGCCCTGCAAAACCCAAACTGCTTCTGGCACATCTGCACCAACCTCCTCCCTCCTGCCAGCACACCCAGAGCTCTTCCCAGGGGGTTTTTCCCAATGCCTCATCCATAGATTTTCCTCCCCTCTGTGTCCTGCCCAAAGGGGTATCCAGAGTCAGCAGCTTTGCCCTGCCTCCCTCCAGAGGGATCCTTTTTCTGGAAAATACAGAATCTGCAGAATCCATGGTAAACTGTGAACAACGCAGCCAGCTCAGCCATCCCTCCCAGCTCCATATGGCTGATGTAAAAAATAGCTCCTGAAAATGACATTATAATGAACAGAATTGGGTGTCTTCACCATTATAAATAATTAAACCTTTGTGTATATATGTTGCTATAAATATATGTGCATGTCCCCCTCTTTCTTTCTTTTTTTTTTTTTGTTTATGTGTAAAAGCACCTATAAGAAATCAGGAAAAAAAATTGCAATCCACAGTGGAGGATTTTACCAATTTTATCAATCTCAAGTGACATTTCTGACTAGAAACTTAGTGTTGTTGTGGTGTAAATAAGGAAGAAGAGACTTAAGGCACTGGCAGACTTCAAAGACAACTTCTTCCTCACTCTGCCACAGAAATATCTGGGAGAAAGATGAAGGATGAACACAAGGAAAAGAAAATATATTTTAACAGGAATACCCATTAAGCAGTACAACATTTCCATTCTCAAGCTCTGGTATCTCTACCCCTGGAAATTTCTAAGGACAGGGACAATGCGATTAATCCCATCTCTGGGATATGAAATAAATGGATTTTTGGGACCCCTCTACCTGCATTTGCTGCAGCTGCAGTGACCTTGATGAAGCATCTCAGCCATAATTCTGTGACTTTTTGGAGGAACCCTTTTCCCTTCTTTTTTCAGGGCACTTCATCCCCAGCAGGGATGATAAGCCTGTTGACATCTCAATACATAAAGAATTGCTGGGGGATAGTTTTTCTTCCTTATCCATCTGTATCTCAATTGCTGGGTTTTCATCTCCAAAAAGTCAGTTTGGACTGAAATGGCTTAAGTGATAAAAATAGCTAATATGTTCTTTTCTTTATGTCCCCATTTTTCGATATTTCTGAAAACAAACAGAAAAACTCTTTGAGAAGTTGCCTGGGTGAGATCAGGAAAAGTTTTGGCCACATAGAACTCCTGAATTTTATTTTGTGGGTTAGGAAAACAGTTCAAACAACAAACCTACATTTTGTGGGGGGGGGAAACCCCAACAAAACAGAACAGGAGAGATGAGCTCATCCCAGCTGAGCATGACTTTTATTCCCATCTGTAAAGAGGGAACAGTTTTCATCTTGGCACCTTTTCCATGATATCTATAGCAGGGAATGCTGCTGGAAGAGCTGCCTGCAAAGGGCTAATGCAGCAGAGCAGAGCTGTGACTCTTTATCTGCAGCAGTTTACAAGGGTGTAAAAATTAGTTAGGAACAACACTGAAAGCTGGATATCTCCCTGCCTCTTGCACAACAGGAGAGAGGGGGGTGGGAGAGGGCACAGGAAGGGTTCATGCACAGTTAATGCATTTTCAGGCTAATTCACCCATGGCATGTGCACAGGCAGGGGAGCAATGAACCCAGGGGCACCAGAGGGATCAAAAGTCCTGGAATGCAAAAGAAATAAACAGAAATGCTACAGAATCTCAGACTGATGTGGGTTGGATCCTAAAAATCATCCTCTACCATGGACAGGGATTCCTTCCACTGTTCCAGAGTGCTCCAAACTTGGCCTTGGACACTTCCAGGGATGCAGGGGCAGCCACAGCTCCTCTGGGAATTCCACCCTCACAGGGAACAATTCCTTCCTAACATCCTAAATCTCTCCTCTTTCAGTCTAGTATTTAGTTGAAAACATTCTTAATTCAACTCTTTCTCACCAAACCTCCCTTTTCTCCTGCTGAAAGGCTTGGAATGAGCAGCCAGGTTTATCCCACAGCACCAGTGCTTAGTGCAGGATCTTTCCAGCTTTAGTTCTGGAATAAACAGGTCTCTAGCACTGAAATATCTGTGCTCTCTGTCTGAGCTAAATGCTCCATGTAGCTTTTTATTTTAGTCTTTATCACAGGGATGCATTTCTTCCCATCAAACTCGTGCTGGAAGCTCAGCAGGAGCCCTTATTGCCAACAATGCTATCTGGGCTAATAGCATATTTCATAACTACTCACAAGAAGAAATGTGTCTTTCCACAGAAAAGAAAAAGTAGAATATTTGGAAATATCTGGGAAACTTCTAAAACTCAGCTACCACGGGGACAGAATTGGTTGCAGACAAGAAATGGTGCATTTACAATGTGCACACAAGTGAAAGGTGCATCACTAATCACTGCCCAAGCCTCAGTTTTGCACCACAAAGGCAACCCAAAAAATCAGGAGCCTGCAGGGGAATTAGCTACCAGTGATGGGGTTTGTTTGCACTCTGCAATGGTTTGATGGAGCCTGTGTGACAACTTTTTAAAAGATTGCTGTGCTATTGCAGGCTGGGAAAAACTCTTTTGTTTTAATTTCTGTAACCCAACATTGTGGAATTGCTTTTACTGCTCTGACCTCCAGTTCATCTGATCAGGATCAGGATCAGGATCAGGATCAGATCAGGATCAGGATCAGGATCAGGATCAGGATCAGGATCAGGACCAGGATCAGGATCAGGATCAGGATCAGACCAGGACCAGAATCAGGATCAGACCAGGATCTGGATCAGGATCAGGATCAGGATCAGGATCAGGATCAGGATCAGGATCAGGATCAAGATCAGACTGATCTGGTGGGGTGGTGGTAAATGGTTGGGAAATCAGAGCACTTTGCTTCATCCCTGCTGGTGTTGATGGTCAGACAGGAGCTGCTCTGCAGCCAGGCTGGGGGTGCTCACCTGGGGAGGAGAAACTCCAGGGAGAGCTCAGAGCCCCTGCCAGAGCCTAAAGGGGCTCCAGGAGAGCTGGAGAGACAAGGGATGGAGGGACAGGACACAGGGAATGGCTTCCCACTGGGAAAGAGTGGGTTTGGATGGGATTTTGGGCAGGAATTGTTCCCTGTGAGGGTGGGCAGCCCTGGCACAGTGCCCAGAGCATCTGTGGATCCCTGGATCCCTGCAGTGCCCAGGCCAGGCTGGAGCAGCCTGGGACAGTGAAGGTGTCCCTGCCATGGCAGGGTGGGATGGGATGAGCTTTAAGATCCCTTTCAGCCCAAACCAGCCTGGAAATCCATTAAAATTCTATTCAAACACAAATCCACTCCATCCTCATGACATGGCCCATCCCTGGTTTGCTGTGGGAGTTTTCTGCCATCCTCATCCTCACAGTTTGTGGGTGCTTCCTCAGCAGCTCTGTCTCTCTGACACCTTCCCATCACCTCTGCACTTTTCCTTCCCTTCCTTTGCCTCCTCCTTGGAAGGAGCTCCTGCTGATCTGCCCCTGCTCAAACTCAAGGCTGAGGTGCTTTATGTCAGAAGAAAACATGACCACTGTGAGGAAGCTCAGCCTCAACAGCTGGCTGATCAAATATACATAAGGAGGAATGTGCTGCCTGCTCTTGGAGAGCTCTGTTTGTCCTGGAGTCATCAGCCAGGGCTGCTTTGCTCTGGTACAACATTACAGCACATTACAGGGCTTGTCTGTCAGAGGGCTGCCCTCAAACACTGCCAGCACTCAGCTGCTCCTCACTCCCCAACTGGCTCAGGATCAGGCATCAGCTGAAATCTCTGCTAATCAGGACTTTTCAGAGCTGTGACAAAAAGATAGGGGAGGAGACATAACAGCAAAATCAAATTAAAAGTGATTTTTGCCTCAAGGCAGGAGCTGCCTCATCCTCAGAACAGGGTAGGGGTAATTTTTTAGTGATGCTGCTGTTTTGTCACAAATTTAAGTCTGATTTCTCTGTAGAAAAGCTCCAGTGGTGAGGTGGGGGATAAAACAAAATTGATTTTACTGCTAGGCTCTTCATCCCATCTCCTGTCTGTCATGCAGGGACTCAGTTCAGAACAATGTGGATGCTCCACATCCTCATCCAAAAGGCAATCAGGAGAATTTAGAAATACCACAAACTTTCCTAAGCCTACACACAACTCTGCAATATTCCTGAAAGTGCCTCTAATGCACAGGGATGATCCTGCAGACTGTTGCAGTGCTAGCAAAGATAAAAGAGAGGCTCAGAAACATCCCCCATTTCAGCCTGGTTGGGTTTTGCACCTCTCAGATCAATTTACATTTCCCAATGTATTCATTTAGGCAACCAACACATGTGGAGTAGCTGGTTCCTTACAGGGCAACGAAGGAAACTGAAAACCAGAATTATTTCATATTTCCCAATAAAAATAATCTGCCCCTTAATTTCTTGATCATGTGGAAGAAAACCTGAACATGTATCCATCAGGGACTGCACTCAGTTAATTAAGGATGAAATAATAAATGCCTGATTTCTACAGGATAGGGTAAACATCCAATTAAAATAAGATGCTGTGTACACTTTTCACTCTCATTAGTCAAAGCATAAAGCATTTTAACATTTCCTAAATAATTTACTGGTATTAAAATAAAGTGAAATGCTTAAAACATTAATAGGGTACTTTACAATGCTGTAGTCAATAAGTTGCTATATGAAGGCACTGTCAATAATTTATGGCTCTGCTCAGCAGGAACAGGCTGCAGTTCTCAGCAGAGCTGGGCCCAGCAAGGCTGAGGCAGCAGGACCTGGCCCAGCTCTGCTAAAATCAAATTAAACTTTCAGACAGAGGTGGAAACCCATTGGTGATTTTAGATCTGAGCCTGCAGCTGTTGAAGGTACCTGGGGAGGATTTGGTGGCTGTGGGGTCACCAGCCAAGCTCATGGATAAAAAATGGGAGTGGTGCTTTTTGAAATTTAAAAAAAAAAAAGTATTTCCCCCCAAAGCTAGCCCCAAATGGGCACAGACTGGGAGTGTGGATCATTTTGCTGCCTAGAGATTTCCCTGAAATATTTTGTTACCTAGCTATGGCTGTAATAAATAAGAATTAATTTCATAGTGAGGAGTTATTAAATGCTGTCTTTTGTCATTTGATGTAAGGAGTATCCTACTCAAATTCAGATGTATTGCTCAGAATATATAGAAACATGGCATTTGGCTGGGACAGCTTTTGAGGTTTTTCAAATGCTGAAATCACTTTTCATTAAAACTGTGACAGAAACTGAGAATCTGGCACGGTGCCTTTTCTTATCTATACATTAAAATCATGCATTTTGTGGCAGGGTTTGTACTTTTTTTTTTTTCTCTTTATAGAAGTCTTGTACAAGATCTTGCCTGAGTCACACCAAAATCCATCTGGATCAGATTTGCCTTGAAAAGAGGAGAGGGAAATGTCCCAAACCCTGTGCCATGCCAAGCTCCTGCTGCCCAGTGCTGGCTGCTTTCATGAGATAAAATAAATGAAATTAGGGACTGTGGGCAGGGTTATACCAACCTCAGTGGTGATGATGAGCAGGTGAGAAAATCTCTTTGTGGATATTTGGGTGCAAGAGGGATGGGTTGGATGGGTGGAATCAAATGAGATTTCATGTCTCTTCCTACATAAACCATTCCATGATCCTATAAAAAAAGCACTTTGTTCCTCAGTGCTTTCTTTTTTCCTCATGATCCTCATAGGAAAGAAATACAGAGCCCATCATCTTCTAGTTTCCAAACTCTTCTGTGCAATGTCTGCACTCACTTCATTCTCCAGGAGTCTCATTTCTATCACAAGCTTGGTGGAAACCTAAATTAAATTTGGGACCTAATTTTTAAACAGAATCTTAACCTCCTGAGTAAACAATGGATGGAGCCTGCCTATTAAATCATCATGTTTTAATTAAATTCTTTGCAGCTGGTGAGTTCTTTGAACTGAGTGAGGTGATAAATGCATTGTAATTTTAATGGGGTTATATTTTGTGCTAAACTCACTGAGAGCAGTGACATGAGATAGGCACCAAATCCTGCATGGGATTCTGCTGATAACTGCACACTTGCAACCCAACAGGGGAACCTCAGCAAAGAAACAAAGCTGATTTCCCTCCCAGTAAAGTGGTTTCTTTTCAATTATAGGCAAAGATGTAGAAGCACGTGGATGTTTGTGGTACTTGCAAACAAAAATAAAAAAGCATTTGTTCTTCATGTCAGTGATTCAGGCTCCTCTGAAAGCAAAGGGAAATCCATGTGAAAGGGTTTTGGATCAGGTCTTTGGTGTGTTACTGAAATAATAAAGGGGAATAAAGAAATTCACAAAAATCATCAGGCATTGTAGTGGCAGGACAAGGGAAAATGGCTTCAAACTGAATAAAAGTAGGTTTAGATGGGATTTTTGGGAAGGAATTGTTCCCTGGGAGGGTGGAGAGGTCCTGGAATAGATTTCCAGGCTGCAGCAGCCTGGGACAATGAAAATGTTCTGCTTATGGCAAAGGGATAGAACAAGACCTTAATTCCCTTTCCAACCCAAACAATTCTAGAATTCTATGAAAATACAAAAGCCAAGGACAGCACCAAATCTGACTGAAAGAGGGCCAATATAAAACTTTTTTTATTTTTTAATTTTTTTTTTCTTTTTTTTTTTTGTACTTTAACACCCCAGTAAGGTATCAGAATTTGGTTAAAATAGAAAAAAGTTGTAACTTTAAAATGACCTCCAGCAGCATCACAGAATATCTCAGCTGCTTTATCACAGCCCCTGTGAAGGTATCTCCCAACAAAGCTATGGGATCATAAAGTCTCCTGGTAGGAAATATGACACACTCTTAAAACATATGTCAGACATTTCCAGAATTGCAAACATGCTATTTTAGATGGCGAGATTCCTCTCCTCGTAAAAGCATCTTTAAATTGTCTGACAGAGAAAATTCATATCAGGAATAAAATCCCAGCCCTGCTGCAGTGGATAAGAGTTTTACACCTGATGTGAGTGGAGCCAAGGTTTCATCTCTGCTGTTTTACAGCTTCTGCTGCCTGGCAGCTCAGCTCAGCTCAGCTCAGCTCAGCTCAGCTCAGCTCAGCTCAGCTCAACTCAGCTCAGCTCAGCTCAGCTCAGCTCATCTCATCTCAGCTCAGCTCAGCTCAGCTCAGCTCAGCTCAGCTCAGCTCAGTTCAGTTCAGCTCAACTCAGCTCAGCTCAGCTCAGCTCAGCTCAGCTCAGCTCAGCTCAGCTCAATTCAGCTCAGCTCAGCTCAGCTCAGCTCAGCTCAGTTCAGCTCAGCTCAGCTCAGCTCAATTCAGCTCAGCTCAGCTCAGCTCAGCTCAGCTCAGCTCAGCTCAACTCAGCTCTGCTCAACTCAACTCAGCTCAGCTCAGCTCAGCTCAGCTCAGCTCAGCTCAGCTCAGTTCAGCTCAGCTCAGCTCAGCTCAGCTCAGCTCAGCTCAGTTCAGCTCAACTCAGCTCAGCTCAGCTCATCTCAGCTCAGCTCAGCTCAGCTCAGCTCAGCTCAGCTCAGCTCAACTCAGTTCAGCTCAGCTCAGCTCAGCTCAGCTCAGCTCAGCTCAGCTCAGCTCAACTCAGTTCAGCTCAGCTCAGCTCAGCTCAGCTCAGCTCAACTCAGTTCAGCTCAACTCAGCTCAGCTCAGCTCATCTCAGCTCAGCTCAGCTCAGCTCAGCTCAGCTCAGCTCAGCTCATCTCAGCTCAGCTCAGCTCAGCTCAACTCAGCTCAACTCAGCTCAGCTCAGCTCAGCTCAGCTCAGCTCAGCTCTTCCCTTGGCACTGAATCCCCCTCTCCACCCCAAAGCTGGATGGGCACAACCCTGGAAACCTGAAATTAAACCAGACCCTGCCCTGGCACAAGTGATTGATATTTGGGAATTGGGATCTATAACACCAGAGCTGATGGGATCCTGCTTGCAGAGACCTGATTATTCCAGCTGGATAGTGGCTTAAACAAAAGAACAAGCAGACAAAAGAAATATATGAGCAAAGTCCAAGAAGCAGACCATTATTTTCAATAGAGGTGTTGTGTGTATTTTTACTTTTATTTTTTTCCCTGGCATTAGCTGCAGTAAAATGAATCATGCAGAGCAACATTTTTCACAAACCCCAAACATCCTACATTCACATAAAACTGATGTACACCAGGAATGTTCACTGGGCTGGAGAATGGGAACAAAGAGGGCTGCAGACACACAATTTGTCATCTGGATTTTCTATAATAACAGGATATAAGCATATAAATGGGTAGGTTTGGCAGGTGAAAAGGAAAATTATAGGGAGAGAGGAATATTGTAGCTAACTCAACAGTGGCCATATTGCCAATAGATCCTTTTGCCACTTGACAGCTGTCTCAGGTAAGGGCTGAAAAATCATGTTTACTCAGATCAACCCCATCTCCCTTTTGGTTATTTAGGACTCTGCATATTCCACATTAAAACAACACTTTCAGCTCCTAACTTCAATTGAATCACCATGAAATGTCCATTTTGAGGATGTGCTCCCTGATCCTGCCACTGAAGGTGTGAGCAATGAGGTGCTCAGGTGAGCCAGATTGCACATCCAAGCTCAGAAAAGCAGCTTCTTGCACACTGAAACAGAAATAAACACAGTTTAGTGATTTATTTTTGTTCCCCCCAGCTTGATCTCAGGAGTCTCAGGAGTTCCTACATGGATTTTAGACATTCACCTACTTGACAAGCAGATGCAGTCAGGTAGATTTGATATTTATTTGAATTGAACTGGCTTTAAATGGAAGAACAAAACTGTGGCTTCCACCCCTTTGGTTCTGGGTCTGATTTAGCCATTAGGCCAGCTGAAAGCAGAGCTGGCAAATCAGCCAAATACACACACACACAGACATCAGGGCAGGGAGAGCAGGAGGGAGATTCACAGAGAGAACTCCTGTTTGTAAAGCACAAAGGATAATGGATGAACTCAACCAAAGCCATTAAAGCATCAGCAGAAGCTCAGAAATAGTTTAGGCAGCTTATCCTAATGAA
The DNA here is from genome assembly GCF_903797595.1 of Erithacus rubecula. NCBI lineage: Eukaryota > Metazoa > Chordata > Aves > Passeriformes > Muscicapidae > Erithacus > Erithacus rubecula. The sequence goes on along the minus strand of NC_136665.1, from coordinate 18,469,034 downwards.
CTCAGAGTGGTTCACCTCGCAATAAATGGATAATGAGGGTATAAAAATGGCAGGCATTAATATATTTGCAGGTTAAAGGAACTGGTAAATGGTTCCTTGGTTCCTGCAAGTCTCAGATCTGGAGCAGTGGGACAGGGCAGGTAGACAAAAAGCAAATTCCATCCCTTATTGATGTTCAGCAGGAGCCTTGCTGAAGTTTTGTGGTAAATTAGGCATGAGTTTGATGCTCCATCCTTGGGGGGGATGCTGCTCCCTCTCAAAATGCAGATTTTATGGGGGTTTTGTGAGTCTGTGTGTGGTTTATTCCAGGTTTCCCTCCATCCTCCTGCAAAGTCTCCTCCTGACTGCTGCCAGCTGCAGGTGAAGAAACTTTCACCTTCCTCTTACATCCAGAAAATCCCAGATCTAATGTGAGAGGAAGAAAAAAGGGGAGGTTTGCCAGGGGAAAAAGCTGCAGCTGAAGAAAGAGTTCACAGATGTGAAATTTAATGCTCAGATCAGCCTGCAGGGCTGGAGTGGGAAGTTCCAATCCCACAAGGGATCCTTGAGCCTCTTTGGGCAACAGTTAAAAATGAAAAATATTATTTAAAAATATTATTTAAAAATCTTATTTAAATGGGATTTTTTTCCACTTTGCAACCTCTTGCAGTTTTGAAAGGATGCAGTGCTCTTGAAATCTTTATTGTGAAATGAAGAATGAAAACTTCCATGAAATGCACTTATTTAAGGAATTTTAAGAATTGGAGACCTCAGTTTATCCCTCACAATCTCCTGACAATAAATTACATGAAATTAACATTTCCAGTGTTTACCGGTAAATTAAGATTCAATACCTTTGTAGAGTGTTGGGAAACACTCAAAGAAATCATCAAGAAATCTTTTGGCCCTTGGTGCAAGCTGAAATTACCTCTTAATTCTTACAAAAATAATATTTTGCCCATTTGAGATATCAGACTCAGACACAAAGGAAGGAAATCAGTTTTGTGAGGGTTGTGGGAGTGACAGGTGAAGGTTTTTGGATTTTTTTTTTTTTTTTTTCTGGACAGGTATTGGGTAAGTCTTGGAAAATTCAGATTCCCCCTTTACCTAATGCAGCTTCCAGAGAGCTGGAACACAAATCTGAGGAAAACTCCTGAGCTCCCAGTAAATTCCTGCCATATCTGTGCTTTTAGAATCTTTATTTTCTATGCAAAACTACCAAAATACAGACAAGCTTCTGAAAAACACACACACACAAAAATCACCCAGGGAGTTACCAGAAACAAATATTGTGGAAGAGTTCATTTTAACAGAGTTAATCCACCCAGAAATGGATAGCAGCAAGATATTTAATCATGGCATATCCTGTTTAATCACATTTACAATCCTCTGGAAATTAAGCTTATACAACTTCCTTAATTTAGAGGACAGTATAATGCTTAAGTATTTAATCTCCTTAGGATTGATATTGGACTCCAGTCTTTTGCAGAGTTTCCTGAATAGATGGAAATTCAGAAGGGATCAAATTAACAAATCGTTCCTCTGTTTTCCAGACCATTTTAAAATCATTTTTTAACCTCAAATTTGGTTTCCTTCTTGATTATTGACAATTCTAAATCCACTGAGCTTTTGGGGAGTCTTTTAGGAAATGGATTCCCCACCACTGTGGTTCTCATTATGATTAAATGGATAAATGCAGACCCTCCCAACGCCCTCTGAAAACCTTTTCCATTCCATTATTTTTAGTTTGTGCCTAAAATTCTGCTGCATTTTGAGGCACAGGTTTATCTTGGGGAGTTTTAGGATGGATCTGACAGACCAAAAGTTCCAAAGCAAAGGATGATTTGTTGAGCCTACCCTGCATTTCCATCCTGCTGTTCATTTTATCATAGAGAGATTATCAGGTTTTATCTAAAATGCCTCAATTTTGATAATTTCAGAGTGACTCCACATTTAAACATGAAAAGAACACAAGCAGTGCCAAGTTATTGTTGTAAAAATATTCCCCAGTAATTACTTTTGTCCCTTCTCAATCTTTTGAATAAAAATAATCACTCCAAGTGTCTCAGACAAGGCTCTAACACCAGCCTAGCACTGAACTGCTCCTCATAAACCAAGATGATGCCCTGTCTCAAAATGTACTTTAATAATATAGTATTTTGGGATTTTATGCCTAACAATAATTTGATTTTTCTGAATTTATTGATGAAGGAAGGGCTGTAAATTCAGCATGAGCTCTTTCACTAAAGAACACCAAATATTTCTGACAAAAAAAAAAATAAAATTGAGGGATTAAAATTGAAATAATAAATTCCAAACTCATCCAGGCGGGCAAGTGCATTGCTAAAGTAAATTCATTGGCAGATTTACAATTAAGATCCATACAGAATGGAAATAATAATAATTATAAACTTATAGAAATGCTGTAGCAGGTTGTATTCAGGATTCAGCAGGGACAAATCACTCATATTTAGTTTCAATAAAGCCATAATTCCTGATGCCTTCAAAAACCTTCTGAGAGTGGCTGAGTTTCTCATGTTCTTGGAGAAGATGGATCTGTTTAAAAGCCAAAAGGCAAAAAGGAGATGGGAAGGATTCCCTTGCACAGGAGGGAAATTCCTGCAGAGCCATCCCAGGGCTGGGACCACACTCCTGAAATGTTATTTTTGCCCTTTATCAGGGAAAACAGAGCCAAAGAGAAGATCTGATGATGGCTGCACAAATTCATCTGGTTTTTCCCCTCCAGACAGAAGAACCTTCAGCATTTTCTGTTTTATAAAGTGTGAATTTTACTGCCATTGATGCCTCAGAACCTGTTTTAGAATGTAAATTATCTACAGTTTATGCTAATTTCCTAATTCTTAGTCCATTTCTGTCAAACTTCAGCTGGACATTCCAGCCCTTCAGGGTTTGCTGGGGGTTAAAAGATTTTTCAGAGCATCCACTGCTGACCATTGCCTTGGCTCTGCTTTGGCTCAGGTTGGGTTTCCTCTTCTCTCAGCACTAAAATTGCAAATCAGTGTCTGCATCCTTGGGTTTGCAGCAGGTGTTGGAATGCAAACACAGCCCTTGATCACTCAGGAGCTGGAGGCATTTGTGACCTTTTCTCCAGCCCAGTAAAAACCAGTGCAGCTCCATTAACTCCCAGAATTTTACATGGCTTTGCTGACAGCTTCATCACTCTTGGTTTGACTTCTCAAAGAACTCAGGACTTCAACTCACACCCACCCACTGACCCATCCAACACTTGCACAGTGATTAAAAAATGTCAGTTCTGGGATAAAAAAACAACTCTCCCCACATTTCTGCAGAGATTTTTATTGCTGTGACTTGTTTGTAGCTGAAATATTCTAAACAAGTTGGCTGGACCAAAGGGGATGGTTCTTCTATTTTTTGTTGTGTTTTCTCTTGGCTTGCAGAATCTGAACAGAGTTTTAGTATCAGCTTTGAAAAGAAAAGCTCTGCTGTGAAAACTGAGTGTTGCATGCATGAATATGCTTTTAGTTTTATAAATGAGGAGCTGAATTGCTCATAAATATGTTGAGCACAATTTCAGCTCAGGTTCAGGAGGATGCTGAGAAGATTTGTCCTTTCTGTGTCAAGGAAATCTTCACCAGAGTAAGGAGGGCATGCATTTCACCTTGTGTCTCTGAATGCCTGGTTAGCCTTAAAAAGTTACTTTCTACAAATGTATTTAATCATAGAGATTGATCATAAAGCAGTTTTTTTGTGTTTTTCTTGAGTGTTTTGGGTGAAACATTTTTATCCAAAGCAAAAAACAGGAAAACAAAAGTCACTTGCACCTCGGCTGCCCTGACATTCTAGCAAAATTACTCTGCCAAAATATGATCATTTTTTTCATCCTATATAATCCCTTGTCACTACTTTTTTTGCCCATTCTCCTGGCAAAGTTTACGTTCTAGGATTTTAAATCCTCAATTCTCTTTCTGGGTCAGCCCTGTGCCTGCTGTTCTAAGAATGTTGTCCTTGAAAATTCATCCCTCCAACTCCTAGGGCTGGTTTAAAGCTGGAGGGAGCACTGCAGACACAGCCCTGGTGCCAAGGAGAGGATTTTCCCTCCCAGCCATCCTTTGTTATGGATCTCATGGTTCTGTTAAACACCTGCTGGTTCCCTTGGGAATGCCAGGTGACCTTGGACACTCCTATCACAGGGAGGGAGATGGGGCTGAGCATTTCCCCCATTTGCAGCTTTTCTCCTTCTCTCCCTAAACGTGGAGAGTTCAAGGACTTGGAGGGTTCAAGGAGGAGGCAAATCACAGCAGAAATTCTGAGCTCTTCAAATACAAACTTGTAAAACACAAGTCAGCTCCAAGGCCAGTTCTGATACAGCTGCTGATGTTTGATGGAGTTCTGGCAGCTGGCAGCTACAGTGGATATGAATTCTTCTATTCAGTGCAAGAAATAACAGCACAATCCTCCACAATTAGGGTTTTAAAGGGAGAAGTGCCCTTGCAGGAGGGATTTCACTTCCCTCCACAGCCCTGGGACTCCTCATTCTGCTCTTGGTCCCATCACAGCCAGACCTTGAGTGAGATTCTGAGCACTGAGTGGGGCTTCTGGTAAAAAAACAGAGGAATTATTTTCACTTAATGCTTGAATGAAGCTGTTGTACATGCTTTGGGTGATGATGAAATTGAACTGTTTCAGGTTAAGCACTTAAATGTTGGATCACATCTTGTACATACACTACTTAGATCACATTAGTACAGAAAGCTTCACTCTGAAAATGAGACCATTTGCTTTTCCCAGCAATTTCAGGTCATAGCCTGAAACAAAACAAGGAGAGTTTTAAGAAGTCTTTCCAATTCTTGTTTGGCCTAACAGGAATAATGGAATGGTTTTAAAAACATAGAAGGAAAAATAGCTAATCCATAGGATTACAAGGAACTGGAAGAGATACAAAAAGCTCTCTTGGGAATTAATATTCTATGCTACAATATTAGTGAAAGGGACAAAAATCTGGAGGAAAAATAGTGGAAACAAATCCACACTGAAGGAGAAAGATTTGATTCTAAAGAATTAGGAAAAGGCAGAGCAGAAGTGAGGCCCATAATCAGTATTCATGTCATAAAAGCAAACAAAGCCATTCCTGCTAATGGCTGCAGGCATCCCCTGTGGGCTGAATGCCCAAAAAAGTGAGACATCCCCATTCCTACCTCAGGAGATCAGGGCTGCTTAGGGTGGATGGAAAACAGGATGAGCTAAATATTAACATCTCTAGAAAACAAAAACCACGGGAGAGCAGTGATGGTCCCCTTAGCCTACTGAGTGCTTTAATGGAGAGGTTTAGATTGTCTGGGTGAATCACTGTTATTTATTGCCTCGGAGCTCCAGGGTTTAATCTGATAGGGAAAGGCTGAATGCTCCTATTTCCCTCCTAGCATCTCTCTAACAGCTGTAAAAATTAAAACAGGCAGAATTGTGGCATTAAAGAGTCATCTGTGAGATGGAGCAGGCAGGGATGGAGCAGGATGGAGCAGGATGGAGCAGGCAGGGATGGATGGAGCAGGGATGGAGCAGGCAGGGATGGAGCAGAGGGATGGATGGAGCAGAATGGAACAGGGATGGAGCAGGAAGGGATGGATGAAGCAGGCAGGGATGGATGGAGCACCAGGGATGGATGGAGCAGAATGGAGCAGGGATGGAGCACCAGGGATGGATGGAGCAGGGATGGATGGATGGATGGATGGATGGATGGATGGATGGATGGATGGATGGAGCAGGGATGGATAGAGCAGGCAGGGATGGATGGAGCACCAGGGATGGATTGAGCAGGGATGGATGGATGGATGGATGGATGGATGGATGGATGGATGGATGGATGGATGGATGGAGCAGGGATGGATGGATGGAGCAGGGATGGATGGATGGATGGATGGATGGATGGATGGATGGATGGATGGAGCAGGGATGGATGGATGGATGGATGGATGGATGGATGGATGGATGGAGCAGGGATGGATGGATGGATGGATGGATGGTTGGATGGATGGATGGATGGATAGATGGAGCAGGCAGGGCAGGCAGACCGTGCGCATTTAAAAGTGAAGAATGGGCCGTTCACGCCGCTTAGAAATGCAAATGTCAGCGCCGGAAAAGTCAGCGGCAGCTGCTCGGGAAGAAAAAGCTTTTCTTAAGAGCTCATAGAGCTCATCCTTCCATCAGCACCGCAGAGCATTAGCCACGCATTCCAGAGCCTTCATGAAGCCATGAAAATCTGCTTGCACCCAGGCACAGACCGGGAATTTTTGAATAAAAGAGCGATATTTGACCTCAGTGACCTCCTTTTCCTTTTTTTATTTTTAATTTTTTTTTTTTTCCTGTGTGCTGGGATGTTTGTGTGCAAAACCTACTTGGATCTCAGAATACAGGCGTTTCTAAGGTTCTTTTAGAGATGGCACAAGGCATGTTCTGCCAGGGAAAATTGTGCAGCAAAGAGTCAGAGAATGGTTTGGGGTCCCATCCAGTCCCACACTCATCCATGGGTCTATTAAGTACCAAAAAACCCCCAAAAAAACCCAAGAAAAAAAAAAAGAAAGAAAGAAAGAAAGAAAAGAAAAAAAAATTGCAAGTGTTTTACTTTGGTCAGATTTGGTGCTGAGAGAAGCTGTACTTGGCTTTTTCATTTTCATAGAATTCCAGAACTGTTTGGATTGGAGAGGGAATTAAAGGACAATTCCTTGGGACCCTTGTCACCCCCAAATCCATCATTTCACCCCCAGTCTCTCCAGCAGCACAACACTGGTCCCTTTAAGCATTTTGCTTGCCTGGAGCTGTGCAGTTCAGACACCAGTTGAGTACACTTTAATTAGCCCAGAGGAAATCACAGTAGGGATTAAATGAGTTGGGCTGTTATTATCCTGTTTTTACTAGCAGCAAATAAAAGCATGTAATTAGCTTTTTTTTTTTTTTTTTTAAGGCGTTTTCAGGATCTTAAGGTTATCATAACTGTAAACAATAGTATATTTATCTAATCTGGGAGTGCTACTAGAAAATATTTTCATTCTGAACAGGAAATAGTAAAATTGCAATTGGCCCACAGGTTTTTGAGGAATTTTTAGTTGAAACTCAGCTTAGCAGCAGTGGCAGAAGAGAATTTTAAAGAAGGTCTTCAAGCAAAAAATGCACAATTTCCTGATTTGGTTTAGCATTGTCCAAATATATACTTAGCATGATTTTTTTGTTGTTGTTGTGATTTATTGTGATTCACTTACATTAAAATATTGGATTGGATAATGCATTAGTACATACAATATTACATAAATCAAACCCAGAAAGACTAAGATTTATGAAAATAGCACCCAATAATATCAGTTTTGGTATAAATGAAATAAAATAATTGTCTGAATTCTTTTTGAGGGATTTCCCCACTTATTTTCCACATCAGTTTTCTGTGCAAGTTTCCAACCAGTTTATTCCACTCTGTTCCCATCAGACACATTTCAGATGAACCCTTCCAGATTTTCCTTTCAGTGATGCTGATACATCAGGAATTGTTCCATGAAGTTACATCATTTTGATTAAAAGAGTTGGATCAAATGTACCTTACTGAAATATAATTTATTAGCTGCAATAAATTCCTCTCCCAAGAATTATCTGAAGGGAAAATCCCAGATTTTCTTGTGAAGACTCTTGTGGGTAGATTTGAAACCAAAAATCAGGGAAGTGGTTTGAAAGAGGAATTAAAGGATGAAAGTGAAGAGTTGTAGGAAACAACTGCAAATTGGCTTTACCTAACAAATATTGGATGTTTTTTCCATTCTCAGCATAACTGACCCCACCTGCAGCCACAGCAAAGGCACCTTTTCAGGAGTAGAAAGACCCCAAATTTTTATAATATTTAAAATCTTACTTCTTATCCCAGGATGGTTTGGGTTGGAGGGACATTAAATCCCACCCAGTGCCAGCCCTGCCATGGCTGGGACATTTCCACTGTCCCAGCTGCTCCAAGCCCCAATTTCCAACCTGACCTTGGGCACTTCCAGTGTTAATCACCTGCTGTAAAATTAAAAAAAACCCAAAAACCATTCCCTCCTAATGCCAAAAAAGATAGAAACTATTACTGACAATCTTTAGGAATCACTTTCCTGCTGGCTTAGGAATACACAGGTGTAGAGATTCCACATCTCACCTCAGAAAAATCCACATTTTTTGCAGACAGAATGAACTGACAGATCCATTCACCATCAATACTGCAGATACCAGCCCGGGGCTTGTGATAGTTCCTGATCAAAGGAATTATCCCTGAATGCCCTGGGCAGGGATCCTGCAATTCCCACATGGTGCAGGTCTGAATTGTACCTGTCACATCACCCAGACACGTGCATTGTGCCTTGGTGACACTGCAGAGCTGAATGAAACATTCCTGAGATGGTTTTGATCATCCCCAATTTTAGGGGGTGAATTCCTCCCATTCTGCATGGTGGGAATCAGAGTGTCCAAGTGCTTTTGGGGGGTCTGGGATTATTGCTGCAGCCCAGACAGGGATGAGTGGATGGAGAATTAGCAGCTCCCCAGTTTGTAGGGTAGAAACCTCCCAGCACACATGATCTGGTCACTATTAGACATGGAAAGTTTCCACAAGAAAGGGGAAAAAACCTTCCAATAACTCAGTGACTTTGCAGGCTGAAGCATTACAAAGCAATTGGCTCTGATGGGCATTGCTGGCTGGGTGATCAGTGCCACTGAATCCCTCAAAACCTCCTTTCCAAAGACAAATTTCCCACAAATTTCCTACTTCTCCTCCCAGTGCACCACTCAAAAACTCCTTAACCCCTTCCATACACCCCCAGCAGTAAATCACACACCTGCTGACTGCTGAACAGCACATTTTGAATATCCTCATGAACTTTCCTACACATCACTCTGACCTTTTCTAAATAAACACAGTAAAAACCACATTCTCTTTTCCCTTGGGTGAAAAACATTTCACCTTGCAGTACCTGGGTGATAAATGACAGCATAAACCCTCACAGGACTGAGTTATCTGCAATCATTCCCTTGCAAAACATCACTAAATTCCTGTCCCATCAGCATATATTGATAACACCCAGGCTGATAACATCTGCAGCCCTGCAGAGCCTGTGCTGCTGTACCAGCCTGATGCTCCATCCAATTTCCTTCGGTGCCACCAAAGGAGCTGCAAATATCAGCTTTTGTTTTCCAGGTTACAGAAAGGGGGAGGAGAGCAGGGTTCTGCTGTTATCCCAAGTCATGGATGCTCCTCAAGTTTTCTGCAAACCCTCAGCCCCTGGAGAGGGTGAGTAGAGCCTGGAGGGTGTTTCCAGGTCCAGCAGCTGAGAATCCAAGTGCTCCCAAAGCCAAACGAGCTGCAGGATGCTGTGAGCTCTGTAGGGCACAGATATTGCCCAGGGCTGAGGTTTAATTTTTACACCTGGTGCAGCTTCCCATGGAAACATCCTGGGCTGTGGCATTTGCACAAACCCGGCCAAAAAGCTAAATGGACACCAAATATCCCTCCCCACCCTGCCAGCCTCAATGCCTCTTTGAAGCCAGAGTAATGAGAACATTTTAGCTCTTAAGTTCTGGTTTTACTTCCACAAAAGCAACTACACATCAACCTAATGTCTTCCTTTGTTCGGTGACACAGAGGTCACTGCTGTGAGATTTATTTGATTTCGCAGTTTGCCTAATTAATTTGCTCATTCTGAGCATACTCCATCAGCACCAGCAAAGCAACAGATTCATTTACATGGTACAGTGCATCTGGAATAATTATTACCCCCCAGAACTGTTATTGCTCCAAATCTGAGGGGAAAGGGAAGTTTCCTACTGTGATAAAAGGGCTCTGTTGTGGTTTTATCAGCTGAAAACAACAGCGTGGACTAAATTACAAAAGTGGCTTTTTGCAAGTGTTAAGCAGCATAAAACACAAATGTCCATAAAGCTGTTACAAGACCAAATTTGTTTCTCTGATTTACTTCTTTCTTATCAAGTTTTATTAACAGGCTAAAGAGTCTGAAACCACTCCCAGCCCTGCAGCAATATTGGCAGGCAACAACCAACACTGGTTAAAACAGCAACGTTTTTTCACTGTTGAAGGGTGCTATTGACCCCTAGATTTGGAAAAATCAGACTTCTTATAAATAAATAAATTATGGGAAACTGGTGGAATCACAAGTAGAGATAGCAGAAGACTTTAAGGGGACAGTGAAGTGAGACAGAAAGCATCAAGAGAATTAAGTAGATTGAGTTCTGGAAACCTGATTGACCAAGAAGGGAGCAGCTTTGTTTTTCCATTGAGAGTTGATAGAAATTCACTGGTTCCAGTTCTTGGCTCTTTGATTTGCTGGAGGCCCTTTGCTTTGACCAACTGATTAGTTCTTTTCACTGCCCTGGGAGAAGAGAAGAAATAATTCTTGACTTCTCCTTGGACATCTAATTCCTGCACATCTTCCCTGCTCCTGTAACTTAAGCTAAAAACTGTGGCCCACAGTGAAAGGTGAAATATTGATTAATCAGAGTTTATCCCTTGGTAGATTTGGGTTTAGAAAGAGAGGAAAAGTGTGGAGCTCTCTGGTCCAGCCTCTCCCCTGGCTGTTCCACAGCAGCACTGAGGGGACCCAAATCACCTGGATCACTCAGGATCCCCACCAAAGCAAAGGGCATCATGTGGAAATTGAGAAAAATCACAGCCACAGTGAGGGGCAGCTGTTGCCTGAAGGAATGGAATTAAATAGATGCAGATATAATTATCTCTATATTTATCTATATATCTATACAGTGTGTGTATATTGTATTATACACAGAAATGTAACAATGCCATGGAAATGTGTTTATCTGATCTCTTTCCAGCAGCCCAGCCTTTCAATGGAGGAAAAATGAGCAAAAAAGAAAATAAAAATTCCCTGTGATCTCTTGATTAACTCATTGCTTACAAACACCTCCCACCCACTGCACCAAGGGCCATCATTAATGCTGCCTCTGAGGCTCCTCCTGTTCTTCCTGGCTCTTGGCTCTTGAGCAATGTGTTAACAATAGATATTTAAAATCCCTGAGAGTTCAACAGAAATATCACATTACAGCTGCATGAACCTGGCTGGGAATGCAAGGTGTGGCTCATCCCAGTCCAGCTCAGAGCCAAAGCTGTGGCTGCTGGAGCTGCAATGAGCACAGGGTGTGGAATGAGCTGGGACATCACCCCCAGCCTGAGGACAGCTCCCACTACTCAAATTAAACATTTGCTACCTGGGATTCCTTGAGATTAAACCAGGGCCCAGACTGGTGGGACTGGGGGCAATTACTGGGGCACAATTGCTTGAGGCAGGACTCACCTTTGTGCAAAATAAACTTCTGCACCCAGACTGTTGATGTTGTTTGTTGTGCAATTGGCCCCAAATGGATTTTTATTTTTCCCCTCTAAAAAGCTGGTTTTGACTGCACAAGAAGCTTTTAAAGCCATCCACACCTCAGTGGGTGAGAGATGTGGTGTTGCTGGAGAATCACAGTGATGGGATGGTTTGGGGTGGATTAAACTGAGATTGTGCCAGTTCCAGCCTCCTGCCATGGGCAGGGGCATTTCCAAAGAGGAGGTGTCTGGAAAAGCAGCATAAATTCACTTTCCAGAGGAGTCTGCAGGTGACAGAGCCCTTTGGACCAGGAAGGACAAGGAAATGCCTCAAGGGCTGAGGGGTAGGATGGCATCCAACAAGGCTGTGCCCCAAAAACCCCACAGTGTGTGAGGGTGCAGACCCACAGGTTCCTTCTCTGTGTGAGCTCCCTGCTCAGCCACCACCCCCCTTGCCCCAGCTCCTCCTGTGAGCAACAACTTTTAAATTCTCCCTTCCAAGTGACAATCAATATAAATATCCTGTGGTTTTCAGGCTGCTTATGCACTTCCCATAAAAATCCACGGGGGCTGAGCTGTGTGCTGAGCACTGCCTGAACTGCATGCAAAGCACTCTGCCATGCTTTTATTTGTTGGGTCTCTCCAAAGTGCAGGGCAATATGAGCTGAGTGCCTGATGAAAATGAAGTGTAACTCCTAATGGTTTATTTGCACTGCAGTGCATTTGCCATATCATTCATTACATTGCACTCAGTACCTTCCCCCTGTTAGCCACACATAGCTGCACTTAAATAAAAATGTAACATCTTCTCTCTAATATTTGTGTCCTGAGTCTCAAGCATCTGCTTTATGGGGCTTCATCACTTTGTGCATCATGCTACAAACTGCAGTGAAAACCTATTTCAACATGTGATTGAACTGGTGAAAGGGATCTATGGTTTTTAGCAGTGGGCAAAACTTCAGTGATTTATTTCTGCCAACTTTTCTGTATGTAAAGCTGTGTTGGGCTTACTTTTTAATGAGTCAAAAAATCAGGGTAGTGTAAATTTTCCTCAGGCTGGAATTGGTCTTGCAGAGCTTTAGATGGGAGTGATTTCAACTGGAGATGGGATTGCAGACTCACAGGATGTCTAAGTGTGGATATATCTCAATTTCAGTATTCAAACTATCCCCTCACTGGAGAAGATTTGGTTTTAGCTAAGAAAATTCCCATTCATCACCTCATGCATGTCTAGGGAAGGGATATGTAAGAGCAGACAGAATTATTCTGTTCCCTGGGAGGACAGATTTCCTCTGGGTCCTTTCTGGATGGGTGAGGTTCACACCCACCAGGTGACCCAAGGAATGAAAGTGAATGCAGCATTTCCACCTAATTTTTGTCATTATTAGCAGGTGATGCCTCCAACCTGTGCCCAGAGAAGTCAAGGAGCAAATACACATCAATAAAAACAGTATTTTACCATAAAAAGGGATGTTCTTTTGTAAAAATCACACAGAGTTATATTTACCTGTGAATTCCTGGCTGGATGGGAATCAGTGAGCAACATGAGCTAATCATTTTACTATGCAGATTCCTAATGATGCAGGATGGCAAAAGACTGGGATAAACTCTCATTTTAATGCTGTTTCTTGAATGACTGATTATTAATGTCACCCTTTAATTTGTAGTACAAACCAGAGGCAAATGTCACCCATCCTCTGCAATCAGCTCCATAACTCTGTCACCTTCCCCAGGCTGAAGGATTTATTCTAATTGCAGCTGGTTATGACAAACTACTGCATCTGAAATTGAAACCAGCATCCAGCACACCCCAAACCCAATGTGGAAAGTTAGAAAATCTGCACAATCTTCAAAGAAACATCTTGGAGACTAAAATAAAATAAAATAAAATAAAAGAAAGAAGGATGCACAAAGAGTTGCACAGTGCAAGGTGAAAGTGTTCCAGGAAGGTTGGGGGTTATAGATACTGGAACCAGGCATTAATTTATAAAAAATACATCACTTATTAATGCAAATAGAAGGTGGCATTAAGAATGGCTCTGCTATGTAATTGCTTATGGGATTTTTACAGCAGCGTGGAAAATAAAGGGAATTTTCCTCAAATTAAATGCACTTCATAAAGGAGAGGATGTGCTGCCTCATTCTCTAAACAGTGAACACCAGGATTTTAATTCAACATCAGAGGTTGCATAAACAGCATCCAAAACTGGGTCAAAATGTTTGTTTAAAAACATTGCATCTCTAAATAGGAATGGGAATTGTAAATCCATGGACACAGGAGATCTCACTCTGTTGCAGCTGATTATTTTTTCCTAATTGTTTTATCACTGTTTCCATTGGTCCTAAGCCTAAACTTTGGGTTTAAAGAGTTTTGCTTTTACATTTCGGGTTAGGAAGTTCAGGATATCTATTGGTTTTTGGAAAAGCCTTTTCAAAGCAGTTGGAAATTAAAATTCTCAAAGCAGGGCAGGTGAATTTGGGGTTCTCTATTACTTTAACCAAGGCCACTCCATGCACTTTGCAGTTCCAAGGAAAACCTGCTGAGGAAATTTATACTCCTTCTTCTTTTTTTTTTTTTTTTTTTTTTTTTTTGTATTTTAATCCATTTTGAAACCATTTTTCTTTCCTAAAACTCTCAAGTCTACAGAGAGAAAATGCTGTTGTAAACATGACCCAGATATCTGCTTCAAGTCTGATAGTGATCAAAATTATCATACGGTTTTCGCAATCTGGCTTCCAAAGTTCTGCTTGTAGCAGCTTCCTTTGCATTTGTTTCCTTTAAATATCTCTTTTTTAGAATATTTATGGATACTGTTCTCCTTCTGCAGAGTCCTTGCCCTTGAAAAGTAAGCAGCCAGTGTAGCTTAGGATATACCTCGGTATAAATTATTTATTGAAAGCATAAAGTATTGAAGAATATTGTCTTAAACTTTATTCTCTGACAATATAAAAAGAAAACATCATCTAATTAAAATGTAGGCTTCATAGGAAATGGAAGGAATTTAGTTTCTCTGAGTTATGGTATTGCAACCTTTGACAGGATGGGGTTTTTTTAATAAAAGAGAAGTATATTTTCTAGAAAGAAGAAAAAAAAATAACCAACAAAAAACAACCAGGGATGACTTATCCCCGAAGTAAATATCCAGCCTGTGAAACATAAATAACAAGGCTAAAGGAAGAGGAATACAGATAAACCAGATTAACAGAAAAGATGAAAGCATAAAAAATCACAAGTGTGCTGAGGAAACTCTCCTGGGCTAACCAGAAAAAACATGCCAGGGTGTGCACAGGGAGAAAAGAAATAAAACATTAAAGATCAAACAGAAGAGGTTATAATTTCAGGTATTCACGTGCACTAATTAGGTACTACACAAATAACAACTGGCACTAAAGAAAACGCTGACGATGGGTGAGGCAGAGTGATTAAAACAGAAATAAAATGGCATTTCACAGGAAGAGACTGGCTCCTAGGAAATTGAGATGTCCTGACCCAGCCCTGCAGCACATCCTGCTCCAGGATTGCCACAGCCTTGGCTTTGGGTGGCTTTGGGTGGCTTTGGGTGGCTTTGGGGTGTGGGAGGAAGCACACGGGGCTGGCACTGCTGGGGCTCACCTGGGACACTCGGGCGCAAAATGAACTTTGTGGTTTCACAGTATTGGAGAGGGACCTTGGGCATCTGTGGAGGTGGGACAGCAGGGGATGGCTCAGAATGGCAGGTCTGGGGACATGGAAGGAATTCCTGATGTCAGGTGGCAGGGATGGGATTGCTGCCCTGGCCAGGTTGGACACTGGGGCTGGAGCAGCCTGGGAAGGTGGAAGGAGTCCCAGCCATGGTGGAATGAGATGATTTTTAAGTTCTCTCCTCACCCAAACCATTGTGTAATTCTGTGATGATTCCACGATTTACAACTCCATCCATTCCACTGGAAAAATTAAATAAAGTCAGAGATAAGTGAGGCAACTCTGCAGCAGAAAACTTCTGATACAAAATACCACCTGCAGTCACAAACCTTTAGGATTTTTGATTGAGCAAAACAAAGCAGAATGTCTCCACATGCAAATATATTTGAAATGATCTCATTTGTGATTGCTCAGTGTCTGTGCCCAGGCTCTGCTTTCTGTGGCTCTGCAGATAGGACCTGAACTCAGCTGGACTCTGGGCTTACAGAAACACATTCCTGTTTTGCTGATAAAAAAAAAAAGAGAGAGAGAAAGCACTCAGTAAATGTCAATTCCAAATTAAACTGCACTCCAAACCTTTTGTAAAAGCTACATTTAAAATGACTTTATTGCGAGATGAATATCTGAGAAATACCAGACTTTTCTTCAGCTCCCTGATTGGGAGCAGGTGAGGGTTGGTTCCCCCTGGTGATAAGGAATGGGACAAGAGGAAACAGCCTCAGACTGCAGCAGGGGAAATTTGCAATTTTTGGGAAGATTAGGACCAATTTCTTCACTGAAAGGGTGGCCAGGAATTGGAGCAGACTCCTTGGGAAGTGATGGAAACACCATCCCTGGAAATATTTAAATAAAAGCTGTGGTGCTTGGGGCCATGGTTAGTGTTGGAGCTGGGTTAATGCTTGGACTCAATGATCTGAGAGGGTTTCTCCAGCCTAAATGATTCCACAATTCCTTTAAAAACCTGCACATGGAGGAGTGCCTGGAATTCTCCATGCCCTATGGTTTTAAGACAACACAGTGATTAATACTTGATCTGAAGCTATTAAGGAATGTTGGGGTTTTGTTGAGGTTTCCTTTTTTTTGCTGTTATTTGCTTAATTAGCTCATTGGCCACGCTGCATCTGCTGCCTGGGAGGGAGTGAGGTGGACTGTGGGCTTTTACTATTATTAATTGCTCTGAGTTCTGCCAAAAAAGTGTTATAAAAAACACCCAAAAAAGCCATTTCAGCACTTTGAGGGATGTTACTCATGACTTACCAGATTTCCTCATGGAGTTCTGGACTCTTAAATCCTGCCCTGAGTTGTGGCTGGAGAGATCTGCCCTCCAGCCAGAGCAGCTGATCCTGCAGGGATCTGCTGATTCCCTTTGAGATGCACTGCTGGGGGTCAGAGCAGCAATAAAAATCCTGTTTTGGTCATTTTTGCCAAAAGCTGCCAGCTGACTCCAGTGAAGGTGCCTGGTTTTCACTTTGCTGCTCTGTGGGTAAAAATGGGCAGAGTGGCTGCCTGGCTCTTTTCACTGCTGCTCCTTTGATGATTATATTGATCTTTTTGGATAATCTCATTTAATCTCATTTATCAAAATGATGCTCCAGCTTCTGCCCTCCACCTGTAGCTGTTTTGTTGTGCTGCTGCTGAAGGTCACAGAATTTACTCCATCAGCTTCTTCATCTGTGTCAGGAAGGGTTAGTTTGGATTTTTGGAAAGGTGCTGGGCACTGCCCAGGCTCCCCAGGGAATGGGAACATTCCCAAGAGTGCCAGAGCTCCAGGAATATTTGGAAAATATTTGGGTGCACAGAGTGGGATTTGGGGTGTCTGTGCAGAGACAAGGGCTGGGCTGGATGGATTCCTTCCAACTCAGGGTGTTCTGGGATTCTGGGCTCTGAATAAGGGCTTTTCACATTGACCTTTAGCAAACAGCTTCTCCACAAAAGACCCTGAGATCCATTTAAATGTTTCCTGCTTATTTGGTGAGGAAGACAAAAAAAAAAAAAAAAAAAAAAATCCAAAACTTAAAAAAAAAAAGGCTTGATGCAGTGTCACACTCCAAGCCTGGAAGCATTCCCATTCCCACAGCCATCCCAGACTGTTTTGCTCTGCTCACAGATTCCATGGGCTCCAACGCTGCTGGAAGTGCCACTCCAAACAGCAAAGAGCTCAGAACTGGCATTTCTACACTCCCCATCCTCCTTTCCAGCCCAGATTTGGGTGCCACCCAGCAGAGCAGGGTCCTTTGGCAGTGCCACCCTCCCTGGGCAGGTCTGCTGGGGACACAGAGCCTGTCCTGGGGCTGCTGACTGCAGCCATCTGCCTGTGGAGCTGTTCCCTCAGCAGCTCTGCAGGGATGGAGAGCCAAAATGTGGATTTTTGGCTGGCTCCAGGCACTCCCACAGTGAGCTGGCAGCTGTGTGCAAACTGCCAGGACCCACCTGTGTCCCCACAGGTACTGCCAGGACCCACCTTGGCTCCCACAGGTACTGCCAGGACCCACCTGTGTCCCCACAGGACACTGGGCTGGTTTTAAGTGGGACACACACAATTCTCTCCCCAGGGGCTGTTTGGATCTGTGCTGGGCACAGGGTGGGTAATTCAGGGATGTT
This sequence comes from Erithacus rubecula, assembly GCF_903797595.1. NCBI lineage: Eukaryota > Metazoa > Chordata > Aves > Passeriformes > Muscicapidae > Erithacus > Erithacus rubecula. The sequence continues at coordinate 18,451,443 of NC_136665.1, read as the reverse complement.
GTGTCAGAGCCAAAGCCTTTCCTGCTACTTGCTGGGGAGGGAATGCCTGGGAATTTGGGAGGAGGCACAGGCAGGACAGGTGACCCCACCTGACCCAAGGGATATTTATACCCTGTGACATCATGCTCACGATGCAAACTGGTGGGAGGAAGGAGGAAGGACATTTGCAGGGATGAGGTTTTTCTTCCCAAGTCACTGTTCCACCTCTCCTGGAGATGCTGAACATGGGAAGCAGGGAATTAATTCCTTATTTTCTTTACAAGTGTGCACTTTTTGTTAAAGTTGCCTTGTTAAACTCTCTTTACCTTAATCTATGAGTTTTCCAGCTTTTCCCCTTCCCATTCTCTCCCTGATCCCAGTGGTGGGGAATGAGTGAGTGAGGGGCTGGGGATTGCTGGCACCAAATTCCCATCTACTCTCTAGAGCAATGCTGATAGGAAGGGCAGAGATAAGCCTGAATTATATACGGAATTAAAAGTTTTCCTTCTCCTCCAGCAAGTCCAGACCCTATGGTTAGAGAAAACATTTTGGTGTTTAATAGTTACGGTAAAATATTATCATAATAATCACAATAAATAATTCAAGAAGTAATACACTGAGTCGGTTTTTACTTTTTAATTATCCATGCATATACATCTGAAAATGTAAAGTAGGATGTGATCTTATCCTCTTCTCTCATAGGCAAAAATCAGACAAAAATGCTGAATAAATTGATATAAACAGCCAGGAATGAAAAAAAAAAAAAAAATACAGGTTTTATGCATTGGGATGTTCAACAGAGTTATTTAAAATTCATACCTAGTTAATAATGAATACATTTTGCAATTAATATTGGAAGCCAGTTGCAGAACTTAATGTGAGGACAAAAAAATCCTGCAGTGTGAGCTGGAACCATGACCAAGGAGTGACTCAGGTGAGAGGAGCTGGCAGGAGTCAGGCACAGAGCTCTGGGCAGAGGGCAGTGCATGAATCACAGGGATTCCTCCCCCTGAAATCCCTTTCCTGTTGGAATCCTGATTGCCCTTGGAGCCAGTGGAAAACCAATATGCTCCTGCTTTTCTTGGATTTCACCAGATAAGAATCCAAAGGGTCTCGTTCTGCTCTCTGTTCTTCTGTGGTTTATTCCTGAGGACATCAGGAGTCCTTCCTCAGGTCTGTATCAACAGGAAATCAAACTCCATCCTGAGCTAATCACAGCATCCAATTAGGCATTTCAATATCTTGACTTTTAAATAGTTCAAATGGAAATGGGGTAAAAATATCCTGCACAATCTCAGAGCACTAAAAGTCTCTCCAGTGTCCATAATCCCCACACCAGAGTGTGGCCACTGTGGAATGGAAATGTCAGCATAAATCATAAACCACATTAATAACATCCAATTATATCAAAGGATTCTTTTGCTAATGTCTGATATTTCACAGAATGTAATGATTATTTTCTCCACACCTTGAAAGAGCTGGATATTAACATGGGAATATAATCATTAAAACAGCTTGTCCAAAAGTTGGAATACATCCTCAGGTGTAATTGTTGCTTCTGTTGAACCTAAGTGAGGAAGGGGATTTAAACTTACTGTCAAATACAATCCTTGCTTTTAAAAAGATCTCAGAAAAAACAGGGGGGGAATATAAAAAGAGGGGAAGAAAGGAATTCCATGCAGCTCTTTGTATGGAGGGCAGGGAGGGGAAAACACAGTGACAGTGGTGGCAAGACTGCTGTCAACCCCTCCCACCCTGCAGCTCCAATTTTTTGGGGTAGGAAAGGACTGGGCACAACTCAAATATTTTTAGGGATGCTTTGATTTTATTTTTTTTTTTTTTTTTTTTTTTTTTTTTGCCCCCCTCTGTGCCTCTTCTGTGTGAAAGCAGCCAATTTTTTTCACTTAGGAGGAGTAGGATGGAGCTGGCTGATGTTTCTTTTTGGTTCCTTGCCATCACCAGTGTTTATACAGGATGTGTAACATATATTTCCCATATCCTGGCATCTATATTCATGTGCCCCTTCTGAATATGTAACACAGGTAATTGTCTGCAGCAGCTCTGGATGGAGGTGCATTGCAAAGTGTTCTTGCAAAAAGAAGGAGAGGAAAAGGAAAATGCACCTTGAAATGCTGTGAAAAGAGACAATTTAAGGACATCAAAATGGTGTGAAAGGAATTAGCAGGAGCTGGGGTGAGAAAGCTCATGACAAACTGTTCCCCCAGCTCCAGGCTCCCTGACTGTGGTGTGACAGCAGTGCCAACAATTAGAGCTCCCTCACCTTCCACCTGCTGAAAATCACTGTGCCTAGCACTCAGTTCCTGTGCTTTGGGAAAAAAAAAAAAAAAAAAAATCATCTGAAATACAGAAACCACCGCCAGGAAATTCACCTTCTGCATTTCTGCAATTGTATTCAGCCACCCTTGGGCACACAGGGATTTCTGCCCTCTTTAGGCACACAGGAAGGTTTCTGCAGTGAAATGCTTTAGGTTTCAGTTTTTGGGGTCCCCTGTGTGGGGAGCAGAGGAGGTGCCCCAGTGAGATCAGCTCTGGGACAGCAGGGAGGAGGTGCAGCTGCTCCTCTGAGTCCCCCAGCTGAACTTTTCACTGTCCCATCCTGAATTTCCTCTCCTGACATCAGCTGGAGATAGAATTCCTCTTCCCTCTCACGGATCTCAAGCAGAGGAGCTGCCAGCAGAGCAGATTTGGGAGTGATGCCACCCTGAGCCCCCTCCCTGTCCCTGTGTCCCCCTGTCCCAGGGACATCAGTCCTGGCACCACCAATTGCTTTCAGCTGAGTCAACAGCTGCAAATTTCCAATTTTTTAGGCTAAATTCCACTCCAGAAATCCCATTTACAGTCCTGTACTTTTTATCTTAAGCACTGTAGCAAAGTGCACTGTTGTCCAGGCATGAGGTAAATTTTAATGGCAGAATTAACACCAAATCACTCAATACATCTTTAAAATTAACTCATTATCATAACGCTGGAAAATAGAACATTGATCCACTCACACAGCTATCCAAAGGGCCCAATTTTATTGTCTTCTTCAGACAATTTACTGGAAGTTGTCACTATAAATTTAAAAACCAAAACACTACAGAATGCTTGAATGTTCAGAACTTGAATTGCAGTAAAAAACACATGAAGTTGAGGAATGCAAAATATTATGGAATTCTTCTCAAAAATAGAAGTTCAACAACTTGCTTTGATTCTATTTTCACATTGATGCTTTTGGTAGGGAGAAATGGCTTTGACTGTAAATATGCACCCATTAAAAATCCATATTTAATCTTCTCTCTAGTTTTTGGGGAGGCAGGGTGTGCACAGTGAAATACAGAGATATATTTATATGTCTGCACAACACAGGTGTAGGTGCAGGGATGATTTTCTGTGCCATTTTGATCATGAGAGGAGCAGGGTTTTCTCCATCCATTGGCTCCCATTGAGGCTGCACTGTTTTCACTTGCACTTTGCTAAACATCCCCATCCAGCAACACAATCTGAGGGATTCATAAATCATCATATTTCAGATAACTAATTGACAGAAATCAGCCCCCAGAGGAGGTTGGGAATTTCAACAGCTCTTTACAATGAAGGACTCTCTAACTCAGAGCTAAAATCTGCTTGAGCTTTGAACCAAGGTCAACATGCAGGTCAACAAATGTGAGTTTAATCAGCCCAACATGGAGAGAGATTTCATGGTAAAAGCTTCTTTATTGAATAATGAGCTGCTGAGCTCTGTGTGCTGGGGAAGGCATTGAACGTGGTGAGGGAGGGTCTAAACCCCCCAAACCCAAACAGGGTTACAAAAATCATCAGAAATAATTAGAATCATCAAAATCAGACCTTAAATCCCATCCATTCCCACCCTGCCATGGCAGGGACACCTCCCACCATCCCAGACTGCTCCAAACCTCAATGTCCAACCTGGCCTGGGACATTCCAGGGATCCAGGATCTGATCTGGGCACCCTGTGCCTGTTTATATCTGAATTTGTATTTGCTGCCCCAAGGTTTTACACAGTGGCAGAGGTAGAGAAGTGATCATTCCCAGGAGTATTAATTTGGTTTTAATTTAACAATCTTCAAAATTTAATAGTAAAGTTAAAAAAGCCAAACTTCATCACTGGGCTTTATCTGGGGATTTCAGGTTGGGTGTTAATGGCTGTGGGAAGAATCAGGGAATCCCAGAATCAGAATGGTTTGTGTTGGAAGGGTCTCTAAAAGTAATTTATTTCCAACCCCATCCATGGCAGGGACACTTCCACTGTCCCAGGTGCTCCCAGTCCTGTCCAGCCTGGCCTGGGACACTCCAGGGATCCAGGGGCAGCCAGAGCTGCTCTGGGCACTGTGCCAGCCCTGCCCACCCTGAACATCCACCTTACCCTCCTTTAGTTGAGTTAAAACCAATCCAATCATTGAAAACCAACCCAACACTGGAAGGAGAGAAGGTTTGTGTGGATCAAAGGAGAGCTGCAAATCAATAACAAATAAAAAGTGTTCTCTCCACTGCCAGCCCTGCCCACAGCTCCCCCTGCTCTGAGCTCAGGTAAATCCCTGGGGAACCTGGAAACATCCCTCTGTGTTTGCTGGGACAGCTGTTTGAGCTGGATGTGTGCTGGAGGAGACACCTGTAATGCAGATGGCAGCAAACCTGCAAAATATGTTCACTTCCATATTAATTCTTCCATATTAATTGGTTTTTTTTTTTCCCTGCATCCCCAGGTGGGGTTAAAAAACAAAAAATTAAGTTGTTCTGTAATTACATTGAACAAATTCCAATCCATTAATTTGCATTCTTAATTTTGACACATGGTGAATTTTGTAATTTATTTTCTTTGTTGCCTTCTGTACACAACACATTCCAAAATGAAGTAAGACTTTTAGAGGGAAAACTCTCTGTCAGAAGTTATTACTGAGATCTGACATGTCTAAACTTCCAGGGATGGAGAGCCTACTACAGTCCCTTGAAAATTTTCATACAAATTAATTGCAAATCCTGAATATTTAGCTTGAACTTCCAGCTATTTTGCCTGGTTACACTCTGGCTAGACTAGCAGGGTGTTATTTAGAATTTCCCTTCTCCAGACTAAGTTTAGCCCTTGATCTTTGCTTTACCAAGAAAAAAAACCACAACAGCTCAATTAGCTCCCTGTCTGTGCCCTCGGGGGCATGTTTCCAATCCTTTCATCCCTCACTGGTACATATCTGATCCCATTCCAATTTATCAGCATCTTCCTTGGCCAGGAGCCAACACAAAGGGACACAACACTGAAATAGTAGAATAATCTGTCAGCAATTAAAATTCCTCCTTTTGCTTTATCTGAGGAGCCCAGAATCTGCTCTGTGGTGTTCAGCCCTTATCTGTTGTGATCACAACATGTTGGGGTTTTTTTGGTTTTTGGGGTTTTTTTTGTTTTTAATTTTTTTGGTGACTGCTCCTCCAGGTGACTTATACTGAATTTAACTAAGCTTCAACATTAATTTAAGTCCTGTGAGGGTGTGAGGCTCAAACCTGGGAAATGCCTGGGATGGGATGGGATGGGATGGGATGGGATGGGATGGGATGGGATGGGATCAATGGGATGGGATGGGGTGGGATGGGATGGGATGGGATGGGGTGGGATGGGATGGGATGGGATGGGATGGGATGGGATGGGATGGGATGGGATGGGATGGGATCAATGGGATGGGATGGGATGGGATCAGTGGGATGGGATGGGATGGGATGGGATGGGATGGGATCAGTGGGATGGGATGGGGTGGGGTGGGATGGGATGGGATGGGGTGGGATGGGATGGGATGGGATGGGATGGGATGGGATGGGATGGGATGGGATCAATGGGATGGGATGGGATGGGATCAATGGGATGGGATGGGATGGGATGGGATGGGATGGATGGGATGGGATGGGATGGGATGGGATGGGATGGGATGGGATGGGATGGTGGGGATGATGGGGCTGGATCTCTCCAGAATAATGGGAATGAGCTGTCTCCAGGGCAGTTTAGGCTGGATTTTGGGAAAGGTTCATCCCCAGAGAGTGCTGGGCACTGCCAGAGCTCCAGGGATGCTCAGGGTGGGATTTGGGGTGTCTGTGCAAGGACAGGGGTTGGGATGATCCTTGTGGGTCTTTTCCAGCTCAAGATTTTCCACGATTCCATATAAATTCAGCTCCTCATGTTGTGACCTTGAACAAGTCCCAGCAGCTCCTTGTTTCTCCCTTCCCTACCCGTGTAATACAGAGGATAATATTCCTCATAGCACTGGGGGAGTTGGGAGGATAAATAGATTAGAAAGATGAGCCAGATCATAGCTTTATTTCCATTTACAATGTATAAATGTATATGAACACACTTTCTCTCTTCTGCCCAAGCAGAAAATGAAACATTTAGAAGGTAAGATCCAAAGAATTTCATTAAGAATCCATTGCAAATTGCAAATGACACCTCATGGATTGGAATGTGAATTGTGAGCTGGGTGTTGCAGAAGTGTAAAATTATTCCATAAATTATCTATGACAAAGTCAAAAAAATGTATCAGTCAAAAAATGTATCAGTAAAGCCATCGTTTATTTTTAGTTCCTCAAACTGTGCACAGCCCCATGTATAATACAGCAATAATTATTGCACTGCAACTTGGTGAAATAAAACCAGAAAGGCACCATGAAAAGTAAAAAATAATACGAAATTCATTTGTGAAATTGTGAGACTTCTGCCTGATGACATCTTTGAAAGCACATTGATGTCACATTAATCAGTCTCCTCCATCCTGCAGAGAGATTATGTGGTTCTAGCTCACATATTTTCACATTTAATACTCAACTGAAGACTCTCCTCATATGTCAAGGATGGGGTGGATGCATGGATGGCACCTCATCCATCCTTCATTTGGGACAGAGTTAGTTTATGCTGAGCTAAATCAGTCTAAGAGTCCAGGAAATGGGTTGGAAAGAAAGGTGGGTGAGCAGAAAGTGGAGTTGGTCTCTTCCTCTCCCCAGTCCTGTGTGAGCTGCAGGCACAATTATTGCCTTGGGAAGAAATTATCCCAAAATCACAAAATCTATGGTTTGAATCCTTTGAAGGTTGATTTAAACAGTCCAGTGCTGTTCCATTATCTGACAAGCAAGACAATTAATGGGCTTAAAAGTGATTAATTTTATTAAAAGTGATGGAATCATCTGGAAAGGAGTGTGGTCATCCAAAACCTGGTGTGGTGGGATGGATGGGTCACTCTTATTCCAAATAATCCAAGCTGTCCAGACTTGCTGCTGGCAAGGTGATGATCATTTAAAGGTTGGACTCTGTGATCTCAGAAGTCTTTCCAAACTAAATGATCCTGACTTATACCAGATCACAAAGAATTAATCACAAATTAATATCAAAGGCCACCTAAATATTCACACACTTAGAAATCTCTCCCTATAAACGGAATATTAACTAAATTAATGGCACCAGGACACTCTGAACATCATCCTACACTGAATATTTCATATTCAGCTGGTTCTCAACAACTACACTGATGTTACTTAGAATTATTTGCATGTTTGCAATTACTCAGCTCTGATTTTCTTCAATCCCAAGGAACAAGGCATGACATTTTTCCACATTAAGATAAACTGAGCATGTTAGTCAAGTCCTACAATTTTTTGCACTGCACTGGTTATAATATTAATAGCTGTGCTTTAAGAAGTTCACTATTGAACTGTCGGGAATGATTTGTTACCAGGTGTTAGCATAATTTGCCAGCTGTCATATTTTAATCATTTTTATTTGCCTAAAATCTGGCACTTAACTTTAGTTGGTAAATCAAGACATATAGCAGCATTTATTTGATGCTACACTAGCTGAGGGGGAAAAAGAAAAAAAAAAAAAAAAAAAAGTGTGTCCTACAAGTGATATTTGTATTTTCAGACAGAGAACAGATTCTGAAGTCCACTGTCATTCATAATTCACACTGAATCTCTCCTACTCTCCACAAAATCTGTTTTTATTTAAATAGTTCAAGCAGCTGCTGCAGGCTCTTGTTTAAGTGCATTTTCACACGTGTGAGGAGTTCCAGCAAAGCTTTTCAGCTGGGCTTGGTGAGGAGAAGCCACTCCTCATATTAATGAGAGACTGAGATCTCGTTATCATTGTTCTTCCAGCCACAAATGGATCCAAGGCTGCTCTGTTGTTGTAACTTCATGTCAAGTGCTCTTAAAAATCTGCATGAACACGAGATGAGGCTGTAACTAATTAATTATCAATACCTGAACAATGAGAAGGGAACAGATGAATACAGATGCTGGTTAGATGAGGCTGATTTTTTTTTTATTAGTATTCATATTTACTTGCACGTCAGATAAAAGATAAGTGTGGGAAAGAAGCATTTTGATATTAGCAAAACACTTGATTTTTTTCCATGAAAAATCGTATTTTGAGCATTCACTCCACTTGTTTTGGATAGAAATATTATCTCCTCTAGCGTGGATTAAAAGGTGATTGATTACATGCAACAATGAAAAAAAATATTCATTAAGTTGCAAAGACTTTTATGAGTTTCACCAGCAACTCATTGAATCTGATTTTATTACCTAATATTTTCAACCTAAAAAACTCCAGAATCAATGACATGGAAATGTAGATGTGCTTTTGTTGTAAAAAAAATGGCTGCAGAATTTAGGGCTGAAAATAGAGAAACATCACAGAAGTGATAAGAATAATTTCTTTCTGGCATGGTTTAATTTAGTATGCATATGTAAATATTAGATATTTATATATATATAGTGTAGAAGTATTAAAATGCACTGATTCATGGAAAAAAAGTGGAATTGCAGATAGAGAAATATAGACAATCATGTGGATACTTACAGAATAGGCACATCATCATTTGAAAGTCATAAATTAAACAAAAAGAAGTAGAAAATTAGAAAAAAGCCACAGGAAAACTTCCTCAGAGTGGAACAGCAAAAGTCTGCATCTTTTGAGACTTTTAAACCCAAATTCTGTTCCTTTTGGGTCATTGTTCCATTTTTTCAAATCTGTTTGCATGTGGGTCAGCACAATGAGCCTTTAAATGGATCAGAATTGTTGGCTGTAACTGTTTACAGTGATATCACAACTGGATTAATTAATGTGGATTCATAAAGATTTACTTCAGAGAGTTTTGACTTTCTAAATATTAATATTGCACCCAAAGTTCCCCTAAAATAATCCTTGTGGTTCATCTTGCTGGTCACAGAGTCATTTCCAAAAGGCCTCTGAAAACCTCAGCAGATGATGAAGGAAAACTCTCCCACTTTTTCCTAAAAAAAGAAAGAACTTTCATTCTTAAAAAATACTTGTCTTATCTCATATGAATATATCTTGCTTCAGTTCCACTTTGGTGCCTTTTCCACTGAGGATCTTCCCAGTATCCAGCAGAATTCTCCCTTGTGAGGTGGAAAATGGGAACAGCTCCTGGTGGGTTCTGAAGGTTCAATGCCCTTTTAATGGAACCAAACCCTTGATGTCCCACAGAGAAAAATTTTCCTCCCCTGAGGAATTTGTAGGATTTTCCCCCCCCAAATTCTTTTCACCAGCACTGGCAAAGCTCCTGAGAAACCAGCATGGATTTACATCCCCTGTGCTGTCAGGAATGTGGGTCCTTTCTGCTGGATCCAGAGCTCTTGTTCCTCTGCTAAATCATTTTCCTTGGGATAACTTGCCAGGCACCAACATAAATTCAGCAGATTTGGCCTCATTCTTGTCTTCTAAACACATCTTTGACCCTGAGTGTATTAAACATTCTCCTTCTGAGAAGAGGTGAGTGAGGGATCCAGAATGCTCTTTATTTCTCAGCTCTCATGATTATTTACCTGCACATCAATCTTTGTGTCATCTGAAACTTTTACCAGCCAATCATTACTGAAAATGATTAATAGTAGTAAGCAGATACCAGCAGAATCCCAGCTCTGCACTTAATTGTGATTCCCCTCTGATGACTCTGTTTCAGATCCATTAGCTTGCCCATTTTTAATAGATTTAACCTCTGTTTTATTGCTATTGAATAATTCTCATTTTTAATCAGAATATTCCCAAGGCTGAGTCAGATACCCTACAAAAGTCAGAGTGGCTCAGAAGCCATGCTGGTGATGTTATCAGTGAATTAAAACTGGGGGTTTTTGTTTGACAGGACCTTTTCATGGGATCACATGGAATGACAATCATGTTCCCATCTTCACTTCTTGTTCTTGAATCATTAATCAGCTTTAATCCCATTATTTGCCCAGGACTGAGGTCAGAGGAAGTCATTTAGAGGTGCCAAGGTTGTTCTGGCTGTGTATCTGGAGCACTGCCACAGCATTTCCACTCCAACAATCTGCTGGAATTTCTCTGGGATCAATCATGTATCCAAAACATTCTCCTGGGATATCCTCACCTGGCTGCAGGGATCACCCTCTGTGAATGGTACCAGGGCTGTCAGTTTGAAAATATTTGTATTTTGTGTTGATGTTGTTTAACATCCTCAGTGGTTAATAGCTGCCTCCTAAACACTCCATCCTCGTATTTCTTTGGAATGTAGGAGATGTGAATATTTATGGAGCAGTTCTCCTTTCCCTGCATTGTTATTGACAACCTTATCATCACTATTGTGAAGTGATAAACCCAGAACATGGCTGGGATTTCTTTTGTACAAAAACCCCTTATAATTGTGTCTGATTTTCCTCAACAGTTATGAGTGGACTTTTCCTGAGAATTAAACTTTCTTTTCAGCTTACTGTACTTCTAAAGCCTTTCTGCTTATTTGTGTGCATACATTGGGGTTTTTTCACATTTAATATCTGATATCATTTTATACCTTCCACAAAAGGCACATTTTGCCCTGTTGGTTAAAAAATCAGCTTAGCAACTTCTTCAAAAATGCTACTTCTCCCTTCAATTTTCACTAGACAATCTAAATTTTTTCTCTTCCCACACCCCTGTGCAAATTTTTGTGTCTCTCTGAAAGCTATGATCACCAAGTGTTGATTCACTCAAAAAAATATTTGGACCATCTGACATGACCATGGTGCACTGCACACCATCAGGATTATCCTACAGTAATTGCATTAAACCCAGAGGGCAGAAAAAGAAAATACTGACAAATGCGTTCAAAAAGAAGAATTTTTTATTTCTTTAGGTATTGGGAAGAAATTCCTCCCTATGGGCACGGGGAGCTATGTGGCTGCCCCTGGACCCTTGGAATTGTCCAGGGCCAGGTTGGAACAGCCTGGGACAGTGGAAGGTGTCCCTGCCCATGGCAGGGTGGCACTGGATGATCTTAAATGTCCCTTCCAACCAAAGGCACTCCATGACTGCAGTAAAGTATTGCTTTAAGAACCCAAATTTTTGGATGTAATTAATCAGTTAAATATTCTTTTAAACCTCCAAGCTCTGAGTGCCACTGTGCTCTCATCTTCTCAGGGCTCTCCGTGGGTTACGGTGACGCTCACACCTTCTGATTTGTAGGATCTGGCTTTCTTTGGCTCAGATACCCAGTGAGGGCGTTAGAAAACCTGACTAATGAGGACTTGGGAACAGTGCCTGGATGGGAGGTAGAAGCCAGGAGATATTAACTAAAAGTTTTCAGTCAATAACATTAAGTAGAAAAGCCAGCCGAGAAATCCGTCAGGTTTTTTGGGCAGTTCATGCGAAGAATGAAAGACAAGATTTCAACTGACAAACTCTTTGTTGTGACTGTTCTTCCAGTTCCACTTGTAACTGACAACAGAAAAAAAAAAACATTGATTCCTTCCACATTTTCTCAGTTGTGACAATGGCTCAGTTATAAAATCACAGAATCATTAAGGCTGGAGATTCTCTCTGAGATGATCAAGCATTAACCCAACACTACCGATACATTGAAATAATTCTGTGGTTTATTATTCCTGTCAAGAGTTCTGATTTCCTGTCCTAATTAGATTTCCACATGAGAATTACTGTATTTTGAAGAAGTTGCAAAACCTGACACGTCTCACCTTGAGAGGAAGAGCTGAAAAACAAAACACTCAGTGGAGTTTGGAGAGGACCAAAGGAAACACAAAAGCAGGGTCTGTGCTAGGGAAGGATGGATCTCCTCCAGATCTGCCACATGGAGCATTAACTTCATCTGGAAGGAATATTTGGGTAGGACAAGGGAAGTTTTTTATCTGTGTGAAATGAGTGAAACACTGGAGCCTTTGAAACCTTGAGAGCTGGAGGATCTTAGAACTAATTCTACACCAAACACCAGCAGAGTGGGGAGGGGGGAGAAAAGTCCTTTTTCCAAAGTCCTTTCTGTGATTTCATATTCAGGTTGTTTTTCTAGAACAAAATCCCTGGCAAACCAAACAAAGAAAAATTCTTTCAAGGCTCATGGACTTTTATTGCCAGAAACAAAGAATGACACGTCATAAAAAGTTAGTTGAAATATTAAATATGCCATTACATTTATTATAACAATTAAAATGGCAAAAGCTTAATAACTAATGAACATGGAGAGAACTTTGCTTTCAAATAAATTTGGTGATAAAGAATTGTTTTTGACAACAGCATTTATCATGGCCTACCTAGAATGGTTGTAGTTATTTGTTGTACTTAATAAACAATGATAAATATATCTTTGTGCAGGAGAGTAGCTTAAATGTGTGTTGTGCAATCTTCTTGAGAAACTGTAGCCAAGACTAATTAAATGATTCTAATTAAAACTGTGTGGATAGAAAGGAAATTAATGGCTTCATTTGTACTATTTGTTTACTTCATTGTCAAGTGTACTGGATATAATTGTAGTGCAAAGAAAAAATCATCAAAATTATTTTTTCTTCTGTTGATTCCCTGTTCCTTATTGTAGAGGCTTCATTTTCTCTATCTTTAGAGGAAAACAACGCTGACAAAATGTGAAACCTCAACAAAGTTATTTTCTTGTTTGGAGCTGTTAGATGGAGAATACATTTATTGAACAAAGTAAAGGTTAAGCTTCAATTAAGCATTCTAAATATATTTAGTGAGCTATTGAAAAGCCATAATGTCTCAGCCCACATGGTTCACTGGAAGCTTGGAACAAAATAAATGAGAATAGAAGCAGAAGGAGTGCTCAGATGGTGAATCTCTCACATGTGGCTTACAAAAGAATGTGGTGTTACTCCTACCATCTTTTATGGACAGTTTGTATCAGATAAAGTAGGAAAAAAAATCCTTATTAATCATATTTTCTTTTTTTAACTGCAAACAGAGTCTCAGACACAAAAGCAGAACACCTAATTCTTCCCCAGGGTGAGGTTTCCATTTCATCAGTTCTGTGGGGACTCCTCAGGTCCAGGGAACAATAAATCAGATTATTGATCCAGCTCCTACAGCAGCTCCACATTCTTTTATCTGTGTCTGGAAAAACTGCAGATTGGAGCAGCCTCCTTCTTCTTCTCCTTCTCTTCTCCTTCTCCTTCTCCTTCTCCTTCTCCTTCTCCTTCTCCTTCTCCTTCTCCTTCTCCTTCTCCTTCTCCTTCTCCTTCTCTTCCACTGCAGGTGCCATGGAGGGAGCTGGGGAGAGACCAAAGCATCCTGCCCTCCTCTGCACCAGTGAGAAGAACTCCACAGGTTTCTTTCAGGACACTCAGGTAATTCCTAATTCCCTTTAATGAACTTGAACAGAGGCAGAATTGTTTGAGAATTTCATCCCAACTAAAAGACACAACTGAAAGATTCTGAAATTCAGGGGTTTAAAATATGTTTGGGCTGAACTGTGCTCCTGGAATTTGTTTCTTTGCCATGTCAACATTTCCTACAGAAAGCAGATGTTCTTTGTGGAAGTTTCTGATTAATCAAAAATACAGTTTCCCTTTTTAAAGTAGTTTCACTCGAGCAATTTTGACAACTGAACCATAGCTAAATCCTTTATGCTGAAAATAAAATCTGTCTTTATGTTTTTTGTCTAAATGTGCTTCAGCAATGCCATACACAAACGAACTTTTATAGCCCTGATAAGTGGAAATCCGTGGGAAATGAGAGTATATTTGAAAATGCTTCCATTACAGACGTTTGTTAAAGCTGGCTAAACTAATGGCTTATTTTCTGCCTAAATCAGGGAGATTAATCTATAACTTTAAAATCAGAACAAAAAGAGCTCTGCTGAAACATAAAGTCTTGAGTAAAACAATTTTCCTCAAGAGCAGGATGCTCATCATCCTTCTCAGTGAGTGCTTTTCCTTCACTTCTCTGCACCCCCCAGCTGCCAGTGCTCAATGGGACCCCAGCACAGCCTCCTGCTGCTGGTGAGGGGTTTGTGCCCTCCTGGGGTCTGGGAGATCACCTGGAGATGCTGGAGAGCTCTGCAGAGGCACCCAGAACACCTGAGTGAAGTGCTGAGGTAGCAGCTGACTCAGGTGTTGGGGACTTGCCATGGGGAGGGGTGAGCCAGGTAATAAATGGAGCCTGTGTGCACAGAGCATGGGCTCTGGTACTGGTTTAAACTGGGATCCCACTGGGCTGTGGCACTCAGGGCTTCCATTGCAGGTAAAACAGGAATGGGGGAGCCTGATGTCTGCCCTGCATGAGGCTTAGAAGTTTGGGTTTGTGCCTCCTCTGGTTTGGCCCCATGGGCTGAGAGCTCCTGTGTGACTGGTGTGGTGGCACAGGTGGCCAGTGTCCAGTCTGGCACTGCCCAGAGGGGTCACTCCTCATGGACAGCTGTGCCTGGAGCTGGGATGGGTAGTGAGGGGCAATGAGGGGCTGGAGAGGGGCTCAACTGGAGAAAAGGGGGATCAGGAGGGATCTTGTGGCTCTGCACAGCTCCCTGACAGGAGGGGACAGCTGGGGAGATTTGGGATCTGGGAACAGGCACAGGAGGAGAGGGAATGGCCTCAGGCTGGAATTTCCCCATGGAAAGGGTGCTCAGGGATTGGAAGTGCCCAGGGAGGTTTGGATCCCATTCATGGAGTGTCCAGGGAACATCTGGATGTGACACCCAGAGCTCTGGGCTGGGTACAAGGTGGGGACCAGGCACAGACCCTGCAGATCTTTTCCAAGCTTGGTGATTGAGTGATCCCATGGCCAGGACTGGTCAGGGGACGTGTCTGGGACACACAGCCCTGACCCCACAGATCTGTAGGGCCACACAAGGCCCTGCACAGTGTGCAGCTGCTTCATCATCAGTGCCATGTTTTATTGTGGCAATCACTGTGCTATCAGCAGCTGGAATGCTCTGAGGACAGAAGCACAGCAAGTTCAGCAAAGACACTACTTTTTATTAGATCAGCTGATATAGCTGAAAGAAAAGCAGACAAGATCTTTATTTCCCACAGGAAACTCGCTTTGGATGTGAAATAGAGGTCTTCTGTTTCCCATCAATATTCTTCCAGCAGTTAGGGGTCCTGGATCTGGGTGGGTGGGCAAAAATAACTGAAAATTAAATAAATTGCACAGCAGATGACTGTGGAGGTGTGGAACAGCACCTTCAGAAAGCCAGATTCACCTTCTCTTTCCCTGTGATTGATGCTCACATGGTTTTACCTCCCACATGTGCCAGGCAGGAAATTGCCAGATGCAAAGTGAGCCACAAACTTTCTTTGAGTCATTTGTGAAGGTGCCAACAGACCTAAAAAATACCAAAAAACAAAAATCACCTGCAACTCTCAGGAGAAAGGCTGTGGTTTTGTGTTCCCAACTGCTGCTCACAGGGGTAAAAAGGTGGAGCTGAGTTATCCAACCTGGTGGGTGATGTTTTGCTATTCATTAAAGTTATTGCACTGGGTGGATTTTAGTGGCAGGAGGGTGTAAGCTGCACCATCCAGAGCCAGGAGCTGTTTTGCACCAGCTGTGAGGAATCACTGCTCAATAACACTGAGATTTTACTCTCTGCTCCTTGAGAGATGCTCTGGTGAGCTGCAGCAGTAGGAGCACACAAGAGGTGTAAAGTTTCTTGAAAAGGAATATAAAAACATTACTACAGGATCTCCCTGCTTTGGCTGGAGAGCCTGAGACAGCTGATTTGCTTTATAAATTTTTTCCCCTTTAATTGCCTGAAACCTGTCCAAAAATAAGACAAATTCATTTAAAAAAAATTCTTTTTGGCTTGGTTTATTAATCCACTTGCTACTCGTTGTTCTTCAATGAATATTTCATACAAGCCAGCTTCAGCTTGGGAATTGTTTATTCCTTTCCATTGTGAGGATTTCTTCAAGCATTTATTATTCACCATTCAATAGTGCAAGGGGTTGATTTGACACCTGGGTCAAATGGAGGCTTCAAGAAGCCACAGCTCATTCTTTCCTTTTTGCCAGGCATGACAAACATCCCCAGTTTGAGCTGTGGCTGTGAAGGGTCAGCAGAAGATCTCAGGCTGCTGCAGTTCAGAATATTCTGCTCTGAGTGTGAACCCAAAGCTACTTTGGGAAAAAAAAACCAACAAAAAAAAAAACCAACAAAAAAACATTTTCTATGGATACCCCAGCACTAGGGAATCCTATAAGAGAAAAAAATCCCTGATGTTTAGGAAATAAATCCTGATGCCACAGAATTGAGGGGCTGACACACCTTGCAGAGGGATCATCTTCCCCTGACCCCACCAGGAACTTCTGCCCCCTTCACTTCCTTGTTTTGAGCAGGGAACAAAGAGTACTCAAAGGAAAATCTGGATTTCCTTGAGAGCCAACATTACTTTTCTTGGCTTCTTTAAAAGCATCAGAGGTAACTCTGCTGGCTGCTTGGCTCTAAAAAGAACAGCAGGGATCAGATAAAAGGAGGACACTTGCTTTTAATTGTCTCCTTCCCTTCTCCCCACCCTTATTTCAGAGCAAGATTGCCCAGCAGAGTGTTTTTTTTTTCTTTACATGATTTTTTTTTTTAAACTCCGATTCTGGATGACAGTATATTATAAATCCAGCAATCTTGCCACTTTCCTACAGAGCAAGTAAAAAATGGAAGGAAGCAAAATGTGCAGAATTAGTGATCTTGCTGTTAGGCCTGAAGTGCAGGTGTGTGTGTGCCACTTCTCCAGTTTTGTGCCTCTGTGGGGAAGGGCCACTGGAATAACCAGGGAATACTGCTGTGCAGAAAAGTGGGAAGCTGCCTGAGTATTAAATAAGAGGAAAATCAATGCAGTCCAAAGGTTGCCTCCAAGGAAACAAAACAACATTTATAGCTACATCTGTCTTGCTTCTTTTTTGCCTGAAAATGCTGCTTGTTTGGCAAAACTCCTCCAGGATGGAGGTTAACTCTGACATGGGTGGGAGAATTCTGGCCAGAGGGCATTGTCTCTTCATGTCCTGGCCAAAATATTTCCATGTGCTCCCCAAAATGAGTTCTGGCCAATCTGAGCTGATTTGGTTGAACCAGCAAAAATGAAATGAAATGAAATGAAATGAAATTAAATTAAATGGTATATTGGGTCAGAGGGAGAAGGTGGGGCAGGGCAGGAGTGACCATGGAGGAGACCCCACTGTCCCAGGCATGGGATCCTTCAGCCACCACAGGACAATTATCAGGGATTACAGGATCCCCATGTCCCTCAATCCCTTTCTCTGTCACCCTTTTACCCTTCTCCCAGTTCTGGGGGTAACTGGATGTTCTGAACTGGTTTTGGGCTTCCTGGTTCCCAGTTTGGGCCACCCCCCTGCCAAAGTTCATGGTCATGGTTTGCTTTCCTACAGATTTCCCAGAAGGAATGAAATGTGCTGGAAAGTGAGAAACCCAATATCAATTTCCTTCTATCCTTTTATTTTATTTGATTCAAGATTCAAGGACTGTGAAACATTTCTCCATTGTTTGGCCTCAGAGCAAATTTACATTTTATTACATAGATCATATTTTTTCCCTCTGTGTTTATGACCATGGACAGCGAGAGTGAGAGAATAAAGAGAGAAATAAATATGTATACATGAGTAAAAGAAATTACATCTCTCACTAAAGTGGCCTCAATGCCACAGCTGAAAACAGGCCCCTGTTCATATGCAGCTCACAGGTAACACAAATTTTCAGAAGCATTTTTAATACAGATGATGTATCACCTAATTACATAATCACAGGATGCTTTGTAATGGCTCAGTGATTTGGGGGAGATAAAAACTTCTCTGGCAAGCTCCGAGTGATCATAAGCTTTAAAACTCTAGAGGGGATTGCCAGGTTCTATATATGTTTTTGTCAGCTTTTTAATTTGATATTTCCCTGAAATCATTAGACTATAATGGGCTATAAAGGAGGAAATGTGGTTTTTATTTTTTTCTTTTCTTTTTTTTTAATTTTTTTTTATTTTAATGCAAACATCTAAAATAGATTACCAAAATAAAAGTTAGTTAAATTTGATCTAAATTTGATGGATGATGCTGTGGTACAAATGGGCACTCAGATCAGACTCACATCCCTGGGGCTCCCCATGACCAGAATTGCCAGTGGTGTCCCAGCACGTTTCTTGCAGTGAGATAAATAAATAAATAGGGAGGTTGATGTTGAACTATCTTTGTGGAAGACAGTTGTTATCTGCTTTGACTGAGTGCTTAATTAACACTGAAATTAGTGGGTTAATTTGGGGAGGGAGAAGAGGAGGGTTCTGATTAATGGATTGCTAGCATTGAGTTTTATACTTTGCTAGACACTTGCTTCCCTAAAACCCTGAAATGACCCAGTGAATCATGACTGATCCTAAATTATTGAAGGTCCCTTCTCCTTTAGAGAAAAGCCAAAACCAACCTGCCAGCCTGGCAGCCACCAGGCCAAGTCCTTGTCCCCTCTGTCCCCTCCATGGTGGGAATGACACTGTTCACTGTGCAGGAGCACAGAGAGAATTCTGGGGCTCAGCATCCTCCCTGGGAGAGTTTGTATGGGTGGATTCACTGAAAACAGAATAAAAAGTTTTAAAGGAATATATATAAATATATTATAAAGGAATTTGCCACCAGAGGAGCAAAGGCCTGGCTCCCCATCAGACATTAATGCTGCCACTGCCATGGCAAGTCAGGAGAACCCTGAAGGAGAACAGGCTCGTTAGTGCATGGGTGATTAATGCTCTGCAGAGCTCTCTGTGCCTAGCTTGGCTCAGCAGATCTGGGAGAGAGAGGGTGGATGGTGGGAGAGCCCTGGGCACACACTGAGCCTGCCTCTGAACCTTGCCCAGAATTCTCCCAGGGAATTCACGCTGGAGGAGTTGGATGCTGCTTCACCCAGATGCATTTCTGCATGACTGTGAAACACAAGGCAGCAGCCACGATGATTCCTCCAGTTCTTGATATTAAAGGATTTCTGGGTTCATTAACCAGTCAGGTCTGTAACAGTGTCTGATAAATTGAGTTGCCTTTTGTACAGCTGCATTATCTTCGTGTCTTCTCCAGAAAGCGGAATTTTACTGACAAGTGCGTGTCACACTTCCATATCTCACATTGATTTTCCATTAATCTGCATTTCCTCTGGCACTCAGAGGGAAGTAAGCAGAGCTACACGCTGTCCTGATTAACACCTGAGTGCAGCAGCATTTGTGACGTGCTGGATTATTAATAGAACAAGTGCAGTTAATTGCACTGGTCGAATTGTCCCTGTCACTGATTAATGACTAAGTGTGCTCCTTGTGTTTTCAAGATCTGAGGTGGAAATGGAAAAGCACAGAGATTCACATACTGTCTGAAAATATTTTTTTTTTTTTTTGTGATAAAGACAACTGTTTGGAGAGAGAACATTTGATATCTTATTATAGATTGTAAACATATACCATCTAAAATTAAACAATTTTAGTCTTGGCTTTTGTTGCAGCCATAGCGAAGTGTTACTGATCCAACGCTGTGTGATACAAAGTGTTTTCTGAAAGATTTAATACAGTGCTTCTCCTCTGACTGAATTTAATCAAACTGCATTTTAAACAATACCTTGCCAGTCATGAAAATCACTGTAAAATGCAGGAATAAAAGTGTTCCATGTGATGCATTTGTGCTGCAGCAGCCTTCTTATTCAGCTCCCTCCTCAGCAGCTCAGTATATGTTAATACCATCATCTCTCTTTGAATTTTAAGTCTCAGGAGGAAAAAAAAAAAAGAAGGTGGGTAAGTTCCCCACAATACTGCTGCTATTTTAAGTTGTCTTCTTTTGCATTTTCAACAATTGCCCTCACTCTTCAGTGGTCTGTGTGCAGCACAGTTAAGTACTTGCATTTTTGAAGGTGAAAAGAAATCAAAATAGCAACAGCAAAAACCCGAGTCAGAGCCCATAATCCTGTGATACAGGGCACCAGGTCCATGGAAAAACACTGAATAACTGTGTTCATGATGGGAAATGCACTGAGGAAAAGGCAGGCCACAGCCTGGAGCTGCAGAAACCCCCAGCATGGAAATGCCATGGCACAGAGCACAGAATCCAGGAGTTGGTGTGGCTGAGAGAATCAAACACAACCTCAGGGGGCTCTGCTGGGGCTCATGGACAGTGACCCGAGCATGGGGCAGCAGGATCTCTGCTTCCAGTGGTTATCCTGAGCCTGCTGAGCTGCCATCCTTGGAATGCTTTGGCATTTTCCTCCCCAAATCCTCTCCAGCTGACATCCCTGAGCAGTTATCCCTCAGCTCAGCTCATCTTGGCTGCTGCAGGCATTTCATGGATCTGTCCTTGGGCTCCATGTGCACAGGTCTCTCCCAAAAATATTCCATCCTCTCTGGAAGCCAAGATTTGGGAATCCACCTGATTTCCCTCAGTTCTCTGGTGATGGATCCTCACAGCCACAAATCCCTGGGGAATCCAGCATGGCTTTTGGCACAGGGCTCAGCAAGAGGGTACAGAGAAAGGTCCCACATTCAGGAGATAAAATATCTCCCTGATGAGGGTCATGGACTGGCAAGGGCTTTCTCCTGGTTTGCACACAGCAATTCCTACTCCTGAGGCACAGGGTGGGATTGTTGGGATGTCTGCAATTTGGGCTTGATGATCCTCAGGGATCCCTTCCAACTCAGGATATTCCATGATCCTCATTCTCTACCTTTTGTCCATTATGCTTCCAGATAAGTTGGGAGAATAAATCTGTTTTTTTTTTTGGCCAGCTCCTGGTCACCTCTATGGATATTTTTAAGTAACAAACTCACTGCCAGAAGCTGTTGAAGCTCCAAAACAAACCAAATACCAAAACAACCTCTCAGGCCCATTTGGTCCTAAAGAGGAATGTATAACTCACAGAAATTATTATTTTTCAGGCTGAAATTTAAACCTGCCTTCTGTCTCCCAAGGAATTCCCTTTCTCCATTTCATAAAATGGTTTGGGTTGGAAGAAACCTTAAAACTCATCCAGCTCCAGCCCCCATGTGGTACCTGGATGATTCTGGTGCCTCAGCACTGTGTGGTGTTATGGGAGCCACACGACAATGAAGAAACTCAAAATAAATGTCAAAAGCTCAGCAGAGAATGACTCAGAGCAGGAGAGTTGGAGGAAGTGGGTGGAGAATTACGAAGTTTCCACACATTTATCAGGCTTAGTCATAATCTCACTGCTGAGAAGCTAAACCATGACAAAAACTGGGGGAAAAGGTGGGGGTGTGAAGTGGCACTCCAGGTGCTCCAGCAAATTGAAAGAAAACAGCCCTGGTGGCACCTCTGGAGTGCAGGTGAGGCAGAAACAGAAAATCTCTGTTGGTTTAAGGTCAGTGTCATCATGGATCTTCCCAAAGGAAGGAGGAGAAGAGCTTCACCTTCCTCACCTGGGGACAGGGATGGTTTGGCTTGGGATCACAGAAAGCAATGTTCTGGTTTGGTTTCAGCAGCAGCAGGATGAGTGCTGACATCCCAAACATCTCCATGGAAAATCAAATTCCCACAGAAAGCAAATTCCACATTGAAAAAAAAGGATTCTGTTCAGCCAAAAAAAAAGGAAAAACTGTCATGATACATTCCTCAGAGGATGGATTGGTCCTCATTGCTTTTTTTTATATCCCTTGATACTTTTCTCACTGGAAAAAAAAAGTTCTCTGCAGGGTCTGAGAGCTGAAAGATCCTAATTTCACCATAGCCATGCAAAGAGATCAGTGATCACTGTGGGGCCTGGAGAGATGCTCAGAAGGAAAGAGAAGGTTGAACAGAAGAGAAAATTAATGGGTTCTGGTTTTCTGAGGAAGAGATCCACTTTAACTCTGGGGTCAGACAAAACAGGGAAGTTTTTGCAGCACTGAGAAAAGGAGTGTTTGTATCTTTTCAGTTTATGAGCCTTTTAGGCTTCTCCTCAATTACCCAAATATATTGATGAGCACAGACCAAAAAAAAAAAATCATCCCCAAATTCAGTCTTCACGAAACCCTTTTGAATTCCTGGCTCTCCCTTCCTGCATTCACAGGCAGACAGCTGCAGCTCGGGGCTGAAAGGATCCAATTCCTTTGAAATTCATGAAAATTGCAGAGAAATTCATGGGAACTGCTCCCTCCTGTGGAGCAGCTGCTGAGCAGGAGCTGCTCCCCAGGGATGGCAGCTGGGGCTGCTCCCACCTGCACGGTGGCCACTGTCAGCATCACCTCTGAGGTGGGCAAGGCTGCCCTGGGTGCCTCTGAAATTCCAGTTTTCATCCTGGGAAGAGCATCCATCCAGGTGGAGAGCTCCCCACAGCACCACCCAACAGCAGGAAAGGGGAAAAGGGAAATGCTCATCACTCATGGAAGCAAAATTATTTATTCCTGTGCAAGAATTGTGTGAAATCCTCGTGTTTGCCAAATGCAGGTGGGAAGGGATGGGGGCAGCTTACAGCTGTCTGATGTGGTCAGAGCAATGCCTTGCTCTAAGGTGGGTTTTGCCTTGTGAAAGGCTGGATATAAATGGCTGTAAATTGAAAATATCAGGTTTCACAGCATGGTTTTATGCCATCATTCCAGTCCTGTGGAAGAGGGAGGGCTGGAACTTCAGGATCAGGTGAATTGAATGTGTCCAAGGGCACAGCCCCCAGTGGCAGTGCCCTCCTGTCCTGTCCAGCAACACCCTGTGCCAGCTCTGCTTTGTCCATGAGAGCACAAAATACTCTGATTCTGGGGGAAAACATTCAAATCACAAATCCAGAGCATTTCCAGGGCTTTCCCACACTCACCTAAGGAAGGGGCTGCTCAGTGGGGTGGGAGCTGCAGCATCACGGCCTCCCCCACTCAGAGAATCACATTTATTCCTGAGCATCCAGTGCTCCCACACTGCTGAGGAGAGACTCAGTCCAGGGGCTGGATCCCCTCCCTGCAGGGAGAAACTCATTTTAGGGGCTGGATCCCCTCCTCACCTGCAGGGAGACTCAATCCAGGGGCTGGATCCCTTCCCTGCAGGGAGAGACTCAGCCCAGGGGCTGGATCCCCTCCTCACCTGCAGGGAGACTCAATCCAGGGGCTGGATCCCATCCCTGCAGGGAGAGACTCAGTTTAGGGGCTGGATCCCCTCCCCACCTGCAGGGAGAGAGCCCAGGGGATGGATCCCCTCCCTGCAGGGAGAGACTCAGCCCAGGGGCTGGATCCCCTCCTCACCTGCAGGGAGAGACTCAGCCCAGGGGCTGGATCCCTTCCCTGCAGGGAGAGACTCATTTCTCATTTTAGGGGCTGGATCCCCTCCCCACCTGCAGCTCCTGCTGCAGTGTCACCTCCCCAAACACAGCCCTGCCTCTCTCCTCTCTCAGCATCCTCTCTGTCCTGCTCTGCTGCTCCACTGTGGCTCCTGTGGCTGGGAATGTGCCCCTCCTGGAGCAGGGAAACCATGAAATGCAGGTGTGCAGGGGTCACCTTGGCCACTCCAGCCTTTCCTCCCTTCTCACCTTTCAGGCTGCATCTCCTCCCACACCAGACCATTTGTGGTGTCAATATGTTTGAGGGAGGCTGACAAACATCTCTGGACACATGGAAGTTGTCTGATCACATTAAACACATCATTATTAGAGTTAATTTGGATTTCACTGGGCTGTGGAGTCTCATCTAAATCAGTTTTCTCCACCCTAAATCAGCAGCAGGTCCTGCCTGGGCAGGTTCAGGTGTAAACTGGGCAAGTCAAAAGGCAGGACAGGAGAAAAAACTCAGGGAGTGGAAGCAAGGAAGTGTGATTTTTCATTCATTTTTCAATTATTCTTTCCAATTTCCCTCCTCTTTCTCTTTCCTCCCTGGGCAGCAGTTAATCAGCACCTTTGAGCATTCCTTTCCTCCATTCCAGAAACTCTGTGGAAAGGTAGAAGTATAGAGGCAGAAAAATAATAAAAAGTAAAATATATGCTATTGGCATGCCTGTGCCCAGCAGCACAATTTCTGATGTATTTCTGCTCTTGTCAAACACAAAATGCAAATTTAGAAGGATGTGCAAGAGGCGGAAGAGATGAGAACTTAATAAAAATATCTTCTCAGAAGCAATGAAGAGCCCATCATGTCAATGTCCCCCAATCCAGGAAAATAGTTTAGACATAGTTAAAAGGAAGCAAAGCAATTTTATATTTGGGATGTGGTGGTAAAAGAAGGAATGGTGGGAAAAAAATCAGTGTAAACTCCTGGTTTTGGAATGGGAACTCTGACAGACCTCTGGGACAGGCTGAGGAAGCAGCAGATGCAGGATTGGAAAAAAAAATCTTAAATGCTGAGGAGGATTTCAATGATTTTGACACTTCTAAAATATAATGGAATGATTTCAGAAAAGGTGTTTGTTCTGGAGAAAAAAACACTCAGTACTCAAAGTGTCTGAAAAATGCCAGAAACAGGTGGGGCTTAAAATGCTGAAAGGAACCAAGGCTCAGTTCCCAGACCATCTGAATGAAGGGCTGGATTTTTCTTGCATCAGCCATGAAGTCTTGATGAGCAGGAGAACAGGTGGATGGAGAGATTTCTGTGATTTGGAATGGAATATCTCTTAAAAAACATTTCCCCTCATTCCTGGAAAATTCACATTATTGCCACTCATTTACCAGGGTTAAAAAATAGTTTCCCATTGTGGTTTTTTTTTTTTTTTTTTTTTTTTTTTTTTTTTTTTTTTTTTTTTTTTTTTTGTTGGGTTGGTATGTTTTGGGGCCTTTTTCTCTTTGTTTTAATGAAATGGTGCAAAACCACAAGATTAGAACAATAAGATGCTTCTCATAAGGGTGTCTAAAGCCATGGAATCACAGAATCTCAAAATTATTGAAATTGGAAAAGCTTTCCAAGGTCATTAATTCAACCTGTGCCCAATCCCCAGCCCTGAGTGCCACATTCAGTCTTTCCTTGGACACCTCCAGGGATGGGGAAATGCTCAAAGCTGAGGTTCTGGCCAGAAACTTCTGTAAAAAGAAATAAACCTAAAAAGGGAAAACTAAAAAAACCACTAAATAATAACAAAATGTAGGTTGACAAATACATAAATGCACAAAATAAATAACTCCCTGCAGACTGGAAAGGAGCTGCCTGACCCCATTATTTAAACAAAAATAAAACTAAAAATCCATCTTAGGTGTGTGCTAAAAAAAGATCAGAAAACTTTCCATCATTTTAGAGAGAAAGTCACCAAAAGTTATTTGAAGATCACATTGGGAAAAAAAAAAAAAAAAAAAGCAGGGGAAAGTCTACAGAATGAAGCACGTGACCATCTTTATTTTGAAGTTATCTTTACTCATCTGGTCTTAAATTTCAACAGAAAAGGCAATTTAAAATTCAAATTAAATAAAAAAAAATAAAACATTTTACTCAGAGTGTGAAGTGGGATGATGTAACAACTTCAGACTCTTTTTTTTTTCTGGAACAGGGAGATTTTCTATGGTTTATTTTTTTTTTTGTGTCCTAGAGACATTTTTGATGAATTGGCACTTCTATATAATTTTTTTTTTTAAACAGTGTTGGCGAGTTCTCAATCTGTTCCATAGCAAAAATCCCCAAAGCCTCACACTGTGGCTGGCAGTCAGGGATCCATTATTAGATTTCCAGACATATGGGGGAAATATTTGGTGGAAAGGAGAAGATTTTATCAGCTGCAGAAAGAACCAACACAGCACAAAGCTGTGGGATCTGGGATGGGAACAGGGGATTCAGGGAATGATGATTTCCATCATTTTTCATGGCACTGCTGGAGATCAGTGGGATAAAAACTCCTAAAAATTGGGCAGGGCTTGGAGCAGCCTGGTCTGGCAATGAGATGGGCTTTAAAATCCTGTGGGAAATAGAAAATGTTATAAATATAACCTTGTTTTAAAAGTAAATAATGCTACATTGCTAAATAAGTTAAAAAGCTCTATAATGGAATGATGTAATGCTAAGAAATTAATATATGATAAAATCATTAAAAGAATTTCTTTAAGGTTAAACTGAGAAATAGAAAAGGTAGAAAACTCTCAGGAAGTTGTGTGAAAGCAAATCTCAGGATGGAGAATTTCAAGAATGTTGAAATCAAGGACAAGAAACAGCAGAGCTGTGAGCTGTGTAGAGAGAGACCTCAGGAAAATACGTTCAGCAAGACAGTAAAAATATATAAATTTAATAATGAACCTTTATCCATTGTTTTAAACTATTCAAGCCAGCATTGTTCAAAGCAAGATGTACCTGTGGCTTTATTAATTGGAGACAATTGTCAGCTTTGAATATTCTGCTATTTGGTAGAAAGTTGTTAAAAAACTTTGTGACAAAGAGAATTTCATCTGCTGTGCTGGCAGCTGAAGCTGTTCCATCTCCCTTGCTTGGCTCTGTAAAATAAGATGATGGTTGTGATGGAATAAAGCTTTGAGACAGCTGCTCCAGCATTCCAAAATTGTTTGTGTATACATAGATGTGTGTAAATATAAGATGAGAGAAAAAAATACATCCCAAGAAAAGCAACAAAATCCCTTCCAACCCTTTCTGGGATCCAAGGATTCTGTGAAGGGTATTCAGAGGGAAATGGTCTCCAAACCATTAAACCACCACCCAGCCAAGGTCAGCAGAGTGCAGGGAAAGCAATGTGCCTTCTGAATGCTAAAATGTGCCTTTAAATGCTGGGATTGACAGATGGAAACAGAGAGAACTTCAGATGATGATGTGCTCCTTGAACAAGGATTAAAGAATGTTTATCATAACACAGCAGACCCCTGAAAAAAGCAGAAATTTGTCTGCATCTAAAAAAAAATTCTTATTAATGTTTCAAATATTTCCAGCTTTTTTTTGTTGTTTTTTTTTTCTTTTTTTCTTTTTTTGGTATAAAGAACTGCAGAAAATATTTGGAGAATCATTTTCAAGGCACTCACAGCTGGGGAAGCAGAAGTTCAAAAGATCCCAGTGGGTGACCTCTTAGCCTGGCTTTTTCTTAAGAGAAATATAATAAAGGCAAGCTTGCAAAATAAAACTTGCCAGAAAAGTCCTTGGGAAGCAGGAAGTGCTAAGAAATGCATGTGGATAAATGAAATGGAGCATTCCAAGAATATTGCTGCCTCCTCCTTGACCTGAGCTCCTTTGTGGCTGCTCAGACTCTGTGCTTTCCCTCTTTGATGGATAAACAAACACCAACAAATAAATAAAGGGGAACTTATTTTTGGCACTTAAATAAATTAATTAATCCTCAGCTACTGAGCAACCTGCATGGCAAAAGCAGCTCTGGCAGCTGATCCCAGGCTCATCCCAGAGCACAGCCAGGGCAGGATTTCATGGTGGGTTTATCCCAAACTCATCCCAGAGCACAGCCAGGGCAGGATTTCATGGTGGGTTTATCCCAAACTCATCCCAGAGAACATACAGGGCAGGATTTGATGGTGAGACTCATCCCAGAGCACAGCCAGGGCAAGATTTCATGGTGGGTTTATCCCAAACTCATCCCAGAGAACATACAGGGCTGGATTTCATGGTGAGACTCATCCCAGAGCACAGCCAGGGCAGGATTTCATGGTGAGTGTGTCCCAGACTCATCCCAGAGCACAGCCAGGGCAGGATTTCATGGTGAGTGTGTCCCAGACTCATCCCAGAGCACAGCCAGGGCAGATTTCATGGAGACATTGGCCCCAGATCATCTCTATACATCCAGATCCTTTTTGTTTTCCTCTTGTTCTGGCCCTGCTCCTCAGAGCTCTTTCCTCTGTGGCTGAAAGCTGCTTTTGTGTCAAATCTGCTGGGAGTGAAGCCAAACATCACCTCTGGCTGTGCTGGGGGGCTCAGAGAGTGACACAGCCCTGATCCCTGTGCATCCTCCTTGCCCAGGAGAATTCCAACCTTATACTCCATTCCCAAGGGATTGACACAGTCCAGGAGCTCAGTGAGTGCCAAACCCTGATCCCTGTGGGTTCTTCTTTGCCCAGAACAATTCCAAGATAATTCCAATCTAATACCCCATTCCCAATGGATTGACACAGTCCATGGAGCTCAGTGAGTGCCAAACCCTGATCCCTGTGGATTCTTCCTTGCCCAGGAGAATTCCAGCCCCATCCCCAAGGGATTCACAAAGTCTGGGGGACTCTCCCAAATTCCCCACAGCTTCCCTGCTTTGTTTTTTGACTCAGATGAAAACAGGTGATGGGTTGGAGATGGCTGCTCATGCTGGATTTATGCAGAACATAAACAAGAATTCTCATTAGCTTTTGTAAAATACATTTAAATGCACGTGGTTGTGGTGAAGTGTAAGACAACAAATCCCAAATCTTCTCTGGGGAGATTCTTGCAGAAAGGTCTTTTTTTTTTTTTTTTTTTTTTTTTTTAAATTTGTCATAAATGCAGCCCTGCTGAGATGAAGCACCCTAAATCAAAGAGCTCAGCCAATGTGGACTTCTAGTTTGATATTTACAAATATCCTTATCTTGTAAAAATTGATAACAGCATGGTGGGACAGAGATCCTGCATTTACTAAACCATGGCAGTGTTGAAATGTTGAGTTTTATTCCGCCATTGAAACCCAGTAAAACATTTATTTGTGCTGCTGGCAGTGCATTAATTTGAGACTTTCAGTGACAAAAACATTGCAAACATGCACAAAGTTATTGTTTATTTACTTCTTTATTACTTATTTACCTATTTATAAATTTAATTGGAAAAAAAACAAAACTCTAATACATTTCTTGTGGTTTCTGCCAGCTAAGGGCTGACCCTTATTAAGGATAAATAATGATAAATGCATATGAGGCTATTTTTTTTCAAATGGAAATAAAGACCAAGAGAATAGAGAACATAACAGAGAATAAAATAGAAAATAAAACATTCATGGAAGGGCATTGCTTCAGGAGCAATCCCAGTGATGCCTAATTCTAAAATCATCAACAATTCAGGACCTTGGAAATGGAGAAAATGCAATCTGGTAGGCACTAAACATATAAACCCCAATACATTATAACCATCTAAAAAGCAGAATTTTTATGCAGTCTGGATGAAAAGTTTTATTTGAAATTGAGCATCCTCCTCAAACTCCAGTTTTCTGAGAAATTTTCAGTTCAGGATCCATTTTCAATGAGGCTGTTAATAATTATTTATTTATTCGTTTGTGGTATTTCCATCTTCAAATATCAAAATAATTTCAAGCTTGGCTATCATCTCATTGATTTAATAGTTTTTAAGATTGAATGTAACTTAGATTTTGTTGAGTATCATAGTTCTAATTTAAAAAAGAACGAAAGAGAAGAATTTTAAAAAGTATAAAAAGGGGAAAAAACCAGTTGATCCCTCCTGCCATGGACATTTGCAGGTTTTCACTGCAGCACATTTCCAATGATTTAATAAAAATTCCTCCTTTTCACCCCAAAACTGAGTGTGGGGAGCTGCATCCTCGAGCTGGGAATAACCTGGCACAGATCCATGAACTCTGCTCCTCTCCTCTCCCAGGCTGACCCTTGGCACCTTCAGAAAATCAGGAATTTATCCAAAAAACCTCAGTGTGTCTCTGCACATTCTCCAGCTCACTGTCACCTTCTGGGAGCTCTCAATTTCCCCCCAGCTTGTGTTTAATTTAGAAGCAATGTGTTGGGCTGAAAGCAGAAGAAGAAATGAAAAGGAAAACAGGTTTTGACTTAGACAAGTCCAATGTGTGAAACTGGGCTCTTGGCTACAATAGGATATAAAATTTAAAATTTTCAAAAAGATGCATTTTAGTCATGTTCATCCAAACAGAGCCACCAGAGGCTTGGACAGGAAATATTGCTCCTGGCTGGATAAAACAAAAAGATAACAGCTGCTTTTCAGAAGGGCTCTTTTCCCCCATTTAAATATTATTTCATTTTTTAGTGCCATGAATTCAAAAATGCTGTTTCTTTATCCTAATGAACATAGGACTGCTGAAATTACAGAGCTCAGCCACACTTCAAGAGCAATTCAAATTTTAAATCTAATGTATTTTCTTAGTCTGAGTTCAAGAGAGCAATGAAAATTTGAAAAAACAACAGGTTGAAAATTCAAACTGATGATGCTGCATCTCGTTAACCACACATCTGTTTATAATACCTCTCCAAAATACTTTTGTTAAATGAAAAGTTGGATTAGAAAATAACTCTTCATTCTTGGGGTTTAAATCTGAGAATTCAGAAACTCTTCCAGTTGGGTTTCTTATCTAGATTAAATATTTTAGATTTCTCATGATATGTGGGAAAGAAAAGATAACATTTTCCTGCTTGTAATTATGAGTTCCCTGGTTTAAAGGCAATTTTTCCTATATTATTTCATAAAACTGTGGACATAAAACCCCTCATGAAATATTACAGAAGAATTTACCACTACTCTTTAGAGGTGGAATGAGAAAATCTTTAAGGTCCCTTCCAAGCCAAACCATTTTGGGATTCTGGGATGGTGAAAATCAAGGAGCAGGAATTTCCCCAGTGTGGTGGGACAGCCCAAGGCAAGGCTTGGACATCTGTGGAATAATCCAGGATAAAACCAAATCTTTCTGAAGCCTGGAGCCAGTGGTGGCAGATGCTGACTGCTGAATATCCTGGGAGTGAGAAGGGATTGAGCTCTGTCAGGTGATGGTTTCTAAAGGACAGCAGTGGATTTTGGAGGTGGGAAATGGAGAAATGCAGGAAATGCTGATTCTGAGGGAGGAGATCCAGGCTGAGCAGTGCCAGCAGCTGCTGCTTGCTGGATATTGGGGGAATGAAGATGAACAATGTCAGAGGAAAACTCCTAAGGAAATGTAAGTCAAACAAAGATATATAATAGCAGCTGATTATTGCAGAGACTATAGAGGGGAATGAAGACAAATAAAGTCAGGCACTTGCTGAGCAGATATTAGACAAACAAAACTGAGTAGAGGGAGATAAGAAAGATCTACAGCACAAACAGTGTCTGCAAAAGATTCCTTTAAGTTAGGTCAAGAGAACAATGAATCCTCTTTCCCTACAAACAGATTTTTCTTTCCCCCCACCTCCTATTTCCTACACAGATTTCCATTTCACTCCTAAATGCACTAGTTTTTATAATTTTCATCCTCACTTGCTCCATGGCCCTCAGATATCTACATATTGTCATATTTGGCCAGGAAAAAAGCCATAATTTGGGACTGGATCCTTTATCCCCCTATAGTAGCACCACTCGAAGCCATAATGGAAGAAAACCAGAAGGATGTGACTGAGGATTAAATTTGGCACAACTGGCATTGGACAAAATAATGAACAACAGGAGATACATGAAGGACAAGAAATGCCAAGCAATGATATCTGCTGAGAGGAAAATGAGGGAAGCTAATTACTGTAATTACAGCAGACTCCAAAACTGGAATTGTGTGGCCCAGCACTGAGAGTGGGTTCACAATCCCTTCTGATTACTGATCTACTTGTGTGAAAATTGTGGGTTTTCAGGGAAAAAAGGAAAACTGGTGTTCTTGAGGGGGAAAAAAAAGGAGTTAGTCATTAGTTGTTGTCATTTTGTAAAGATTATCCAAAAGCTGGCACAACCACACCTCCAAAGAGAGAGAGAGGCAAAGCTTTAATCATGGCCCAATTAAAAGGAGCCATCCCCTAGACAAGGCTGACTTTGAGTTTCTCAATGTTACACCACTTATCTCTTGAGGACTTTTCCCTTTCTTCCTCACCACGGCTGAAGCCTATGCAAGATGAACTTTTGAACTTCTGTTTCATAAAAAATAAAAAGCTTAAGATATTCTCAGCTTCACTGCAGGGAAGACAAGATATTTGTCTCTGTGCAACATGACCTACCCTGAGTGAGACTTCACAATGTTTCTGCTGTGAACAAAGCACAGAAAGTAAAAGAAAGTGAGAGAGGTTCAGGACTCAGTGAGGTTGAAATAAGATGGATGAAAATTGATTAAAACTAAAATGTGTTTTTGAGTTGCTTTCAATGTAAACATCAATAAAAAAGAGTTTGTAGTTGGAGCCCCAAATATTATTCTGTCAATTTTCTCATCTTCCTGTCCTGCTGAATTGTACAAAACAAAACTCAACTCCCCCAATCCAATGACAACAAAATTCGACCTTCAGAGAGCTTGGAGATACAGCTCATGTTTAGAAAAATGGTTAATTGTGCATAGATAAGAAATAATTCATTGTGGGAATGTGAACACTGAGGGATCTGCTACCACCAAACTCCAACCACCACCCCAGGAGGAAAAATCTTCCAGAGCCAGAAAAAGCTGCCACACTCCCTCAGTGCAGCTGTTTTCACCTCTGTACAAATTTATCATGAGACTAAAACCCACATTAATTGTAGCTGTTATTATGGAGAGGAGAAAAGCATTTGTTGCACAAAGATGGGGAGAGAATGGATGCATTCAGACAGAACTGAGCATCAGTTCCAGGCAGACAAGCCTTTATTCTTGGGTTTTAAAGCAAGCTCTCCAGCTAAGTGGGAAATTGTAATAGTCACCACATCAAGCAACTACAAGGAAACATAATTATATTTATTCAGGCAAATATGTCGTGCCCACATCAGTTTTTCCCTACTGTTGCTGCTAAAAAGGCATCTCAGTGTAAGGGCTCAGTGGTTACTGAGCAGCACTTGAAGATGTATTTAATAAAATACATAAAATAGATAGGAGCACACAAGAGCTTTGCAGATTTTTGGGTCCAGGGATTCTTGATGAGATGCTGTGGCTCCCTGCTCCTCAAGGGTGATTTTGATGTGGGATTAGATAAAAGCTGCTCGCTCCCAATAAAGCTTTGGATCCACACATTGTTGCAGCGTGTGGGAAAAATGTTTGGGTTTCCAATTTTTTTAAAAAATATGGTCCCTTCTTAAAGAGAAACATAAATCCACTTCTCACAGGTGATTCTCTTAGAAACATATTAGTTTTTATTTTTCTAATTTTCACTGCCAAAAGTCCAGTGCTTTGTTCACAGTGTGTTTATCACTCAGGATGAGCCTCCCTGCCCACTCAGAGGAGGAAGGAATGATTTGCTGGTATTAATTAAAGTGGACTGGAGGTAGAAACAGTGCCTGGTGAGGAGGAGTGCAGGCATGCACCTTCTCCACCAGAGGCAAGAGAATGCCCTAATTAATTCATCAATAGCATCTTTTCACATATCCCTTTAAAAGTGAATTTTGGAGCCTTCTCCTGTGTCTCACCTACCCTTCAAAGATCAATGCTGAAAGATTGTGGAACTGCTGCACACAGTTCTTTGATATTTGCTCAACTTCCTTCCAAATCTTTATTTACTCAAGGTTTACTTGCAGCAGAGTCAGGTGAGGCTCAGGGGGTGATTCCATGGAGCTGCTCCTCAGATCCATCAGCTTTGGCTCTGCAGCTTCTGCTCCTGAGGCCACAAACCAAATAACCTCATTTTCCAGCTTGGGGGTCCCTGGACCTCTAATCCCATGGATGAGACTCCTTAGAACTGCTTGTCCATCACAAACATGATTTTGGTGGGTGCCAAATCACATTGACTTTCCCAGAAACTCTCAAAACATGGAGTCTGTGTCGTGATGACATCAATTAGATCAGATAAAGAGGAAATCCTGTTTTGCCAAAGTTTCAAGAAATTTGTGCAAGCAATGTTAATTTTCATTCAAAACATTGCTGGTGAAGTTTTCCTGAAGCTGTGTATTGAGAAAAACCCAAAATAACAGATTGCTTTTAATGGAGTTTTTATTTTCCCAAATAGAAGTTTACAGACACATTTCCAATCAATGGCCCTGGTACCAAATGCTTCTCTGAGGGACTTGAGGAGTCTGCAGATCTCTGTTAAATTCCATTTCATGTTCAGTTGGGAATATCCTGGTCCATCTCCTGTCCATAAGGAATAACTCTGATCCATTACCATGGACTTCCCTGCACCTGGGGAAGAGGGAGTACTTTTCAGTTCTTTGCATTCCATCCACCCTAAAAGGATTACATTAATATTGTCCCAAAGGAAAGAGAGGATAAAAAGTATTTGCAGCCACTTTTCCTCACCCCTTGTTAACTGTGGCACCTGATTAATAGATTATGAGACAGCATCATTTGAATATTTTTATTCAAACTGGTTGACTGTGGAATTGATTTATTTTCTCATGCTCTACACAAGGTTTTGTACCCAACAGACCTGTCACTGAAGGATATTTGATAAGAATCTCCCACTGCCTTGTCCATGCTCTAATCCCTCTTCCCAGGCTGTGCTATGCTGGCAGGTCCCTCTTCCCACTTTTTTATTTGCCTTGTGTTTCATTGTTTACTCCTTGTTATCTCCTGGTTTATATTTCTTAGTATGTCCTTTAGAGATTTCCAAGAGTAGAGGATGAGACCTTGAGAATTTGCTTTTGTCTGTTTAGATGTAATTCTGAGTTATTGTTTAACTCCTCTGTAGGTTCTGTACATTTATTGTGCAGGTGGAGCAAACAGAGCTGTCCTTGTCTCCCTCCCTTTGTGTGAGATTTAACTGCTGCTAAATCAACTGACATTAAAATGACTCCTTGGAATGTGCAGAGGTTTAAATGAACTAATGAACACATAATGCACTTGATTATCTGAAAACAAGTAATGAAATTTGAAATGATTTTGTTTGGAAAGGTATCCAGAGGTCAAGGATATTCTGAGATCGCAAGGGTTGGATGTGGGAGGTTTTTTGGTTTTTTTTTTTGTTTTTTTGGGGTTTTTTTGAGAAATTCAATTAAAACAAAGAGGTCTTTGTCATTTTAAGTGTTGTGGTGGAATGCATTGCCTAGGTGCAATATGGAAATGAGAGAAGTGGAGGAGCTTGCCCCAGCACACCCAAATCTCCAAGGGCAAGCAATTCTTGTGGCAGAGCTGCTTCTCAAAATCAAAAACTGGTGGCCCAGAAACGCAGGGAGTGGGTCTTGCAGCATTCCCTGGGGTCTCCAGGAGATTTTGAGGGAAGCATCCTTGGCTGTTTGTGTTTGGAGGTGGAATTCCAGAGGAGAGGAGCTCTTGGCAGCTCCTGTGCAGAGTGGGGATGCTCCACACCTTGCTGGGCAGTGCAGAGTCACTGGGAGCCTCCTCCACCTCTGAGTCCTGGACAAAGATGGATTTCCCCTGGAATACAACTCTTCTGAAATAAAGGATTTCCAAAAAATTCAGAAAGAAAATTTTTTTATTATTTCAAATCTGAGTTACTCTGAGCAAAATCAACAAGGGAACCAGAAGCTGGGAATGATGGTTATGATTCTGGGAAACACTCAGCAAAACAGGGTCTGAAAATTGACCTTAGATCCTAAAAAAGTGGAAAGGCAACTAATTCCTCAGTTATAGGAGAAAGGAAGAGTGGTTTAGACTAAAACAGGAGAGATTGAGAGGAGAAATTCCTCCCTGTGATTGGGACAGCCCTGGCACAATGCCCAGAGCAGCTCTGGCTCCCCTGGACCCCTGGAGTGTCCCAGGCCAGGCTGGACACTGGGGATGGAGCACCTGGGACAGTGGGAAGGGCTAAATTTGGCATTTGCCACCTAAACAAAATTATTGCAGAATGCAAACCTTGTTGGGAGACGTTTCAAAGAGACCAAGAGCTCTTTAGAAGGTGAATTTAGATTTGAAAATACTGAGCTCCTAATGAGTTTGATTTTACAATGTGCAAGTAGTAATGAAAAACAAATACCCCAGCCCATCTCATCAAGAAACAAAATGTCATTGCTTTAAAACATTTTTCTTTAAGGAAGATAGAAAAATGATGAAATTAAGACAGTATTAACAGTAAGTTCAAGTGGTGAATTATCTGCACTGAATCATTTACAATGTACAAACTATGTGGGTGTTGTTTTGTTGTTTTTTTTTTTTTTTTAAAGATCCATTAATTAAACAGTTGCAATTAAGAAAACAATTGAAAAACCCACTTCTTTGACACGTGGGTCATAAAGAAAAGAAATACTAAATAGCACATTATTTATTGCTAATTGTTCTTTGGGGTTGGCTTTTCATATTTAAAGGTTTCCTTGGAGGCAGCTCCAGCTTGAAGCATTTCTTGTTTGCTGCCTCAGAAATGAGCATCATTTATGGTTAAAAATCAAAGTTCAATGTCCATCAATATTTGTTTGAAGGCAGTGGCTTCATTCTGCATTATCTCCTTGAAGTGTAAAACCACCTATTAATTAATTAATTTAATTTACTCATAGTTCTCCACTTTTCCACACTGCTTAATTATCTGCACGAGGGTTGGAAGAGGAATATTCTGCAGTTTGGAGCTCAAAGGATTTTGGATATGAATTTAAAGCTTTTAGCTACAGTTCAATGTCACTAACCAAGAAATTTGAAATTTAATACTTAACTAATAGAGTGAAAACATTTTATTTCTTTTTTCCCCATTTATTCCAAAGATTCCTATAACATATTGGATGTAGATCAGTTTTGCTTCCATGTTTTCTTCACAC
This sequence comes from Erithacus rubecula, assembly GCF_903797595.1. Classification (NCBI taxonomy): domain Eukaryota; kingdom Metazoa; phylum Chordata; class Aves; order Passeriformes; family Muscicapidae; genus Erithacus; species Erithacus rubecula. Next base: position 18,414,886 of record NC_136665.1, on the reverse strand, counting down.
CAGTGTTTTCTTTCTTTGCTTTCCTGAAATACCTTTAGTCCAATTTGATTAGAACCAATCCAACTTTTCATTTTTTTCCCTACAAACAGACATTTATTAAATGCCAAAAATTGGATGATTAATGAAGAAATAATAGAGGGATTCGAATCAAACCCTCCTAACCTTTGCTGCCCTTTACTACAGGATATTGAAATGAGTGCTCTAAAAAGACCTTGATAAAAACCTTTCATGAACAAACAACTCAGATAATATTTGTTGGCAGGAGAATTTCAGTGAAGCAGAAAACTAAATGAACTATCTCTGATTCCTCACCCCGTTTTTGTAAAATGGTCAATTTGCTCAAATAACCAAAGAAAAATTAATTCTGTTGTCATGTTGGTCCCGTGAAAACCTGTAAGAACTTTTCAGCTCATTAGAGCTGCAAATCTTCTAAATTGCAACATTTTACCTTTTCTTCTTACAAGTCCTCAGCCATCCAATGACTTCCATTGTGACCCATTCTGGGATGAGGTAATAATGCCCAAAATCTTGGTGTTATCAGATAAATCCCCTGCCCAGGGAGACAAAGAGGTGCTGAGTGTGACAGTGACACTGGAGAAGGGCCTTTGGTAGTGCCTGGTCACAATCAGCCTTTTATATTTTCATATATTTGTATCCTGCAGTTCTTTAGTGTATCACCCCAAACTCCATATCCAGTGTCACTGCTGCTCTCCCATTTTGGGCAGACACAACAATTCCTCTCCAGGCTGGAATCAAGGACACCTCACTGCCTCAGGGCCAGAGATGGGAACAAAAGTGAGTTAGGAGAGCAAACTTGGGGTAAATGACTTCATTACCTGCAGCTGAAATTGGGAGATTAACCCCCAAAATACAAATAGACCAAATTTATAGAAGTGTAAAGACCTGTAAACCATTATCAATTTTGGGTGTAATCCCTGGGGGGATTTGTTTGCCCTAAATATACCTGAAAACCCTTCAATAACTACAACAGCTTTTTATTCCCTTAATTCTGTCTGCCCTCTGTTTTTAGGTAAGCCTAAAACCACATCAGGAACAGTGGAATTAACTGAAGAGAATACAAATTAAGCCACAGATTTATTCCTCACACTGACACAATAAACAAATATTGATGGTTTCCCGTGGTGTAATACATCCTTATTCACTGCTTCACAACTCACTCGGAGCTTCATCATTTTCTCTTCGCTGCTTCTAAAGGGCTGATTTATCCCATACTTCAGGAAATATTAGTCTGTTTACAGTGCTCAGATAGCAAACAGATTGTGCATCATTGAAGTAACAACGTGGAGACTTGCCATGGTTGATTGTTCTGCTCTTCACCTTGCTTTGCTTTTTTTTTTTTTCATGCATCGGAGTTTTAGAGAAGAGAGGCAAACTGTAGCCACGCTGTAGTGAAGGAAAATGTGATTTATAGATTTTTTTTTTTTAAGACTTTTGGATCCCTTCAGCACCTCAGGATGGCTCCTGCCTTTTGAAAAATGTGATTTGGTTGGTGCAGGACTCAGGAGAGGAGCACAGGTCTGCAGAGCACAGGAAAAATGATGAGCCCCAAGGTGTGAAGTGAACTGACATCCTGTGGGTGAGGGTAAAACTGAGCTGCAGGTTCTGAATGAATGGAATCATAGAACACAAAAAGGTTTGGGCTGGAAGGAAAACTAAAAATCACCCCTGCCATGGTAGGGACAGCTCCCATGTCCCAGGTGCTCCATCCCCAGTGTCCAGCCTGGCCTGGGACATTCCAGGGATCCAGAGGAGCCAGAGCTGCTCTGTGCCAACCCTGCCCACCCTGCCAAACAGGAATTCCTTCCCCATATCCCATCTCCTGCTGCCCTTGCCATGGGAAGCCATTCCATGTGTCCTGGCACTCCAGGCTCAATTCAGACACTGTGAAACCCAAACATTCCTTGATTGTTCTCAGTTCAGAGGAGAAGAAACACTTTTCCCAATCTTGGAGACCCCAAATTCTCCCTTCACATTCCAGGCAAACAGAGAGAGGAGTCACTGCAGGAACACTGGGACAGGATAAATGTAACTCCCAGCTCTTTTCTTTGCTCTCAGAATGAGAAATACTCTCATGCATTAAGCATGCAATACTTATTTCTCATAATGAAATGCTCCAAATACTGAAAAATTCTCAGTAGAATTCTCATAGATTGAATCTCTGTATTATAGATAAATTGACAAATTTTCACAATGAACTTTCCTAAAGCCAGGATCTTATTTATAGGAATGAAGTGCCAGAGGGGTTCTAGTCCAGCTCTGGACCTGCACAATCCCACAGAAATTAAAGCATTCCTGGTTAAGACCCACAACCACAAAATTAAATTAAAGGTCTTGTACTGATTCAGAGATTTATAAAAACTCTCCTGAGATCCAGTATTATTAAAATTTAAATAAATAAAATGCAAGACTGCTGTAATTCTCTGTGCAGAGAGTGCTCAGATAGCACCAGTGTTATGGATTTTGATTGAAATTACCTGACAGACTTTATTCCACTGTTTCCACCTTATTATGTATAATTGCTTCTAGATTTCTGATTTAGTTTCTTGACATTAACACAGAATATAAATTAGAAGTCACTTTATAAAGCGAGTTCTACTGAGAGCTGAGAGTTTGGAATCAAACTCTATATAGATCAAAATATTCACAATTTGCTCAGCAGCACTTGAGTTTCACTAAATGAGTTAAATGCTTAAAAAGTTTCTTCCACACTTGCAAACTCTAGACATGAAACTGTTCCTAATTATGTTATTTTGTGCTGTATTCTAATATATCTGTTAAGTTATTCTATGTAATATATAAAATGAATCAAAGGCTGCCAGAAGGTTTAATTTGCTTTTGGAGCATTTTTGCAAGCAATATGTTAGAAAGTGTAATTCACAGGTTTTTTTTTCAAATGAAGGAAAAAAAAGATATATCAATGGAAAGTGAAACTATTTTGCCTCAATTATTGATCTTAGAAAGGGGAACATTTTAATTAAGTTTCCCATTTGCAATTCAATGCTCTGGTTTTGCATGCACAACCATTGGGATGAGATGAGGGATGAGAAGGGTGCAAATCCCACTGCTCAAAACTGGGGCACAAAAGGGCCACACCTGCCAAGAGCTGGGAGAAAACTCTTCCCAAACACCTGCTTGGACTTCTCTGGGATTTTCTACCTCACTCTAAGGCTGAATGATTTACTGCACAGATAAAATTGGGATTGGAGGTGGATTATTTAAATTTAACGGGATTTTCAGGGGCCCCACTAAAATCTCTCAGCACTTCTCCACGCCCATTGCTTGAAGGAGAAACTGTCCCCTTCATTTCCCCTTCATTTCCCCTTCAAAAACTATTTCTTTTTTGTTGAATCTTTCTTAATAAAAAAGTAATAAAAACCAGGCACTGCTGTTGCAGGTTGGATTCCACAGGTGCCACCAGAGGAGCAGAGTCCATCTCCATCCCCTACAACCCACGGACACTTTGGTGTCTCTGCTTCCACCCAAAGCACGTGGAGGGACATCTGTAAATCACAATAAACACTGTAAATCACAATAAACATTGTAAATCACAATATACACAGCCCAAACCTTTCCCTGCTCTCCCTGCAGGAAAACCAATCCTTCCCAAAATTGCTGCTGACATCAACCCCCCGTGCAATCAGCCCTTCCCCACCCCTGAATTATTTTAAGTGTTTTTTTCCTCTGCGTGCTTTGCCATTTCTGCATAGCTGGAGATTTCCAGCTCTCCTGAATAGTGCTGCACAACATAATAATGCTGCTGCTCTCCATCCAGCTTAATAACACCCAGAGATTGGCTAATAAATCTCATTTTTTGAAAAAAGAATACATTTGTGATTATTTTGATTTGCCTTCTGCTTTTCCAGATTCGATTTCTCCTGCTTTACACAGCAATTTTTCTTTTCTATATCGGGGGGAATAGAAAAACAGTAGTTTTTCTTTAGTTCAAAACGGAGACTTAATGTTAAAAATCAGTGGTTCCAACTGCACAGGCAAAATCACTTGAAATCATTAAAGCTGTGGTAACATTCAAGTATTTTCATATTCACAGAAATCCTTTAATAAAATGGTGTTTCAACCCATTTGCAAGATCCATTCGAACCCCAAATATCTTTTTTCCCCCTCCTCTTATCTAAATCATAAACAGTGAGCTGAATTCATGGATTGAATCTTTAGACATAAATTATTGAAGTAACTGAGCAATTTTTTTTTGCTTCTGATTTCTGTGATCTGCTCAGGATTGCTGCAGGTGTATTTATTATTAATAGTTGTTAATAAGATGTTAATTACCAGGCAGGACCTCTGCACATGGCTGTTTGCAGCAGACTCCTGAAATTATTGAATATTTGCTAATTACAGTGAGGAATTGGTCATCTGAGTGACGTGGGTAGTTTTTGTTTTATGACAGAAAATATAGAAAAATAACTAAAAAATAGGAAATATCTTTGCTTGCATGGAAGTTGAGACAGATGAAGGAAGAGCACCCATATCTCAGTGATGTACAAAAAATTATTCATGAAAATATTAATGAATATTGAAAGATTAAAGGACTGGAATATAACCAAACCCAAATCTGGAATTCAAAGGAGTGTGCTCAAAACTGGTTTCCAGCAATCCAAGAGCTACTTGAGGCTTCTCCAGTGTGTAACACCCCTTGTAAAATTAGTTACTGCATATGTGAGGAGAGACTGATCCCAGCTCTGCTCCTCTCATTCCCTGATTTGCTGTTCTGTGATTTTCCAAGGGAATTGCTCTTTATCAGCAGCAGCACTCCCACTCCCCAAATCTCCTTCCTGAGCTCCTCTGCCCAGCTCTTGGATCCCTGTCACTGAGTTTGATATTCCCTGTGTTTATTTAGAGCTGAGCAGACAAATCACACCTCTGCTCATCTGATTTACAGCACTGGGCTGGAAGTGAACAGCAAATCTGACCTCAGGTCTCCTGGTATTCCCTCCTGGCCTTGCTCTGGGATTTCAACACAGTTACACTGCATTAATGCTTGAAAAAAACCAGATCTGGCTGGGATTTGTTGGGGAGGGATAGGGAAGCAGATGAGTGATTGTTTTAGTAATATTTGAAAATGGCTATAAATTAAAAATTAAATAACTTCCCTTGAAATTGAGTGCTTGGATTTTTTTTTTTTTTTTTCTGAGGGTTTTTCTGGAAGACCTCATTGACAGCAGTGGATCAGAGGAAAATGTGTTCCATACCCCAGTGAGTAACCCTGGTGTGTGGCTCAGAGTGGGATGGAACCCTGACAAGAGGAGTTGTCAGACACATCTAATTGAAAAGCAGGAAAAACACCAAACAGCACTCAGGACCTCTGGGAGCAATTCCTGCCCTGAGCTGCAGGCAGGGGAAAATTCTTCACCTGAGCTACATTCCAGAGCAGTTTTCTATGGAAAGCAGGTGCAGGTGAACACCTGGACCATGTCTTGGAATCACTGAGCCCAGGGCAGGGGCACCTGGAGCCAGGTGTCACCACAGGGGCTCTCACTGGGTGTGAGATAAGCTCAGCTTAAATCTACCTGAGCACTCAGCTCAGCATTTCTCTGCTATCAAACTTGGGATCTTGTATCAGAATGCTCCTAACTGGGCTTCAAATTCATCTGCTCAGACTTCCAGCTGTACAAAAAATACAAACAAAATGTTTCTGGGTCATTTACTTGTGTTCATTGACAGCACTAAGCACGACCTCTACTCCTGAATGTATTTCAATGTGTTAAAATCAATGTATCCAGAATCAATCCTTCCATTCAACTCCAGGCTTAAGAAATGCAGCTCAAGGTTGTATCAGAACAAAAATCTGTCTGGCTCATTTCTTAAATGAGCTCCACTCTGCTGTTATTTAATTTTGGCAGGTGAATGTCCCAGAGCTCTCACCCTCACAGCCACCTAAAGGAAAACAAGCCCAGCTTGGAAGAGGTTATATGCATAAAGTTAAAGGAGACAAATGAATAAAGATTTTTGCTTTTCCTTGTTCTGAGTTACATGCAGTAGAAATAGGAGCCATTTATTATTTTGTGGCTGAAACAGAGCTGCCAGCATTATCAAGGCAATACTTAGATAACCCCCAGGAGAGATAAGCAATAAAAAGTGCCCTGCAAGCAATATTGCCTCTTAAAGCACCATGGCCAGATGGATCTACAGCTGAATTTCATAGAGCATCAGTGATAAATTACTTCCAATTTCATCTGTGATTTACAAATATTCTTTGGAGACTAAAGAAATGTCTCCTTATTTTAATTAACCACCATTGCTGTCTTCTCAAAACGGTGAAAATCTCAAGTGCAGCTGATTCCAGCCCCTTCACCAAAATCTGAGCTATTAGCTCAGAGAAAGTCAGAGTTGTGCCTCCTCATCTTGCCCAAACTGGATTTGCTCTGGGCAAATTTCTAACAGATGGATCCCAGTATCTAATGAACACAGCAGACCATTACAAATGGGGCAGAGATACACTCAGATAAAGGAATTTGAAAGAGAGTTTAAAAATACTTCAGAAGTTCAGGAGAATGTAGCTAATTTAGACTCAGGTACAGCTAATGACTTGAATTAAAACAACAAGACAGAAAATGTTTTCATTTTGAAATGAAACTCATTTAGCATTTAATAAGCCTCTCTCTTGTTTGAGAACTCCTGGAGTAGCTGAACAGGAGCTCACTTCACTCTTCCATTAAATACTTTGTGTGAAAATGGAAGGGTAATTTCTTTTTTTTTTTTTAAAGAATATAAATAGAAGTGAAAAAAAAAAAATAAAAAAGCAACTTGAGTCATACAATCTATTCTTTAGGAACTATAGAAATAAAGATTTGGGGATTTAAAAAAAAAAAAAGGTAGCACAGTTGAGGAGAACTTCCCAGCTGCAGGAATAAAAGAGGTTTCTGAGCAGATATTTCCAAAATGTCTCTTCCAGGCTGCAGGTGCTGAAGTTCAAATTGAATGGGACATAAAAATAAAAATAGAAATAAAAATAAAGGGTGTGCTGGGATGGGGTGCAGGGTGGCTCTGTGGTGCTGCTCTGGGATATCATGTTGTTATGGAATATCATGGGATTTTCTCCAATTTACCCCAAATTCTGCTTCGACCTGAGCTCATTCCTCAGTTGTGAGTGGAGCACAGGATGAGGGAAAGGCTGCAGGATAAAACTGGGTGGGAAGCAGCTCCTCTTTAGGCATCCCCAGAATATTCTGGGCTTGCTGTCTCAAGGTGACAACAGGATTGCTTGGAAACTCTCTCTTTTGCCAGCCCCTGCTAAAAAACCATCAGAGGCTTGCTGCTCTTTTGCTGTAAAGCAGAGAATGGGAAGGGAGCTGAGCTCTGCACCTGCCCCAGCTGCCCCTGACCCCTGTTTCAGGGCAGAAAACATTTCTGACATAATGGAATTAAATGTTCCAGTGTTTTTTTAACCCCCTGATATCCAATCCTGGAACAACTTGAGGCCACCACTTTTATTCCTGCCACTGTGTAATGTGCAAGTGACAGTGCAGAAGTGACAACACCTGCTTAGAAAAATGACTGGCAGAGCTGTGCTGCATTTTTAATGACAACAAGTGTAATTTTCTGAAGAGATGGATACAAAACCTGAGGCAGGGAAAAAGCCAATAGTGTCCTATTTGTTATTAAACTCTCTGAAATGTCTTCAGATGGAAACAAAATCCCAGTGTGGTGTGTGGGATGGGAGTCCCTCGTGGAACTGTATTGACCATGCAAGAGGTTTAATCAGTTAAATTATCATTTTGTACAGAAAAAAGGCAGATTTGCTTAATGACCTCACCACTCCAGGGAAGGAAGAAGAAATTGTCAATAAAAGCAATTACAAGTTAAACGAGAGAGGCAAGCACAGTAAAGGATGGGTCTTGACTTTTTTTTTCTTTTAATATTTTTCTTTTAATTGTAATTGCAAATAATTGTCCTGACATAAAGCAAGTGCCTTACAGCAGGTCAATACTGGAAGTTCACCCTGAAGATAAATACAGTTAGGTAGAAAAGGAAATTTAAGTGATGGTTCCTCAACAGGCTCTTCCTGTGTGATAAAAGCTTTTATTTGGCTGGATTGGCATAAAAAGTGATCTTGATGGTCACAGATTTAATTTACAGGGGAGACAGAATTCTTGTGAGATTTCAGGTCCTACTATCAGCATGAACCATACAAAAAATAATAATAATAATAAAAAAAAAAAAAATCGTGTGGTTTAGAGCAATTTTTACCCTGGGAGTGCTTCCTCAGCAGGTCCATCCCTCCACTGCCATGTGGGAATTCCCAGCAGAGGCACAGCAAAGTTCAGGGATGATTTTGGGCTGATTTAAAGGGAAAATGCCCTTTGTGACCTGAGATACCACAGTGTAGAGCAGGACAACAGAAATAATTTAATTACCTCTGGTTTTGTGTGATAATCTTCTCTGGGGAAGGATGTGATATCCATATGTGTGGATGAAAATTGGGCTCCAGCATCGTGGGAAGCTTTTTGCCTTTTCCAGAAGTCTTAGTTAATTTTACTGATGAAACAGCATGGACTGCTAAGGAATATTATTTTTCATTCCTGCATGTAGTGAGAGAATCAAAGTTCAGAGAATGGATTGGGTTGAAAAAGACCTTAAGGATCATTTTTTTCACCCCTGCCATGGCAAGGACTCTTTCCCCTACCCCAGTTTGTTCCAAGCCCCATTCCACCTGGCCTTGGGCACTGCCAGGGATGGAAATAAAGGAAAAGAACCCCATGGGTACCTGAACTGCCACCTGTAACCAGCCCAAAAACAACCTGCAGGAGCATCCAAGGCCAGCAGCAGCTGATTTCCTTAGGAGGAGACAAAATCTTGTTGACAAGTCACTGGGTTCAGAGGGAGAGACAACTCCAGGGTCACAAATCCCCAATTCCCAAGTGGGCAGATGACAGGAATGTCTCAGGTTCTGATGAGTTTATCTGCATAAAGCACTGAAGTGCAAAGAATTAAGAATTGCATTGATCACAGGGCTTCAATGGCTCTTCAAAGGGCAGGGGGGAGGCTGCACAAATATTTCTGCACAAAAACATTTTTGCACAAACATTTCTGCCACCAGCAGAGCTGCTTTGAGCTTTTCCCCCTGGCTCCTGCCCTGCCTCCTGTCCTCCCCCAGGCTGCAATCCCAGTGTTTGGGGGTTTGCTGTGAGCAGGACAGATGCAATTAAGGATTAAGGAACTCAGAGCACAGCAAACTTTCTGGTTGTATTTTTTTTTTGTGAGATTCCACCCAAACCTCATCTTAACTCGGTCACTAGCACATAGATATTAAGGATGCTAAATTTATTATTTTTTTTTTTCCTGTGAATGGGTTTAGATAACATCCAAAAGCCAAACTTCTCCATTTCCAGACTGAGTCTGTCTCTCCAAGGTCAGTTTGGATGGAGATCTGAGCAATCTGGGATAGTGGAAACTGTCCATGGAAGGGGGTTGGAAATAAATGAATTTTAAGTTCCTCAGCACAGCCACAGGCAATGAGTTCTGGGGTCAAAATTCCAGCCCTGTGGAAGCAGAAAGCACTGGGAATTTGGGGGAGCAAGGGGGAGTGAGGTGGGGCTGCAGCAGTGAAGGGTTTGGGCAGAATTTGTCCTAGGAAAAAGGACTTTCCAGGGTAATCCTGTCATGTGGCTCACAGGAAATGGAAAACAGCTTTGGATGCCTCAGGATCTTCTGTTTCCAGTCTATTCAAACCCACTGGAGGATTGTTTCAAAGAGCTCTGAATGAATAAGTTTCCATTCCAGGTGTCTCTTGGTTTTTTTGATTATAAATGAGTTTTCAGTCCACCTGAAACAGATCAAACATTACCACTGGGAGCTGGCAGTGGGGCTTGGGCACTTCTGGAATTCCTGCTGCTGGGTGTATTATGAGAGCAAGGGAGCAGAACTGCAAAACCTGATTGACATTGGCGAAGAGAAAATGGGAAAATAAATTATTTTTTAATAAAATTGGAAATGAAAGCTGAAAGAAAGCCGTGTGTCCCTAGCAAGGCAAAAAAGCATGAAGAGAATACCCATTATAACAGAAAGTATTGAAAGTCCTGAATATTTGTTCTCAGAAATAGAAAAATGAGCTGGCTCAAAGCTCTGATCTGGGCTCCCTGTTGATGGATCTGCCTGTTTCCTGGCTTTGTTTTCCTCTTAACAGTTATTATCCCTTCAAATATTGCAGGGAGGGAACTTTTTAATGTTTTATCTTATTTTTTGACTTGAAGCCTTAAAGCAAGAATGCTCAGACAATTTTCAATCTACGTCCAAAGGCCAAATATTCTTTTTTTTTTTTTTCATGTTATGGAGAAACATGAAAATGGAAGGATTGAGCAAAGAGAGTTTTCACAATCCCAGTTCTCCACCAAGGGAATATTCTCATCCCACATCCCAGGAATGTTGGTTTTCCAATATCAGGGAGGAGCCCTCCCTGTCCCTGAGTGTCCATCACTGCTGCCACAGCAGAAATTCCTGCCCTCCAGATCTTCCCAGTGCTGTCACTCCTCAACCCAATTCTGTCAAGGAGATCCAGTTAATTCAAGCACTTTTAATAGTAGAGGTTTCTGGTTTCCTTTCCCAGGCTGGGTGTTTTTGACAGACTGTGGAGCTGAGTGGGCAGGGAATGAGTTACACTTGGACAGATGGTCCTTGAATTCCCAGCACTGTTACTACAGCCATGGAAGGGCTGGGAAAATGGGAAAAAAAAAGAGAGACTGCAGCTCTGGTGCAGCAGAGATGGAAACAGAGAGGTGGGAACAAAGCCTGGCCTGGGAAAAATCACCTCCCTAAAAGACCAAATAGAAAGAGGTGATGTGGAATGAAGCATCTCCCTCAGCATCACAATAAAGAACAGAGTCCAGATCCTACAGGAAAACCACAAGGACAGTAGGAGCTCCCAGAATTTTGGGCAAACTCAAGGGGTTTATCCTCATGCTGGTTTATCCCAAAAGATAGTTATAAATTAGGTTATTTTGGATATTTCCTTGGGCTTCTGGTGGCAGCAGGGAGGCAGGAGCTGCTGATGGGGTCCAGCCTGCAGAGACCAGCTCACAATGAACCCTCTGACAAGACCAAGAATTGAACTTCTCTCAACATCTGGGGACTTATCACACTTCCTGCAGCCAGCAGAGCTCTCCCAAACCTGGATCCAGCCATTTCATTGTATTAATGGGATGCAAAGATAGGCATTCCATGGATAATATCCTAATTATCATCATTATACCACAGCTGGTTTGGGTTTTTTTTTTTACATATCCATGTCACCCACTGCCAGAATGAATAATCCTGCCCTAATTGCTGTTTCATCACTTTTTTTTTTTAAATTCACAATTTGTCTGTAGGAAAGAGCTCTGTGTTATCAGGGAAGAGGTGAAAATGGGGTTGGATAAGGTCAGGGATTTCTCTGGCAGCTATTTGTACCTGGAATCCCAATAAAAGAGGAATGGGAATCATCACAATAAATACCATAACTGCTTTGTCTGTGGTTCCAGCTGTTTTTTTCTCCATGCATTCCTGTTTAATTAATCCACTGCTAGATGATGCTGTTAGCAGGGATTCCTGTTCTTGCTTTGATATCTCAAAACCAACAAAGTGTGTTGTGGTGGTTGAACAGTTATGCCATTAATGGCTCAATGTGGTTGGCAATGTTGCTAAGGAGATAAAATTATTTTTTTAAACAGTTGTATAATTCAAGGTGGGTCCTGAAGGGTAATTTCTGCCTTGTTTGCTGTCACCCTGTTCTAGATGTGACAGTGAGAGAACTTTATTCTTTTGTTTGGGAGCATGAAGGAAGTGGAACAGAGGACATCTCAGTGTATTGATTTTTCACTTGTTTTTCCCATCTTCCTAAAGCATTTTCTGGCCTTTTAAATTTTCTCTATCATCAAGTTCTTTCTGTTGGAGTTGTAAGATGGGCTCTATAAATGTCTTTCCCTCATTATATAATGCCCTTAGTCAGGCTGTCATCTATAATTAAGTTCTGCTCTTTAGTCTGTAAACACCAACAGGAGATTTTTCTCTAAACTCCTCCACATTAACAGGACTTTAATTGGATTTCCAAGGGGCAGATTGAACACTCCTGCTTAGGGTGGGGCAGCATTGGCCTGTCCATGGTTTTTGGAGTCCTGACTGTGTTTACAGGTTCAGGAATTGGGAGCAGAGGTGATGCCAACCCTGAAGGTTCCCACAGCACTGCCCAGCCCCTTCCTGGCTGGAATTTAAATTGAGGAACACACAAAATGCATCTTCAAGCTTCTCCTTGCCATTTGTGCCTTTGTCTTGTGGCTGCTCTGCAAACTTTGGAGGAATCTGAGAGGAATCCAAGGAGGCTCTGAGCAAACTCCCCTTCCCTTGACTCACCCTGAATTTGCAATTATTCTCTCTCCATTAGCAGGGAGCCTCGGGCTGCTCCCAGGGAATTGTCTGCCAGACTCTGAGGCTCCTGTACAAGCTGTCCTGGGATTCTGTGGTTTAATGACATCCCAGAACCACAGCCTGGGGCAGCTGAAAGCCACAGACAGGAGGATTCTGTGCATTTCGTGTTTCCTAAAGATTTAGGGCATTCACCAAGATTTCCTGAAAAATGTGCCAGGTTTTCCAGCATGTACAGTTCTGGCTTTGGGGAAATGAAATTTCTGTTCTCCCTCTAACCCTGGGAGACAGGGGAGAAAGTGAAAATGGGTGTTTAGGATCTCTGTCCTGGCAGGATTGAAAAAGAATAGAAGTTAATCCCTCAGGAATAATACTAATAAATAGTAACAGTAATAGTAAGAGTAATAGTGATACTAATACTAATACATGCTACTAATAATATTTAAACTGATACTAATAATATTCAAATAAATACTATGGGTATGGCCCTGTAGTTTCCCCTTATTTTCTATTCCATGGATGTGGAGGACATCAAAGTTTTCCAAGGTCAAATCTGGGAATTTATTTCATTTCACTTTGTTCACCCACCTAACTAGGCTCTTCTCTTCTCCAGCTTCATTAATATAAATTTAAAGCTTATATTTTTTGGTAAAATCTGTTTGGATGTTGCTGTCTAAAGTACCAGATTTGCAGGTATCAGGAAGACAATCCAAAGGGAGATTTTGCTGATTGTCATGGTTTAATCACACCTGAGATGGATCCTTAGTGCTTCACTCACCACTTTAAGGTTTCCATTTTCCTGCTTTTCTTCTTCTAGAGGTGCCAGAGAGATCAGAGGGAGAATTGCTGAGGGAGGATTTGGAATTTCTCTCAGGGATGTGGACAATGTAGAGATGAGTAATGCAGCTATTTCTGATGAAGGAAAATACATCCCATAGACAGAGAGCAGCCAAACCCTTGATTCTTTCTATCAGGGCTCTGTGGGTGCACAGATCATTGAGTTTTTTGATTTTAAATGTGATTTTTTTTTCAAGAGCTGTGAGCAGAACAAGGCCAAATCCTTGGATGAGAGCACAATCCTCGTGTGGTTGAGCTTGTCTGTAAATGACAAATGAGCCACATCATTTTGACTAATTGATCTTGTCTTGTGTGTTTGTTTATTAACAGGAAACCACTGACTGCTGTTCCCAGTTTGCTTTTCTATGGAAATGAAGCTTGCAAGGAGTTACCAGCCAGCTTCCCCTGGAACTGGGGTGCTGATGGATCACCAGGAATTTTCAGGTGGATTTGTGCTCATGCAACGAGAAGAAAAAATATTTTTAACACTTTATTTATTTATTTATCTATTTATTTATTTCTTTTTAATGGCAAGCTAAATCATGGCTTGATCCTAGCAGTCACTGCTTGGGGTTAGAAGAAAAAAGAAACCTGTGGACGTGGTGATATTTCCAAGGTTTTGGACTTTATTTAGTGCCTCCACCTTCAGGCACCTACAGCACTGCCCCTGACTTAGGAGCTGCTTGGTAAAAACTCCTTTTTTGACCTCTAGCAGCATTTTTTCCAATTTCTTACACCTAGGAACAATTATTTTTTTTTTTCCTTGAATTAAAAGTTGTGGATCTACAGTGGCTTAATGGATGTCCAGAGAAGAGCAATGGAGCTGGGGAAGGGTGTGGAACCCCAGGAGGGGCTGAGGGAGCTGGGAAGGGGCTCAGCCTGGAGAAAAGGAGGCTCAGGGGGGAATTTCTGGCTCTGCACCATCCCTGAGAGCAGGGTGGGGTTCAGCCTGCCAGGAACAGGGATGGGAAGGGAATGAATGGCCTCAGCTCATCACCATTCCTGGGGGTGTTCAAAGCACATGGCACTTCAAAATATGGTGTAGTGGGAATTGGGGTGTTGGCCAAATTTTGGATTTAATGCTCTTGGGGTCTTATCCAGCCCTAAAGATCCTGAGGTTCTGTGGCTGAAATTCCCCCCAGCTTTATTTTCCCACTGAGCTGCTGAGCTGCAGCAGTTCTGCTCTCCTTGGTGTCAAACCCATCCTCAGAAATGGGATAAGAAAGCAAATATTCAGCTCCACTTGTCTGTATTTCTGAGGGGGAAGTGACATTTCATAAATACTCAACTATGCTGTTCTTAACATCCAATTTTCTATATTGGATTCATTTCTCAAATCTACTTATTTTAGAAGGCTGAAATGTTAATCTAACAAGTCCTGCAGCTTTACAAGCAGCGTGTGGCTTTTCTTTTCATCTGACACTTGCATTTAAATGACCCTACAGCTTTAGGGCATTGAGACAACCATTATTCCATTAGAACACTTCCATACAATAATAAATAATTCCATGCATGATAACTCTTGAAAGGAAACAACTTGCATGTGGTATGGCTGGGATCAGCTATGGAATTAATATGTGCTGTTAGGAAAATGTGTCTGTGGGAAATGTTTTGCCAGGGGCCAGAAATCAACTGTGCAGCAAAACTGAGCTGCTCCTCACGCTGCTGTGCTGCTTCCCTTTCTGCACTGGAGCTGCCAGAGAAAAAATCCAGTTGGTGACAGCTCTGGTAGATTTTGAGCATTTGCAAGTTTGGAGCCAGTTGTGCTCAGTGCTGAGCACTTGTCAGTTGTTAATCAGCCAAAGTCAATTAGTGCATTCAGTCAGGGTGTGACAGCCCTGAGGGGCTCTGGGGGGCTCTGCAAAGCTGAGAAAGGGGAAAAGAGACTTTTCTAGAAATTCCTTGGTTCTGCACCACAAACTCAGGATGATTCTGCAACTTTTGGATGAAGTTTGTAAATTTTTAAAGAAAGTTTTTGAGTGTGAATTAGTCCCAAGGAGCAATTTTATTTAGAATTCTGAAGTTTCTGGCCAACAGGACAGGGCAGTTGGTTTGTCTCAGGAATGGTCACCTGGAGTTTTTTTCCTTAGAGGAACCTCCTGGAGGAGGGAGTGCCCAGCAGGTGAGTGTGCCACACCTTTGTCTCAACAATTTCTTGATTTTTGTGTGGTTGAATTGTTTGTGTTCAGTGATTGCTGAATTGACTATGGATAATGTGTAATAAGGACAAGAAATTCCCTCTTTTTAAAGAAAAAATAATGTTGTGTAGAGAAGTGTAGGATAAATTTGTCAAAGCTCTTGCCTGAGCTTCTTTGAGCCCAAGGTTGGATTTGAGACCTGAGATCTCATCCAGCCTCACTTATTCTGTGCTCCCAAGAAAGTGGCAAAAAAAGGACAATTCAGGATTTTTAAAGCTCTAAGAAGCTCTGAGAAGAAACACTGTGTTGACTCTTCAAGAAAATGCAAATTGTTGTGATTCATTTCAAGTCTCCCTTTCCAGAGCAGCACACAGCTCAAACCAATAAACTTCATTCCTTCAGAAAATTAAGAAATTACCCTTCACGTTAAAAAAAAAAAAAATTAAAAAATTGAAATTTTGAGTTAAAAGCTTTAATTTAGTCACCTCTTCTCTCTCAGGAGATGCATTCCATGGAGCAGTGAATTATGCATGTACATGGACAAGGAGGATTCATTAACTGGGTGAAGTCTGGGGACTTTCCTCTGTTTTGTTGACACTTCCTTTCATATGGAAAACCCAAGCCAGGCAAGTTCTCATCTATTCATGTTGTGGCACCCCTTGTAAAAGTCGATATGTCACTATTTTCTGTGTGTCAGCCCAGACTGATGGCAGTGCTGACTTTCAAGACAGGTCAGGAAGGCACCAGGAAAAAAAAAAAAAAAAAGAAACAACCTTTGCTGAAGCAGAGTGATGCTAAATGTCACAGAACAAAGATTCAGCTGCAAATTTTGAGAGCTGACATGCAAAATGTTGCCACTGTGGAGTGCAGGGGCTTGCTTAAACCCCAACAAAACCTGCAATATTATACCCAGCTCCCTCCTTGCTTCCTCTTCAATCCATCTTTGAAGCACTGAGGTCTCTCTGCAGCTCTGCATCATCCAGGGCACTGCTCAGTGGAGTTTTGTTCAGCCTTCCCCACCAGCTGGAAGTGCAGGCACTCACATCCATTTCAAGATATTGTCTCCTTCCCCATTAGCCCATTCCTCCCAGTGGATTCAGACTAAAAGTTTGCCTCAAAACTGCTTTTGGCCACCCAGAGCAGCATTAGAGCAGCTTGAGCAGAGAGCAGAGGCTGGAAATGCCTCAGATCTGGGAATTCTGTTCTGGCATCAGCCCCATTTCCATTCCCCATCTCCTGCTATTTTTTAAAGATTCATGCATTACAACAATGCTGCAAAGCACTGCAGAAATCCACCCTCTGATTTGCCTTCAGCACACAAAAAATTGAGGCTGAGAGCTGAGCTGAGCCCTATTTACACAGAGAAATGTCATGAGAGGGAGACAGCAGAGAAAAGGATGCAGGGGTTGGGATGCAGGGATTGGGATGCAGAGATTGGGATGCAGAGATCTCTGCTGGCACTTTCCAGAATTCACTTCTTGGGATTGATGGATTGGGAACCAGAGGTTCTGCCTGGGTACAACTTCAGACCTGATTTTTGTCTTTTCTTGCCTGTGACCTCTATTGTGATGCCCATATTGTTACTTCAGTGCTGGAAATCAAAGGCAAGAGCAGCCTAAAAAAAAAAAATTGAGCAGAAAAAAATGAGCTTTAATAACTTGGTCTTACCTTTGCATTTCAAAGGATCTGTCACATCACTCAAAGAGCCACATGTTTTAGTGATAATGCCACCTATGCCAGAGACAGGATTCTATTCACACCAGAAGATATTGATTTTTTAACTGAATTGGAGTGAAAATAGAGGTGAACAAGATGCTCTCCAGTCCAGTGATATGCTGTAGAATATGTCAGGTGGAGGTCACTTGATTTTATATTTATATATGAATCTATATTAAATATGGGCAGCAGAGTAGCTGGAAGTGGCAGAGCAGCTTTGTCACCTGGGTGTCATTAGCTGCCAAAGTTTTCCTGGATATTAATGTAGGATTCTATGAGATCTTATTTATAGGAGCATCAAATAATTCCTAACACTATTTTACCATTTCTAGTTCCATGCTGAACCTTGTTGGGAAAGTATGAAAACAAAGCCAACCATTAAAAACTTAAAGATTCCACTTTTAGCTTCTTCTAACATTCCATTCCTGAGGAATTCACATCTTACATCCAACATTTTAAGAACTTTGATCAGCACACAACAACATCTGTGAGATTTTCTGGAACTTGAGGATAATTTCTAGTTGCAACTTGATTCTTAATATCAGCACATTGAATAATTGTGAGTGACAGCCATAATTATTTAAACTATTGCACTGTGTAGCCCCACCTCCCCCTTAATGGTTCAGGGAAGAATATATGTATCAGATTAGCATAAATTTAATTTACTGTCTCATAGAAAATGCAAATCAAGAAGGCAAAACTTTAAGCAGCATTCATTTAGTTTTTCATGCAGGACAAGGATTCTTACCAAGGGTGAGGCAGAAAGAAATCAGCACAAATAATGTGAATAATTTGAATTTATCTGTGAAGGTGGAGCAGAGTGCTGAGTCTGCTTTCTGGTCTGGCTGATGCTCTTGTTCTTGCTCTACCACTTTTCTCAAACGTGCTGGGATTCATCCCCCCTCAAATTCTTTTTCAAAACCCCTTTTTTATTTTATTTTAATTTATTTTGAGGTCAGCTCTTCACCAAAACCATCAAGCTCTAACTGAAGGTGAGAAATTTCTAAATATTTTCAATCCAAGCTCAAGATTTAGCTTTACTTTAAGTCTGACACTTGACTCTCAGTGGAGGATCCATTTCCTTGCTGGGATGATTAACCCAGAGCAGTTCTCAGGGGCAGGGGGTTCAACCAGATTAAAATCTCCCCATCCCCACTCAAACCACCCTGGGAGATGCTGCTCTCTTGTAGACAAAACTCCCCTCAGAGCCTTTTTTTTTTTTTTTTTTTTGGCAAGTCTGGGAAAATAAACAGCCTTTGAAGTACACCCTGAAATCCTCCCCAAACTGCAAGTCAAGTGTGACTTTCTGCAGCATGACAAGATTTTAACATGACTCCTATGTTTATATATATATATATTTTAAGTCAGAGTTCCTTATTTATCATAGGATTTGAGAAACAAAGGTCTCCTGCCTTTGATTTCCTGGGAGGAAACATTTTACAGATGCCTCTGGAGAGTTCTGAGGGTTGTTTAAAGTCATCTGCTGTTTTTAAAGATGGAAGTTCAAGGGAAATGATTTCAAAGGAGCTCAGAGGAGAGGAGCTGGAGTTGGCACATCTTCTCATTTGTGTATTCCTTAGCTCTGATTTGAAGGAAGGAAATGTTGTTTTGTAGAGACAGAAGAACTGAAATTGCCAACAAAATAAATCAGCTCTGAAGAAAGGAAGTTTTTTTTTAATTTTTTTTTATTTTCTATCATCTGGATGTGGATCCCCCACGAATGGAATTGTAAGCAGAGGTTAAAGGAAGAATGGAATGGTTGAACCTCTGCAGCCTCATCAAGTCTCTAAGGATGCAATTCAAGGAGAGGCATTGGAATAAAATCTCTTGGGCAATATTCAAACAAGGCTGAAATGTTTATGGAAAACAGGGAGAAAGTGATATTTTTAAAATTTTCTCAGCAGTTTTCACTATACATCTGTGTTCAAAACATTCCTCTTAATATTTCCTCCCCCCTATTTTTTTTTTTTTGAAGGTGATATCAGGGAATGCCTGATAACATCTGGGAGATTTTCTAGAATTGGAGGATAATTTCTACTTGTAATTTGTTTTTTTAACATACAAATAACATTTCTGAAACAGAAGAAATGGGGAAGAGCATCCTGCACTCCTGCAATCCCTTTCCCCAGGAATCACTTGACCTTTGGAGCAGACCCTGCCTGGGAGGTTCCTTCTCTTCATGGCTCTGTTTAGAAACAAATATTGCACAAAAACTCCTGAAAAATGTTTATTTAATTCACCTGCAGCAACAGCAAGAGACTTTATAAACAGCCTGCAAGAGGCCTTGCTGATAATTCCTGATTAGAACATCATCTTATATCACATTGCACTGGCAAAAATAAGAAAAAGCTGAAGTTAATTAAAATAAATTGATTGCCTTTCATTTTCCACTGGCATGTTTACAGTTCCCTCATCTGTGGCACCTCCTGAACTGTTCACAACACGACACAATCATTTCAAAGAGGGGGAAGTGAGTGTATTATCTCATTTGGAGCACAGTGGCATCAAAGTGGTGTGTCAGCTTCATTCCTGAGAAGGAAAAATTCCAGAGATGATTTTTCCATCAGGTCTGATATCTGCTGTTCACACTAAGCAGCTGTATTTTCTGCTGGATCACAATTATTTTTTTTCAGTCTCTGCCTTTTTTTTTGATATTTTATTATCTATGAAACTAAGACAGTCTCTCAATTTAATTTATTTGTGTCTTCATTTAACTCCATGTTTTTCCCCAACAAATTTAGGGCTCAGTGACTTCAGAATTCTCTCCAGAACACTCAAAGCAGGGGTTTGACAGCTCATTTTAGTCCTCTCTAAACCGATCTTCTGCAGCCTGGAACAAGCCAGACCCTCTTTGGATTCAGTTGTTAAAGTCACTGAGGGCATGAAGCACCCTTGACAAAAATTTGTGCAATTTATCAAGATGATCATCATTGCAATTTAAGAATTCCATTTTCCAAAGATCATTTTACTGAATTTTACCAGCAGAACAATGTGATTTTGCTGAGTCCTCACTCATTGCTTTCCTCAGCCCCACTTGCCATCTCACCCTCTTGCACCTGATGTTTGATCAATAATTATGAGAAACCTGATCTGGTTGTCATTGAAACCACTGCAAAAGTTTATTCCACTTTTTTTTTTTTTTTTTTTTTTTTTTTTTTGACTGGAAACATGGCCAGGCTCTGATGTTTGTCTGTTAATTAACAAGAGAGTTTAGAGATGAGTCTGTGTGTGGCTTTATTTGATGTGGTGCTGCCTTTCCTGGGGCTCTCACGGCCACATCTCTGAGCCCTTTGCAGGGAGCAAAGCAAAGGAAGGATAAAACAGCTCTGAAGATGCCACCAGAACAACAAAAAGTACAACTGATTAAATTACTTTGTGGCAGTGTTTAATCTTTTCAAATGATGTGAGGTTTGTTTTCCATCTCCCTCCCTGGTGGTTTCTCTGAGCTATAATTCAACATCAGTGAATTCTTTGTCCATGCTGCTCCCCAGACTGAATAAACCCTGGTGAAAGTGTCCAACCCTGACTTTATTAATCCACTTTTGCAGATTAATATCTGAACTGAGCTGTGCTTTTTGTCCAGCCTGCCTGGCATTCTCTTTGCTGCTTCCAGAACTCCTTCAACTAATCACTGGTCCCAAAGAAAGGATTAAGCTGTCATTTCTTATTTAAATCCTTTATCAATAAATATTTGAAATTAAGACAAATGTGATAAATAAGGGATTTAATTAACAATGGAGTTTAGTGCTCTTTTCCTTTCAGGTTGGGTTTGGCATTTATGCTTTCTGAAGTCTGTGGAGATTATTCAGTTTCTCTTGCAATCTTTTAATCTCTTCTATATGAAATATTTAAACTTTCAACATGTAATAATCACTAATAAGATCAAGATTGGATCTTAGAGCTACCTTAGGTAAATTCTTTCATTTCAGCTAGTATGGCCTGAGAGCATTCAAGTTACAAAATCCACATTCTCCTGTTTCCTTTAAGCAATATTGTCTCTGTCTCTCTTATTTCAGGGTTCTCGTTATGCTTCAGACTTGCTGACTGAAAGAGCCAAATTCCAGCTCTATCCTGGTTTTGTGGATTTGTTTGAAATCTCACTCACCATTCTGCTGTTTGATCTTTTTTTGGTCAATAACAAGAGTAGCTTTGGTGACCTTCTCTCTGTTTAATATTTGCAATTAGGTGGCTTTGCTGCAGAAAATGTGATGGACAAGAGCACCAACCACCAAAAAAAATGGGGTAAGGGAACCTCCTGGAAAACACTCCCTCTTCTGCTGTGGATCTTGCTCTCTTTTTGCCCACATAAAATAGGAAAAAAAAATGTCTAAAAGTTTCCCTTTTTTCCCTTTTTTTGGTAAACTTTGTTTCTCCCTGCCTGGCAGGAGGCAGAAGCAGCTAATGTCTCCCTGCTGAAAGCATTAACTGATTGCATTGTTGCTTGAGCACAGCAGCTGTCCTTATACATTTAGACTCCCAGTGACAACAAAATTAAGGCAGCCTCCCCTTCTGTCAGGCAATAAAATGATTTTCTCAACTTCTTTATTTCTTCTGAGAACTTCTTAGTGCCTGCCTTTCCCCGGCTGCAGCGAGATGCTGCATCTGAGCTGATCAGAACAAGGAGACCTTTTACTCAGTGCTTTCCAGAAAGGAAGAACAGCAAATAATCTGTATTCCAGCCTGCCCTGAGGTTGGTTTCCCCCATGTGGGTGGGTGTTTAATCCCATTTATGCCCCCAGTGCTCTGCTCAGTAATTGCCTGTGTCTTTCTGGTGTCTGGTGGAATGGATCTTGCTGTGGAAAAGAGCAGATGCCCAGCTGGGAGGATGGAGGGTGACCCTGCAGGGGTTTAACTCTTTTTCTTTGGGAGTCTGGAAGGCTCCTAGAGCTTTCTGCAAGATGTTAGAATGAAATATCCACAAATGTCTGGCAGTGTGTGCCAGTGCTGGCAGCTGACCCTGGCATGGGCAGGGCTCCAGGGCGAGCTGCAGCCCAAGGCCAGCTGCTCTTCTGTCCTACAGGAACAGGGGAGGGAAATCCAGGATTTGGATGTCCTGCACTGCCTGTCTGGGTCTCCTGCTGCTGCTCAGAACACACCTCATCAGGCAATTCTGGGATTTCTCTCTGGTCTCAGAGAGTAACACTCATAAATCTCCAGCATCCCACATTCCTTCTCATCAATTTTCCACCTGTTTTTCAGGGCTATGGCTCACTCTGACTCACCCACAAATTTGGGTTTTTTTTCCTTTTCATTTTGCCCTTTTTGCATGACAATGATGTGACAACAAGGCCACCTTCAAAATACAGGGAGAAGTTCCACATGGTTTCCCCTGCCAGGATCTTAGGATGACATGGGAGCAGAACTCAGTAAGAAAATAATTTTAAACTCAGTCTTTTCTTTTTTCAATAACATGGAAGCAGAACTGAGTAAGAAAATAATTTTAAACCCAGTCTTTTCTTTTTTCAATGAGCTGCTTTGGAGACTGTTCTTGCAGCAGCCAGCCCACCTGCAAGAGGAGCACTGAAGGTGTCTCACTGCTGCTGAATTGCTGAATTCTCTGCACTCTCAGCTGCTGATGTTGTGCATATTTAAACTTAAATGTGCATTGCTTTTAATGGGAAAATCATCCTTCAGTGTTGTAATAATTTGTTTTTCCCAGGTCTGATTGTGTCACTTCACAATCATCTGCCAGTTCCAACTCAGAAAACACCAAGTCTGCTGTAACTTATGGGGAAAAACTACAGGGTAAAAAAAAAACCCACAGCACCAGGCTACATCATCCAAATTTGCCACAGCAGGATCCTTCACCTATTTTCAGAAACATTTAGTTTTATTTTTTCCTCTCCATCTGACCCTTGCAGCTCAGCATTGGTAATTAGCCCCCTGCTTCTCTCATAGCTACTAAAAACCAGGGAAAAATAAATGTTTCCATTTGAAACCATTATTGCAAAAGCACTGCAGTGGAACACTGGAGACTCACTCCTGATGTAAGAGAGATTTTCATAAAATGACACTCAGGCATTTGGGGCTTAGCCTTCAGAATTAAGAACAGTATATTTTCTTTTTTCTTTTTTTTTTTTTTAAATGAAAACTTGAGGCAGTGCCATTTCTGTGCTTCAGAGTCTGAACTCAGCTGTTAAAATCTCAGCTTGAGGTGCTTTCATCCTAAATTCCCTAATAGAAACCTCTCCAATTCGAAATTATAAAAATTACTATCAATGCAAGCAACAAAAAAGTCTTTGAGAGCATCATCTCTTCTGCAATAGTACCCAAAGGAAATGATGTTCATATGGAAGAATGGTCAAACAATGATTTTGGTTTTTTAAATTTTTGCTGCAGGAGATCTGCAAAACAATTTCCCATCACACGTGGTCCTAACAGTGCTTGGAGATTTTTGTAGCAGCTCTTCCCCAAAAACCCCTTCCAATTATTCCAGCTGTGCCTCTCAGATCAAACTCCAAGTTTTAGGATCCAGGAAAAGACTGGATCAGCTGCTCAGAGCTTTCTGCAGACAGATACAATCAAGCTGAGATTTCATTTTATCATTAAATATCCAAATCAAACCAGAATTTACCAAAGCCTCACAGGAAGCATTGCACCTTGTTAGCTCTGGATCTGCCCTTGCTCAATCTATGGATTTAAATTTAAATCCTATTTTCCTCCTGCTGCAAGGAACATATTAGAACAGATGTTATTGACTGAGATCCTAATCCTACAATGACACTGTGGCCAACTCATCCAATTTTCTTATGAAATTTGATGGTTTTCTTTAAGCTTCAGCTGCTGGTATCAAGCACTTGTTCAAGGAGCTCAGCCTTTCATTCATTTCATGGGGATTTCTGACAGATTGAGGGCTGGGGTTCACACCGAAGCTTTAAAAATCCCCACGTGTCCAAACATCAAAATCATTGCCTGTTTTGGGTAGAAATTGTGATTTTTTTAAATGTTTTTACCCAGGGGTGTGTTCAGTGACAGTGAAGTGCTTGCTGAGGAGGGGCAGCACAGCCCTGACAGCCAAAAATGGGTTTTAATTCTTGGAGGAGACTGAAACAACAACAGAAAATCATGATGGAGCATTTCTCCAGTGAGGAAAGGCTGGCACAGCTGGGATTGTTCACCTGGGGAGGAGAAGCTTTGGGGTGAGCTCAGTGTGACCTTGGAAGGGACACAGGAAAGATGGAGAGAGAGAATTGATGGAGGGACAGGACACAGGGAATGGCTTCAAACTGACAGAGAGCTGGGTTTAGATTGGATTTTGGGAATAAATTTTTCCCTGGGAGGATGGGAAGCCCTGGAGCAGCTGTGGATCCCTGGAATGTTCAGTTCCAGGCTGGACATTGGGGCTGGAGCACCTGGGACAGTGAAGTGTCCCTGCCATGGCAGGGGTGGCACTGGGTGGGATTTAATGTCCCTTCCAACCCAAACAATGCCACAATCCCATAATTTTAGTGTCCACGGCTTACCTTGAAGACTCCAGTCCCCCCTTTCTCTCTTCTTCACTTTGGAGCATCACAGACAAATCCAGTGCTAACATCTCTTTGTGTGTTTTATCAAGTTCCCCTTTTCCCATAAAGGTTTTATTTACTCAGAAACTCTCCTCAACTTTGACTTTTCTTGCAGCACAAAGACATCATCAAAATCTTTATTTTCATGCCTTCCAAAGCCCCTGGAAATAGATACTACACATCACTGTAAATAGTATTTCTCTTAATGCAATGATCTCGTTCTAATCTTCCAGTGGTGTGAATATGCTTAGAGAGAAGGATGTTAAATAAATTAAAATGAGCTAAGAGAAGATGTTTCATAACCCTGGAAATATTGCAAGCATTATTTAAAGCAGTTAATATTTTTACTGCCTCGTGAATGCTAATCTCTGAGAAATCTCAGGTACCAAATATAGTTTTAATTCTCAATTTTAGTTCTCACAAACTGGAACTGTAAATTAATTTCAACACTATAAAAAGTAATAGAGACGTTTATTTTCTTAAGCAATCTGCCTCATTCAGCTGCAGACTGGATCTGAATTAATGGTCCTGGCACTCTGAATACAAAATTAGTGATAATGTGAAATGCACCTAATGATAATATCTGCTGCAAGAGTTATAATGCTGGGGTCCACATTTTTTCTCATTAATCTTCTCCATTACTATTAAAAAAATGTTACTGAGCATCCTCTGTGGCACTTGAGTGCTTTTATGGGGGTTTCTTTATAAGAAATGGTTCCTTTTGCAGGATGAGCTTAGCCTGAGTGTGCTTCAATCTTTTGGGGATGTTTTAAGTGCAGGATTAAGGTGCCTGTTTGCATCTCCATAATCCAATATCAGGACAGGATAAAAGTCACTGGATGTGACTCCAAAGTTCAGCCTGGAGGAAGAAGAGGAGCTGCTAAACACTTATTTTACTCAGGAAAATGGGAAAGAGCAGGGATCCAGCAAGTCCCTGTGCAGCTCAGGGACAGAACCCACCTCCCCTGTCCCAAAAATCCCTTGGGTCACTGGCTGGGGGTTTAAATGGATCTGCAGGAATGTTTGGAGAAGGGCCAGGATGAGGTGAGAAGAAGAGGAGTGCACAAGGGGACTGAAAATGAGCTCAGGAAAGGAAGTGAAGAGAATCAGAGGCTGTGGGAAGTACATGGGGAAAAAAAAGTGGCTGCCAGTGATCCTGTTGTGCATTTCCTATTTTATTTTATTTATATTTTTATTTATATTTTTATTTTATTTTATTTTATTTTATTTTATTTTATTTTATTTTATTTTATTTTATTTTATTTTATTTTATTTTATTTTATTTTATTTTTTGAGGATTTTATATTCACTGAGGCTGGAAATCCCTCCAGGATCCCCAGCCCAATTTGTGCCCAGTCCTTGAGCTCTGAGTGCAGGAATTCCCTGGACATCTCCAAACCTCCCTGGGCAGCTCCTGACCACCTTTTCCATGAGGAAATTCCTGCTGGTGTCCACCCTGACCCGCCCTGCTGCAGCCTGGGGCCATTTCCCCTTATCCCATCCCTGTCCCCTGAAAAAACAGATTGATCCTCATTTTATTTCATTTTTTTCTTGCTGTGGGAGCAACTGATAGAACATAAAAAAACCCAGGGATGATGCTGATTTGGAGCTGCCTGATGCAGTGCCTAGAACACATTGACTTCCAAAAGGTTTTATACCTTACATGGTGAAAATGAAATATTTTGTGCTCAGCAGTGTTTATTTTGTTTTCTTTCCTTTGGACTAACGAGCCCGAGTCAGGGAACCACGCAGGGAAAATCAGTATGCAGAGTGCAAGCATCAATTTAAATCTACAAAGTTGCAGTGGGCTATATAAAGATTTATTAATCAAAACATTTGCAAAATATTGACTGTGTGTGTATGCTGTGAGGCCTGAGAGATCATCTGCAAAGCAAAGCTTGAATTAATCACTTATTCTCAGCCATTAATCTTTAAAGAATTAAAAAAAAAAAATTATGTAGAGATATTTGTGGGTATTTTGGGAAGTAATTTCATTCTTTAATTTCAAATTATTTTCTCTCAACAGTTGTTGTGTAGAGGGAGGAAACAAAAGCTCAGGGCAATCAGTCAGATTTTGGTTATTCCAAATTTGGTTATTTTGGTTATTTTGGATCCTTCCCATCCTGAGGGGACAAGTCCAGAGCCCAAAAATCCTGAGGCACAACCACAGCATCACACCAAGAGAATTTTGGTGCCTCTTTTGGCTTAAACAGCTCTGGGGAACACAGATCTGGGGAAATCTGGTTAGAAGGATCTGGCAGCCCCATTTCTCTGCAAAAATAGATGTATTATAAAGGAAAAACAGAGGAAACTGTGGGTTTTTTGGAGGAAAAAGCCCTCATGTTTTAGTGTGCAACCAGAGAACACCAAGGAATTCCCAGTCAGCATCCTGCCCACCTTGAGTGATGCTGAGAGCTTTGCCAGCCAGGGGATATCACAGTGATTAAAACCCAAAGGCACAATTTGGGCTGGGCTCTTTAATTTTCTGAGATGCCCAGGTAGGTACCAGCACAGCCCAGAGTGCCCATGAATCAATAAATGCTGGCAGGCTAATTCTGCAGAAAGTTGTGAAGTGCCACAAAGCAGCTCTGGTGTAGTTGATGGCTTTAATTTAAAGAAAATAATCAATTTGTAAGGCTGGCATGATGGGGAGCAAGGGCCATGATTTTATTTCAGATGTTTCTTTGAGTGGGTTTATGAAGATGTTTTATAAACAAGGTTTTTTAAGTGCAAGGCATGTTGTTATTTTATTTCCTCCAACAACTAATAAGTGAGAGAGCCAGGGCTGTATTTATAGCAGGATGGGTTTATGGAGGAAATCTTGCAGTGGCTGGAGGAGGGAACACACATCCCCTAATGCAGAGGGAGGGTTGGAAGCTCCTGCTTTGGAATGTGAGAGAGCTGAATCAGATAAATTATTCTGGGCCCTTCCACTAGTGCAGGATCCCTCCTGTGATTCCCTTTCTCAGGCATGAGGGAAAATCAGAAATGTGGTGCTGTTTTCATTACTCAGCTTGTATATGCACATTTCTGAGTTTGCATGTATCTGTATTTCATACCTATATATGAAAGATCACTTATTTACCAACTTTTATTTTTAATTTTATGGCTTTTATTCTGAATTTCCTTTTTGCTGAGGGCACTCACTGCCCTGTGTGGGCAGGGTTGGAGGTGCTTGTGCACCTCACCTTGCCCCAGGTGCCCAGAGCTGTGCACTCATTCCCTGGGGACAGAAATTCCTCCTGAGCCGAGCAGTGGCAATGAAAATCCATAACCCAGAGCATCCCCTGCCTGAAATCCATTGCTTGGTGGAAAAAACTTCACCTTTTGCCAAAATTACAACAACAGATCACAGTTCTCTCTCCTAACTTGTGATGCTTGGGGAGAAGTGTGTGCATATTAAATAGGAGAAAAGGTTTAGTTTACAAGCCAGACTTTAAGAGAAATTTTAAAAGCCTTGTGAAACTAAATGGCCTGGAAGAAACTTTTCTGTTAGAGAACATTTCTGAACTGCAGCAGTGTGGGTTTTCATGGATGCTCTCTGTAGGAGCTTTTAATCAATCATATTTCACTAGAAAATGCAAACATACAAATATGTAAATATATATATTAAAATATGAATATAGCAATACTGATTTGTGGGGTGGAAGCAGAGATGACATGAAATAAAAAGTGTCTCAGCCTCTGTGCAGGGAGCTGGGATATTTGAAGGGCTGGGGGGAGGATGGAGCTCTGCACCTTTTTTTTTGGTAAAAAGTGGGATTTCCTTGGCCTGATGGAGCAGCTCCACCAGGAGAGCAGCTCAGAGCTGCTGTGATGAACAGCCAAAGGCTTCAGGAGCACGGGGCTCTTCCCCCAGACTGGGAAAACCTTGGAACAGCAGGATCAGGGGCTGTAATATTCAATTTATGGCACTGCAGAGCCACGAGATGCTACAAAAAGCTGCAGCCAGCACTCCCTAAAACAGGAGCAGCACAATTCCATTTTGGGGGGGACACCTGGAGCTCCCACCTCTGGGGAAGGGGACAGGGACATCAGCTCCAGGAGCAGCAGAAAACTCTGAAAAACACCTGCAGGAGTTGAAGGGAGAAGGAAGAGCAGGTTAATCCTCCAGCTCCAAATGCTTTCCTGCCTTTCTACCATCCCAGCTCCTCACCTGGGGCTGCACTTAGCCCAGGCAGGGTAATTCCAGAGGGGTCAAGCCTTGCAACTTCTTTCCTCTGCTCTGCAGCAGCATTTGTCTCCTAGTTTTCTCTGCTGGAAGCAGGAATACAAAAAAAAAAAAAGCAAAAAAAAAAAAAAAAAAAGCACTTCTAGCTCAGCCAGGGGATGATTTTTATCAGCTCATTTTAGTCAATAAAGAAAGAAGTCAATCACTCCTGGAAAATAGCACTTTCCAGTGCTGTATAAACCTGGCCAGTACAATTGCAGAATAAATCAATAACTGCATTAATCAATAGGATGTAAACTGCTGATCTCTGTGGATAAATTGTACTGGTGTTAGAAGGCTTTCAAATAAATTCTAAACCCACTCAAACTGCACAGGCTTTGAATCTGCTGAGGGCACTGGGACCCAGGGAAGATTTGTGCTGTTTCTCTTGAAAATCCCTGGGACAGCAGGGCTGCAGAATAAAGTAATTAAATCATGGTAGCAGTGCTCCCACTGCAGTGAGAGCTCCAGAAAAGATCCCAGGAAAAGGAGATTTTAGGGTGAATAGGGTGGGCAGGCCCTGGCACAGGTGCCCATCCCTGGCAGTGCCCAAGGCCAGGCTGGACATTGGGATTTGGAGCACCTGGGACAGAGGGAGGTGTCCCTGCCATGGCACTGGATGAGGTTTAAGGTCCCTCCCAACCTAAATAATCCCATGATTTCCATGATTTTCTGTGATTTTAGGAATGCCAAGTGGTGCACAGAGAAGGGAAAGCTGCTCCTGACAGCCCCAAAAGCTGGAGACAGCTCCAGACACCTCAATTTTTTATAAAAACCCCTTTTTTTTTTTTTTTTTCTTTTTTTTTTTTTTGCTTCATACCATTACAGCAACCTAATGCAAATCTACTGGCAGAGCTTTGGATGCTTTATAGGAAAAACTGGATTATACCTGAAGGGATGGGACCAGCAGAGTGGTTGGAGCAGAGGGATGGGATTGGGAATGTGGCTGCAAAACCAGCACAAGGAGACAAACAGGGACATGAATGAGGAAAGTTTGTGTTGGACATTTCACTGAAGGCAATCAGGAAAAAAAACAATTGTTTTTTGCAACAATTCCATTTATCTTATTGAACACACCTTACCAAAAACTTCTGCTCTTCTGGGATCAGCATTTCAGAATTATTCCAGTTCATTCCATAAAGATGACAAATATTTTGTATCTGCTTTTCACTACTGAAATATATTGGTGTCTATAAAATAGGTTAAGTAAAGAAACAGTGCACAGCAGTATGATTAATATGACATTTTAATTGCTATGTCAGATCTATTTTCAAGTATTTAGTGCTAGGAACTGACAAAAGAAGTTCCTAATAAAAAGACCTGAATGATTGAAGGTGTTTAGAGCCCTCTTTGTACTGTGCTGTCAAAATGTCCAGCTGACCTTTTCCTCATGGTAAATTTTTCCAAGGAAGATTTTATACAGGCTATTTTAATAATGCTGATTCCCCACCCTCTCCCTCAGTTTTTAGATTAGATAATGGTCAGAGAGAGAGAAATGTCAAATCCTTTGCTAGACTCTGGATTTGGCCAGGGGCATTCAGAGTGAAGTCTGTGGAACCTTATTGAAATTTTGAGGTGGATATTTCTGAACGCATCATTTGCCATTATTTGATATTTTCAGTTTGGAGCAGTCCTGGGAGTATTGTCCCTCCCATAAATTCAGTCAGGAGCAGAAGGAGGATATGGAAAATAACTCAGTGGGGGGAGGATGGGACAAACCTTGGCAGGAATAATGCACAGATAGTGGGGGAGTCCTGGCAGAGATCATCATCCATGTGGAAAAAAATAACTCTGTGACCAGCAGACTCAATCCAGAGCAGGCTGAGCTTTGGGGTTTGGAGCTCCCTGGGACAGAGGGAGGTGTCCAGGGCTGGCACTGAGTGGTTTTTAAAGCCCCTCCCAACCCAAACCATTCTGGGATTCTCTGCTTCCATGATATGATGACTACACCTATAGAGGCATCCTCAAAAAATCTCATTTTTTGGGAGAGCTGAGATGCAGCAACCCTCAGGCACATCCAGGGCGATTTTGGCATTTTTTATTTTGGAATGAAGACATTGGTTTACTCCAGCTCTGACATCTTTTGAGCAGGGAAAGGAAAAACATTGGTTTATTCAATTTCTCACATCTTTTGTGCTCCTTGAGCTGAAAATTCCAAGGAGGGGGGCACAGAGGGAGCCAGGATCCCCTGACACCACCCTCAGCACCCCAGTGGGGTCCCCAAACCTCAGTGAGCAGATTAATCCTCCCCTCCTATGAGCCCTGCAAACCACTGGGGGGAATTCTCCACAGCTGAGGCACAGGCAGATATTAATAAAACCTTTTTTGCACATTTACAACCCATTTGTTCGTGGCTGTGATTTAGAGCTCGGTGTCAAGGCTGCATTCCAACAACCCACAGAAAACAAGGAGTTTCTGCACTCCAGGATAATGTTGATTTAGGGGCTGGTACAATAACACACATGGGCTATTTTATTTCATTTCTTGGCATTCCTATTCAAAAATTGCCCTATAAAGAAGGGAGAAGATGTTAAATAAAGTTTAAATGCTCGTAAATCACAAAGAAGCATTGTGCTCAGAGTGAGCAGAAACATTTGGAGAGGCTCAAAATTGCTTTTTTCATGGAGAAATATTTTGTTGATGTGTTAAATTCAAAATGAAAATCCCTGACTGTGAGTCTCTTTCATGTTGTGGTACTTTGCTTAGGTTATCAAAAGAAAATAGGTATTATTTTTCCAGCTGTCTGAAAACTTTGGCTGGTCTGTGATTTTCTCTAAAATCTGCTAAGTCTGGGCCCAAAATTCCCTTTACTGAGCACCTTTAAATGGGGTTTTCAATTCAGGTTCTTGGCTGTTAAAAACCAGGAGCACTGCAGAGTTTTTCTGTTGTTTTCATTTCAACTCTGGTTTTAGGGGATTTGTGCTGTTCCTATTTCCAAAGTTTTTCCTGCAACTCTAAGTGACAAAACTCTTTTTTGACCCTTTCTCTTTTCTTTTTAATGAAAGCTGCCAGCCATGTGAACTCTTTCCATTTCAGCATCAGCTGCTTTAATAACATTTCCACATAAAAAGAGCTGGACTTTCAGTGCTTTGGGCTGCTCAGACTCAATTTGTCCTGGTGAAGCACCAAAAAAAAAAAAAAAAAAAAAAAAGAGGAGAAAATGAAACTGCACAAGTTCTGCAGTGATTTAGGGAGGATGGGAGGAGCTGGGTTTCAAGTTTTTCTCTCTGGCTCCAAGAGAATTCAGCAGGGGAACAGATTCACTCCTATTCCTGGGGTTCCTCAGGTTTTTTTTTTTTTTTTCCTTTTAAAAAAGTGCTGCTCCCATGGCAGGGACAAAATGGAGAAATGCTGAGGGTAAGATCCTCAGTGAGAAAAGAACATCAGTGCTGCACAAAAATGAGAAGAAATCTGAAGAAGTGACTCATTGTTTACTTCCACCACAAAGAAAAAAATGTTTTTACTTCATTAAGGTATTATAAGGATTTTTAATAGCACATTCATTTATTTCTAAACCATTCTCCTCTTTTAAAAGCTGTGTCAAACCTCTTCCTAATAACTCCTGTGATTAGGAACATTGTAGAAATCCCAGAGGACAGAATTCTAAAAGTGACATTTTATTTCCAGAGCCTCCCTGTAATTAAGCATCTCTCAGACCTTCCATGGAGCTGTAACTGCTCTGCAGAAAAATCTCTTTTCACTTGAATAAAAAGATGTTTGGGGTGAAGTTAGCAAAGAATGACATTTATGTTATGAAGTAGAAGAATTTCAGATTCAGTTTAATGAAGGGGAATAAAAGGTACCTGTTGTTTTATGGGCACAGAAGGTCTGGGAGTGAGCAGAGGTGCTGCTGGACACCTGCTGGGAAGGGATGATGCAAAAAGAGTGACATCTATAAAATATTTTATTGAATTGAGTGTGGGGGTTATTAATATCACCACCTGTAAGAGATTTTTAATGTCCCTTTCAACCCCAACCATTCCCTGATTCTGTGAAGAGCTATTTTCTTGGATATCAATCTCTACCATGGGGTTTTGCAAGGATTTTATCATATTTGAGTTTATTTTCTGCCAGATCAGCCTGTGGGCTCTGTGAGGAATCAAAAAATCAGAAAAAAGTTTGGCTTGGCAGGGACCTTGAGGAGGTACCAAAATTTTGGAGTTTCCTCTGTGAATTCCCATTCCCATGGGTGACAAACATTTTAATGGGTTCTTTGAGGGATTTCCATGAACAGCTGAACTTTTTTACTCATTCATGTGCTGACACATCCTCACCCCCATTCCAACACTCCCCTTTTAAAAAATATTTGGGGTATTTGCTTATCTTGTAGTTACAAATATTTACAAAGATGGCACAACATGGATCTGACAGTGGAGAAAAGAAAATAAACTTCAGAGCAAAGTGAGAAGGAAGAAAAGATTTCCCAGTAATGACACCAGACAAAAAAACCCACCTTTTATCAGATGTAGTTCAAGTTGGCAGGAGTGTGGCTTCAAGCTGCATCTCCTGACTTGAAAGCCAAGCTCTGGTGTTTAATTTGTCATTCTGGGGACTCAGGAGATGGAAGGGCTTAATTAGCTGCTTTTATTTATATTTCAAGACTATGAAAATCAATGTTCTTCTCATTTACCTTCACACCCAACCCACAGATGAATCTACACTTTCAAGCCACAGCAAAGAAAAACAAAATCAGGAGAGACCAATTGATCCTGCCTAACGACAGATTTCCATCTTCCCTCAACAAATATCCAGTATCTCTGGCAGGTTTGTTGATTAGAACATCAGGACATGAAAAATCTTTGAAATGGATTTGAAAATATGTAAAGTATAAAAGGTGCTGTTATTTCAGCTCTGGTTCAAGACTTGCTGATGCCACCAAAAGCTTTTTTTATGGAATTCACTGGGCTTTGTGCTGGCCCATGGGAGATTCCTTTATTTAAGTTCCATTTTTCTGCAGAAAATAGCACAGGGCACTTCAGAAAATGTGTTTTATGACACCTCCCCTAATACAGACAAGTGCAAAAAGTAAACAAATAGCTTTTATTTAATTGAAAGTGTGTTTTTTTGTTTTTTTTTTTTTTTAACAGGATACATTGAAGAATATGAGATAAATAATATCCACATCACAAGAGTTTTAAATCTCTCCTCCCTTCCCTGGCATCAGCTTGCACAGGTTGATATTCCATTAAAATACTGTTCCAATAACAACAACTTGGAAAAAATTTGAGCCCACCCACGTGTCAATCCCAAATTAGGTTTGGCACCACTCTGTGTCATTAATGCATGTTGATTTATCTGTTCATTTCCAAGCCTATTTTTAAAAAAAATATGGAATATCAATACCTAACATTTTCTTAATGACAGAGCACTTCTACCTCCCTCCCCTCCCCAGTGTTGCTTTTTCTCAGGAATGTTGGTTATGGTGAAGAATTAAGATAAAATCTACACTTTTTTATTTTTATTTTTGAAAGTCCATGACAGGGCATTGCTGGAACCAGCAAGGAAAAGGGTTTAGAAGAAGAGAACTCAACAGCAGGATTCCAGATATCAATGTATGGTTTATCCTTTGGGATAATTTCATTGCTCCAGAGCTTAAACCTGTGAAAATATAAACAGACAGAGGTAAATCTGTGTCAAAAATTAGTTTTTCTTTGCATTTTAGCTTAACAGCAATCTCAGTTCTTTTTTCAAAGTGAAGCATATCCACAAATGTTATTTCTGTTTATTTGTTTATTAAGTTGTAATGGCCATTTTGTGGAGTTGGGTTTTGGATCAACATCCCACCTTTCCTGTGAGTATCTTTAAGGGGATTTTTTGTTGTGAAACAACTATGATATATAAATATAAAAATGCTTGTTTTTCCATGAATAATAAGTTATTTATGAGAGCAGAGGCTGCACCCTGGGCCAGCCATGGCACAGGGCTGAGATCTCTGTCCCAGCAGCAGCTCCAGGGCAGATTTGGGGTCACGTTATATGTGAGAACTTTGACTTTCCCAAGAAATCTTATTCCTCTGTCCTTCCCTGACCTCTGCATGCCAGGGCAGTGGAGACCTGCACTAAAAACAAGCTGTGCAGCCAAACTCTTTCTCCTGTAATGAATTTGAGAGTATCAGAGACAAATTTATAGGATCCAGCACCAAAAAGCACCAGGAGGGAGGACACCAATGGCAAGGAGAAGCTGGGAAAATCTGCTGTGCTTAGAGACACAGATTTCTTCTTATGCAACAGCATTCAGAGAGGTGGGGGGGGAGAAAAAAAATCTCTCACTTACTGGATATTTTTGGAATCCTAATTTCCTCACTGCTGCTGCCATCGCCACCATCGCTGACGGTTCTTATCTCGATGAGATAATCTTCTTCAAACGGGACCAGGAGTTCAGCTGAAGTGTTGTTTGTCTCCAGGATATGGGCTTTGCTCTGCCTGTTCTGTCTGTACAGGATCTAAGGGATTGGAAAATTCATTCAGTTTTAAGGTTTAATGGATTTTTTTTTTTTTTTGGTGGTGGGGGAGATTCTCCTGTCATTTCCCAAAGTTTTCAGAGCACTCTCAGCATTCTACAGGGTGTTTAAAGTAATTTTAAACAGGAGAATAAATTCTGCAAGATTTTGGGGTGGGTATCACAGCGGGTGTTTTTTCTAGAAGTCAAGCATAATCAAATAATTCTGTGCTGCAACCATACTTTAAAATAAATTTGTATTTCCTTTAAAAGTAGATTTCTAGGAGTGATTTTTTAGTTCATTCACATAGATCTTAGTGTGAGTATCTTCCACTCTCTTTTAAAGGTGCATTTATGAAATACCTGAGAGTGAGAATGTTTTAAATGTGGTTCATGACTGCCTTTAGTGCTTAGAAGACTGTTCTCTATTTCTTATATATTTGTGAAACTCCTTCCCTAGAGGTGTGAAAGCAAGAAAACTTTAGGTAAGTAAGATTACAAGGGGACAAGAAAAATACAGGACTGGGGAGAGAAAATCCCTCTGTTGAAATAAAGAAGTCCTAGTCTGAATGAATATTTGTATCAACATCAGCCAGAAAATTCCAGAAAATTCAGTGTTCTAGGTAATGAACACTCACCTTCCACCAAACCTCTGTACCTGTGTTTTAACCAAAATTTCTGATTAAGAAATCACTTACTTTGTAGCCCAGCACCTCAGACTCATTCTCCATTGTTTTCACATGCTCCCAGTTCAGGCAGATTTTGGAATTTGTCAGCTTCCAGGCAATGTTAGCTGGAGGTTGACTAGGTGCTTTAAAAAAAAAAAAAAAAAAAAAAGATAATGATAATGAGATAAGCTGAATATTAAAATATTAATTTTCATGGTGTAGCTGAATGAGCTGCTGATATGGGAGTAGCAAATGCTTGGGTGATTCAAACCTAAAAGAGAAAAAAAAAAAAAAACATTTTGCAGTCCATCATTGCTCTGGTATTAGTCAGAATAAAGATCTATTCATAGAACAGAACCTCTTACTGTGAGACTTCATTTGCAAAATTAGGCACAGCCTGACAGTGTCTGACAGTTCAAGTTATATTTGAGAGATTTTGTGGAAGGAAAATGTTGTTCCTCTCTGTATTTCCATGTCCTAGAGGATGTTTTGCTGTCTGGATCTCAGAAAAAAAAGCTGAAACTACAGAAGCCAAGATTTCCATCAGCCAGGACAGGTTACAAAGAGCTGCACATGAAAGTCTCCATGGGATCCACCATGAAACATTGTAGGATTTCAGAAATTCTCAGCACAATAGGCTGAGAGCAGCTTTTTCAAAGGCTTTTTTATGCCTAAGTGTGAGGACTTTGAAAATTTGCCTACAAGTGAGTGGAACCAAATCCCGTGTGAACATGTGAGGGTGGAGCTGTGCCTTTGAGCTGGAGCTCAGATTTAGGACAGCACATTCTCCATGGCACAGGAAAGAGGGGTTGAAACAGAGGTAAAAATGAGGAGAGATTTGGAGGAGCACAGCCCAGCCCTGAATTTGAATGGTTTAACTCTGGGATCCTTCTCTTCCCTGCTGGGTGCTGGTGATTGATGGATGTCACTTGGAAGGAACAGTTGATTTGGTGATGATTTCTTTCATTTCCCACAGAGATTAAATAAATTGATGTTTCATATCCATCTGCCTCATGGATTTGGAGAAGTTTAATCCATCCCTGTGGTAGGGAATGAGGTGTGGGTGGATGCCCAGGTGAATATCCAGGGATGTCCTTCCATCAGCCACACTGTCAATGTTGGAAAAGATTCATTTCATTATGAAACATTTATCTACTCTCACATCCATCAAACTGAAAATTTACTTAAATATGGCTTGAAAGGTCCTTTTTGCTTTTAGAAAACATTTTCTATAAGGAATTGGATAACAAAATAGTCACAAGAGGCAAAGGATGTCAAATACTTCATTGGCTGTGCACTCTGAAGAGGTTTGAAATCACTCAGAAATGGGTGAATCATGGCTTTGTCCAAAGCTTTTTGACATAGAAATCTAAAACCGTTTTAATTCATGATCTTGGGGCTGAAAACACATCACAGGAGGATTTGCAAAACAAAATTATCTGGCATTTTCAGACAGAAACTGGAATAAGAGGTAAGAGCATCCATAGGAATATCTGCAAGCAAAACCAAGCAGTTCCAGATCTGAGATTGGCAAATTATTTCCTCTATTAATTTCTTGTAATCAACACACTTAAGAATAATAGAAATCCCAAATATCTGCTCAGATTTATTGAGATGCTGATGTAATTGTCATGGTTTAGGTAACACTTGGCTTTGTTGTTGTACTGAGCTGAGGTTCAGCCATGCAAGTATTTCTAATATCTATATGTAATATTGACATATTTAGGGTGTGTATGTATCTATTTGTAAGGGAAAAAGAAGGGGAAGATGAAAAGAGGAAGAGGAAAGGAAATGAAAGTTTGATAGGAAAAGGAGGGGGAAAGGAAAGAGGAAAGATGAAGATGTAAAGAAAGAGGAATTTCTGAAATCCATGCCATGTAAATAAAAAACCAGAAGATGACATCTCATGGAGCCACGTCCATATTTTGAGGATATCAATTCCACCTCCCTAAGTAGTTCTAACTTGACCCAGGATGTCACCTCAGACCTTACATCGATCTCAGAGGAGAACACTTCAATCAGAACTGCACCTCTTTGGCAGAAGGATCATTTCAGCAGTGCTGAGTCCCTGCACTAATGGGCTGAGCTGCAGGAATCCTGGATGCTGAGCAGCAAGACAGAGCTATTACTTTGGAGCTCCATCTCCTGCTCCAGATGCACATTGTTCATATTCTCTTGACATATTGTCTCTCCTCTTATTGCAAGAGCTTGCATCTTCCACAGACAGAGCTTGAAATTTTAATCTATATATTTAAATATTAAAAAGGTTATTTTGACTTTAATTTTTAAATGAGCCATTAGCACTATCCTGAATTTGACAGAAGATAAAGTAGATGTAAAACAAAAGCAAATTTATTCCTTCTGTGTTTTGTCATTTGACTGCCATGTCTTTAACTTGTCTTTCATACACATACACATAGGAATAGAGGGAAGAATTCCCAGAGATGAATCTATTTTCCATTGAAAAATGGACTGTGAGAAAAGTCATGGAATCACAGAATAGTTTGGGTTGGAATAGCACTTAAATTTAACTTAATTCAGCCCCCTGCCATGGCCACAGATACCTTCCACCATCCCAGGTTTCTCCAAGCCTCATCCTTGGACACTTCCAGGGGTGGATCCTGTTTGATCCCTTCAGAAATATCTCCTCTGGCTTTATTGTTGATTGTTTTATTTACAATAAATCCTGGTTTTGTGACAATTAAAAATCAGTTAACTCATTCTACAAGTTGTTCCTATCTTGCACTTGGAGTAATGGCATGGAAGAACATATAGAAAAGAGGGAAACTGGTGAAACTCAGCACAAATATTTCCCTTTTATGCTGAAAGGCAGATCAATAATTTATTGGGAAAGTAGAGTCTGAGGAAAACAAAACAGCAGAGGGCTTTGCTTTTGGTATTAAATAAAGAAAGAAAGACTAAATAGTATTTATATTTATGTAAACCTTATGCTGTCTTCTGAGTTCAGAGGTCTCAAAGCCCCTCTGTATTTGGTGCTTCCTATAAAACCCCCAAACCAGCATCAGAATCTCTTGCTTTATCTGTGGGACATCCTTCCTTTATTGAGTCTCTGAAATCCCCTGAAAGGAGAGGGCTGCTATTCCAAGGAAAGCAGAAATCCTTCCTCCTGGGCTCTGATTCAGGACAGGAGGAAGTTTCTCAGTCACAGATTTTATTGTCTGATTTATGAAGGAATTCGGGATTTCGGTTTTTGAAGCGTTTGGCAGCGAGGGGTCACGGTGAGCTGGGATGTGCCTGTCCCAGCTGGGAATTTGGGACAATTTGTACCAAACCCAATACTCACGGGATTTTTTGGTGGTGACATTGACTGGGGTGCTGGAGGGCCCTGTCCCTGCTGTGTTGTAGGCTCGGACTGTTGCAAAATACACGGTGTTAGCTCTGAGACCTGTGATGTTCTTGGCTGTCACATTCCCACTGACTCTGACCTTCCCAGCTGTGCTTTCCTTGGGATCATCTATCCAATATAAAACCTAAAAAGGGAGAACAAAGAACAGGTGATTCATTGTGTTCCAAAAATTAGAGGCTTGGCTCTAGAAGCAGACATGCTGACAAGGAAAATTTCCAGGAATACAGGATTTTTTTTTTTTGTACTCCCATCTAGCAGGATGTAAACCCAGGCATGAATATTTATAGAGAAGCAATAACATTTCAGAGACTGAATCCCAATTAAGGAACTAA
The DNA here is from genome assembly GCF_903797595.1 of Erithacus rubecula. NCBI lineage: Eukaryota > Metazoa > Chordata > Aves > Passeriformes > Muscicapidae > Erithacus > Erithacus rubecula. The sequence goes on along the minus strand of NC_136665.1, from coordinate 18,375,303 downwards.
ATGAAATCCTTAAATTTACAGATGTCCAGAAGGAAACCTTTGATAAGGTAAGGAATGATAAAAGCTTTGTTGGTTTTATGGTTGAATACAATGAAAGAAAACCTTAAGAGATACATTTATTTCAACCATCTAAAAGGTTTTTAATTATTTTGCATCCTGGCTCTAGTTTTGATTCAGTGACACCTATTTAGATCTACTATTTTTTTTTTTCAGTGAGTAATTGATTTAGGAAGGTTTGTGGACTGCACATGACCCTTATTACCTCCATTTGTACATTGCAATGATAGGACAGAATTTAAAGTATTTTTGACTTGTTTTCCTCTTATCTACAAGTTTAAAAAAGAAATAAAAGTACTTCACTGTGCAAGTAAAATGACCAGGAATGATATCTGACATTACTTAATCCTAATCACAGAATAATTTAGGTTGGAAAATATCTTTAAGTCCAACCATTAACTCAACAATGCCAAGGCCAGCACTAAACCCTGTCCCCAAGTGCCACATTCACACACCATTTAAATCCCTGCAGGGATAGGGACTCCACCACTGCCCTCTTCAAATGTTTGAGTTAATGGTTGGACCTGATGGTCTTAAAGGTCTTTTCCAGCCTAAATGATTTTATGATTCCAAGGGGAAGAAGAAGTTAAAAACCTTTCAATGCATCACAGCACAAGCTCTGGGTAGTGCTGGAGGACATTTATCCTGCCCTGTTCTGTCAGCAGTGCCACGTGTGCCTGTCCCCAAATCTGAGCACAAAAACCCTGGGAAAGTACTGCAGTTCTGGGCTGTAAATCCTCCTGATTATCTCAGGTGGGTTTCTGTTAATGAGAGCCAGGGGAAGAGCTCCACACTCACTGCTGGCAGCCAAGAAAGCAGCCTATCTCAGGCTGCTCAAGGAGAAGAAATTATAACAATGATTGAACACCTGCTGGGGACGTGATATATTGCACAAAGCATGTTTTCAAAGAGGTGTTGCCACCTTGGACCAATGGGCCTTTTCTATTCTGTTTTGCACGAACTACTCTATATAACTGTAGAGTTTCTTTAAATAAAAGCTCTCTCTTGCTTCTTCATTACAGAAGGACTTTGTTGCATTATCCTACGGCCACAATGCAACACCTTGGAAGCAGCAGTTGGTCGATTGGGAGGAGGAACCAGAAGGCCTAAAGGATTCTGGATGGGGAAGGGACATCTTCAAGGTGTCAGAGCCCCTCACCTGGGCCAGCCCCTCACCTGGGCCAGCCCCTCAGCTGGTAGCCCAGCCCCTCACCTCGTAGCCCAGCACCCTGCCCGTGTGCCGGTTCCAGGGGATGGGCAGCCAGGACACCTCCACCGCCGCCGCCGACACGCTGAGCGCCGAGGCTCCCGCCGGGGCCATCTGGGGCTCTGGGACAGGGAAAACACAGCTGGGCTGCTGTGGGCACAGAGACAGGGCAAGGGGGGGATGCTGGGGGAGCAGCAGGAGGAGCCCCTGGTGAACCCATGAGCTTTGCTCTGCGCTTATGGTGGAATGTCGGAAAAACGTTCGTTTCAAAATTGGTCATTCCCCATCTGCTGGAGCAGATTTTTGGAAACTGGCTGCACTGAGTGGCCTGAGGAGCCAAACCCTCTGGGAGCAACACCTTTGAGTGTCTCCCAATTTTCCCAACACACTCAGCAGGAGCACCATGGGGACAAAGTAATTGAAACAGACCCTCTACTGAAAATCATTCTGAAAACTTGCCCCTTGCTATTTTTACTTCACTTTCCCATCTCCTGCCCCACATCTGTTATAAATATCCAATGAGCATGTTGAGCAGGGTCCTTAAAAGCCCTGAGAGATCTGCCAGATCATATCAGTCACCTCTTGCTGCTACACACCCATTACTACTAGGAGTAACTTGTGTTACCATCCTCTCCCGAGTAGATGATGGAAATGGAGCTCAGGGTCCCTTCCCCTTCGTTGTTGTAGACACCAACTTTGACCTCAAAAGGAGAAAGGGGTGTGATACTCTCATTCCTATAAACATATTTGCTGGATTCCACCGAGGCCACCACAGCTTTGGTCCAGGTTGTTGAGCCAAGGGGACGGAACATGATGATGTAGCCAAAACCTTCCCCGTTCTGGAGCTCTTCTGACACTGGCTGTGGTGACAAGACAGTCAATAAAGGTTTTGCATGTATCCACAGTTTTAATTGAATCTTCATTCCCTGACTATATTTTAGTGGTATTGATTTAGTTGGCTGTGCCTTGGAGAAGATAATAATGTTTGCCCCATCCGTCAATGTAATATTGAAATAAAAATCAAAATAATAAATCTATCAGGGCAATCAATTCAGAAGCTAAAGATCTGATCAGCTCCATTAAAGTTGTCTCTTTCAGGCATGAAGTCTGCAAAATTAAAAACATTTCACTCAGTACAAGTTGTAGCTTGTAGATTTTTTTTTCGCCCCAAAGGGGCTTGGGAATGCTAATTTTAAATAAATGATTTTAAAGGAAAAAATGAGTTGGGAAGGAACAAATGTACACAAAGAAATGTGTGTCAGCTGTATAATTGCCTGCCTCTGAGTATAGTACTGATGTATTTTTTTTTCAGCAAGGAGAAAGCCTCAAGTGCATGAACATATTCTTATTTAAGTTCTCAGAACAGAAATGTTCCTGCAAGTCAACATGGCAAAATTAATGTTTCTATTAATAAAATTTCATGTCAAGATACGTATGAAAGGCTCAAACTGAAAAGGCAATTACAGCAACACCGTGTCCAGCATGAAGTTTGGTTTTTCATGGGATAAAAATATTCCACATTCTCAAAGCAAGAGGACATTTATGAAACATAAACAGGATTACATGGAGAAAGAAAGTGTTTTTCAATAAAACAGCATTTATTTCAGAGGCTTGCATCAAAGGAAAAAAGCATGGAAAAGCAGACATGGAAATGGAAAAAGGGCAGAAAAAGGGTCAGGACCTGAGTCCTGGCTTCAACCTCTTCTCCTGCAAACTCTTGGGAGCACAGGGTGAGATAATGGAAGCACTTCAGAAGATTTCAGGGCACTTATCTTATTTTTATAAATTCCTTCTAATTCTAATCATAAAAATAAAGATAATAAGCCTGGCATTTAGAACACTTGTCTTTCCTTCAATGCTTTACAAACACCCAATTTTCCCCTTTCCACCTATTCTCCAGTCCTGAGGGAGTTAAATGTGAGAGATGATGGCTCACTGGGGATTTATAGGAGTTCAAGCTACTTTCTAGAGCATTTAATTTGTTTTTGAGGCTTCTGTGACCTCAGATTTAATCAAGACATTTAGTGAGTTCATCAGAGAAAGCTGCAGAGTCGTGTTCAGTGTTGTTAGCTGGCCATAATTAGGATTTCTTCTGATTGTTTTTTGGGACACACCATGGAGTCCAACAGGATAATTTGATTGAGATCTCTCAGGTTGTTTTCAATTTTCATGTTCATCTGCTCCCAGTGACACAAAAGAGTGAGAGGTGCAGATGGAGGAAAACTTAGTTCAGGGAAGGAATTTCTGTTTGCAGCACAGGGAGGGGGAAACATCAGCGGGTTTATTTATCTAGTGGGGATTTTTTTTTTTTTTTTTTTTTTTTTAATTTGATCTGATTTTTGACTTTTTGACCAAGCAGCTGCCCCATCACTTGCCAGGCTTTGCCAGAGGCTGCCTGCCTTCATCCAGTGTCTGTGGGAAGCTGCTGGGAGGCTGAAATGATGCTCCTTCCCACAGCACTCACTCTCTACTCTCTGAAATGACCTGCACTCACCCTTTGCAACTTGTCTGGCATTAACTGCTCTGCAAATGTGTATTCTCTGCTCTTGCTGGAGTGCTGCAGAATTAAAGGGCTCATCTCCTTTAACGCATAATAGGATATGTCTTGTCAGCACAGTGTTCCAGAATGGAAAACATGTAAACAAAAGTAGGAAAAATGTAAATGCAGAAAATGGCCAAGCAGATTAGTGTGTTAAGCACCTCCTGTACAATGGAGATAAGAGGGTTATGCAGACTTCTAAACATCTTTACAACACGCCTCTTAAACTGTTTATTTTTATAAATTGCTCCCCGTAACACAGAAAACTTGCTGTATATCTTACAGGCAGTTTGCTCTCCACATCCAGGGTGAAATCCAGGCTCAACCAAAGCTGGTGACCAAAAACCTTTGGATTCCAGCAGGGCAGTGATTTCACCCACGGATTCTTCCCTGTTAGACCTCAATTAGAGGCTAATTGAGCTCAGAATTACCTCCCAGGTGATGACCAGCTCCGAGCGGCTCCCTCCTCCTCCGCTGATGTTCGTGGGGGCCACCACAGGAACTGGAGAAGAAAAGGGGTTGGTGCTTGCAGCTGCTGCCCCAGGACTGTCCTGGGGCCAGTTTGGTGTCTGTATGGCTGATGGGGACAAAGGGACCCAGGGCACCCTAAGGAATTCATGGGTGGCACCCACTGGTGTGTGGGGAAAAGCCAGGGGAAAAGCAGCCTTGTATTTTCTCAGGCTGCTCAAGGAAAACAGGAGAGAAAGAATTATAACAATGATTAAGAACCTGCTGGATGCGTGAGAGATGTGATGTTTTGGTGAAAATGTCTTTACTAGGGGTCTTACCTTCCTTGCACCCATGAAATCGAGTCTGTCCTCAGTCCCACTGTCTAGTCTATAAAAGTGTAATTTGTTTCTTTAATAAAGGGCTTTTTGCTTCTCTTCTGCCTGAAGGAATTTTGTTGCTACATCCTTTTTGCCAGTCTCCTAGCCCAGCAGCAAGTGTGGGTCTGCTGGAGGGCTCTGCAGAGGGGTCTGGGCAGGCTGGGGGCAGTGGTGTGGGGCCAACAAGGTGAACTGCAAGATCCTGCTCTTGGGTCACAGCAGCCCCACAGAGCCCTCCAAGATGGGAGAAGAGTGTTTGGGAGCTGGCCCAGCATAAAAAGACCTGGGGGTGCTGGTGACAGCAGCTCAAGGCAAGGCCAGGTGTGCCCAGGTGAGCAAGAAGGGTCACCTGGATCAGCAACAGCCACAGGACCAGGCAGGGATTGTCCCTCTGCACTGGGCACTGCTGAGGCCACACAAAGCTGTGATCACACAAAGGTTGGATCACTGATCCTGGAGACCTTCCCAAGTGGGTGATCAGAGCATTTCCAACCTCACCTGCAGCCATGCCACCTCTCAGCAGGTGGAACAGGGATTGCATTGCACAGCAGCCTGTTTGAAATGAGCTGAAATGATGTTTACACCTTTTCTAAGGCTGAAGCCATAGATGTGTTTGATACATCAATACCCTGGTTCAAAAAATTAATTAAAGAACTAGGAGCATCAAGTATCTGACATTATTATGCCTCATCAACTAATTGGCAAAATGATGTTCCATTCAGACTGTAGCTGCAACACTACTGATTTACTAATTATGCATTTGTTCAGTAAACATGTTGTTGGAGCAATATATTAATTTTTTTAATTGGTTGTATGGTTTTCTTAGCAAATTCAAAACTCACAATTTTCTTTTCTCATTCTCTCAAGACTATAAGTGTCCAAAAGTTTGATTTAGAGCTGGATTTCTCCAGGGGGCTCATGCTGGAGAGGCAAAGAAAATATCAACATCTCCTGCCTCTGGTTTTATATTTCTTCTTTAAGGTCCCTTCCAACCCAAACCATTCTATGGTTCTATGACATCAAGTTCTTTTTCAGCTGCTGGAGAAGTATAACAGAAGAGGACATCCCTGGAATGGGCAGAGGCAGGAACCCTCTACAGGACATTTGGAGGTGCCATCTCCAAACCCTATCTTCAGAAATTTCAATATTGCTTTGTCATTGTCTCCATCCAGCTGTGTAAAAAGCTGATGTGTAGGGTGAGAAATGGATGGGGTGTTTACATCTCAGAAGCTTTTTTTTTTTTTTTCAGAGGTTTTGGGCAAGTTCTGCCATACCTGCTTGTCCTTCCCATTAACAAAGGCATTAACCCATCTCCAGGGGTGGCAATAAAAGCAGCACTGCTTAAAGTCCACAGAAATCAACCCATAATCATTTCTAGATTCTAATCCCCATATAAATATTTATCTGGTTTCATCCTCCAGAAATGGCAGGAATTTCAGGACAATTTTGCTGTGCAGCCTTAAGAGGAGTGCAAGTGCAATCAGCCTGGGCTCTTCTGGGTTTCTCAGAGCTGTTCCTTTTTGTCACCCACAATCAATGTCTTTGGGCACATCAGAGGCAAATGATCTCAGACTGACAAGAACTGCAGGGAAACCACAACACAAACTTTCAATCCTGGTGTTTCAGTGTTTCATGAACCAAGTGATGCTCAATTAGCTCATGTGTTAAATGTCTTTGGTACTTGCTACATTTGCACGGGGAAAATTTTGTGCTGTGGTTCAGCAGAGCCTCAACTGGGTCAGAGTTGAGAAACAGATGAAAATTTACAGCTGAGTGCACCAACAGAGGCTCAATTAATTCTCAGCTACATTTTAATGAAATGAACAGTGGCTCATTTGCATCCACAAATCTACTAATGCTCAGATTTCAGCTGGCAAAACAGTTACTACACCAGCAGAGCTCAAATTCACCCTTTCCTGGCCAGGTATTTGCTGTCCACACTGCCCTGTTATTACAGTTTCCTATTCTGATTAAAAAATTAGGATAAGTTGTTATTTTCCCACTGCACTGTAATGATTTGAGACAGGAATTTACAGCAGGGAAGGAGTTAAGCAGCTAAAACCTGAAGTGAGTCTTTCTGTCTCTTTTGTTAAACTTCAGACAGAGCTACACTGTAAGGAAATAATCTTCCTTGTGTTATTGCCATGATAAATAACAATAATTTTATTGTTTCTTTCTCCTTGTCGCCCCAGTCTTGTGAATCCCTTTAATAAATAAATAAATAAAAGTTTTAAAAGATGAAAGCTTTCACTGCCTGCCTGGTATTGAATATCCCACTTTGCAAAGCCCCATGGTGGTAACAGCAACAAAAACCTTCTCAAGATTAATTCAGTCTTTGTGATCAATCATGTAATGGAGAATATTTATTTGAGATACTCTGCTGGGAAATTTAAAAAACCTGACCTCCTCTGGAAGGTGCAGGGGGTTGGAACTTTAGATTAAAGATGGTCTTTAAGGTCCCCCCAAATCCAAACTATTCTGGGATTCTATTCCCAGAAACAAATGGATTCCACATTCTAAAAGAAATGTATTTTCTTCTGTGTAATGTACAATACTGTATTTTGAGTTCTTTCCTGAAATGCAGCTTGCCAAACTTCAGAGCTTGGCAAATGAGATAAACAGAGAAGACAAAGTGGATTGTAAAAGCTGCTTCCATTTTACTGCTTTCCATCCTATAAACTCTGATTTTATAGGTGGGAGAGAGTTGATAAGCAGGGGGCTGGGAGGAAGATAAAACAAACCAAAGGTTTGGGCTGCAAATAAATTGTACCAAACTGAGCAGGACAAAGGACTGACAGTGTTGGTCACCCAAGAATGAGACAGCTTCCCCTGAGCTTCCAAGTCCCAGAAGATAAATGAGAAAATGTCAGACAGAAAAGGTTCCACTCTGGAGTCAGCAGAAGCTCTTGGTTTCACTGAGATTTGGATGCTGCCATTTATTTCCTCCAACATCCAAAGTTAAAATGATCCTGTTTCTCCTGATGCTCAGATACCAAATCATATACATATACTCATATACATATACAATACATATACATATACAATACATATACATATACTCAGATACCTCTGCAGCCAAGGAGTATTCAGAGGGTGGAGTTATCATTTCATGAGCAGGGTGAAAACTCGGATTTAATCGGGGGAACAACAATTGTTCTCCCAATTGCTTGAGTGAAAGGTTGGCTGGGACACACCAAGGGTAGGAGCACAAGTTAATTGCAGCTTTTATCATGGAATGCCAGGATGGTTTGGGTTGGAAGGGACCATGGGCAGGGTGCTCCAAGCCCCATCCAGTAACTGCTCTTGTGGAACACATCCATTCCCTACCAATGGAACTGGGTGAACGTAGGAATGAGTGGCTCTGCTCAGTGAAATTCCCAGAGCTGGGAGGTGGAAGCCAGCAGAAATCAGCCCTTACCTGCTGCTCTGGTTCTCAGCAGGGCTGAGGGGCTGCTGGGCTCCCCCATCCCCACGCTGTTGCTGGCGACCACCCTGAACTCGTACTCAACCCAGGGGCTCAGATCCACCACGGTGGCCTGGTGAGTCCTGCCAGAAATGACCTCAGGAGCTGAAGGCAGACATGACACCAACAATGGGTTTTGAGGTAATTGGTGGTACTACAAAATAAAAAAAAAAATATCCAAGGCAAGTCCTGAATTGCTCACCTGTGGCCACCGCCTGCCATCCCACCGAGAAGGGAGTTCTGGTCTGGACACTGTAGATCTGCACTGGGCTGTTGTTATCTACTCCAGGCTTCCAGGATAAGCCAGCAGTTGTGCTAGAAACATGTTCAACTTTAACATCTTCTGGTGGACCTGGGGGGCCTGACACGATCAGCATTTTAAGAGGAAGGCATTGGGAAGAGAAGATTCACTGCTGGAATGGGTTGGGCAACTCTTTCTCTCTCAAGTCACAGGAATTATTCATGAAGCTGCAGTGTCATAAAAGCTGCACAATCCCTAAATGATGGCTCCATGCCTGGATTACATTTTTATGAGTCAGGAAAATTAATGTCTTGATGTCGCTAACATGAAAACTACAAACAAAGGAATGATTTCTTTTTTTTGTGTGTCTGACAAAGAAAGGCACCCAATGCTGTCTTTTGTTGAACCATTGAATATTCTGAGAATTCCAACTGAATTCAATCAAAACTGAGGTTCAGAAAGAATGCAGGATGGTGCACTACACAGATTTCTGATTTCTCTTAGGGTTTACAGCTCTGCTCCCATGACAGCATTCCCTCACTGCTGGCAGTAGAAAGCTGAGTTAGAAAATATTATTTCATATTATCTCCAAATAGAGGAAAGGAATGAGGTCTTTTGATTTTCCCAGCCTGCACAGTGACCCAGAGATGCCTGAAGGAAATTACAACACTGCTGAGATTTGAGCATTTCCCTCTGATCTGTGTGGCCCAAAATTTTTGCCAAAGAGACCAGGGCAGAACTGCAGAGGTTCCCCTGGGTTGGCTGAACACCAGGATCATGCTGGCCACAATTCTGGGGCCAAGAGTAAAAGAAAGAAAACTTTTCACTATTGAGATGTGGAATTGACATCCTAGGAATCATTTAAGCAAGAGCTGATGTTAAGAATTCCTAATTCTTCTAGAATTCCTGTGTCTCCCTTGCAGACATACCTCTCACAATGATATCTGCTGTTGCAGATTGACTGTCCAAAGAAGTTTGCACCATGCACACATATTTCCCAGAATGATGTAGCTGAATATTTCTTATCATCAAATCCCCAGCAGATCCCTGGAGAGATAAAAAAAAACCAAAAAACCCCCAAACAACACAAAACTAATCACTCACAACATGCTTTCCATACTGGGCATTTTTATAAATTGCTCAATATTAATAAAAAATTCAGCTTTTAAATTAAAATATTCATAGCTATCATCAGTTTCTTTCACGGGGACATTTTTATTATGGCTTCACAAATAACTCAAGCGCCTTTATGAAATTTAGGGAAGAAAAATAAATGGTTGCAGCCCTTGCAAAGAAACAGTGATTTGCCAGGCACGTAAACAGAATTATGATAAACATTCTCATCGTGTGGCAAAGAGTTTCACGAAGGAATTTGGGAATCTCACCCTTCCAATCCTCTCAAAGTGATGGATTCCTCTGCTCAAATCGATTCTCTGGCCATTGAATGACCAGGAGAACACCACGCCCAGGGAGGGGTCGTGGGACACCTGGCAGGGCAGGACAATGCTCTCCCCAACTGTTGCATCTGTGGCACAGGGTGGAATAATGATGACAGTCCTTTCTGAGGAGACAGAAAAACGGGATATTTTTAATTAAAGTGCTTATAAGAACAGTAGGTATTGAGGGAGGTTTGTAGCATTCGGGAAATCATTTCAAATTGGCCCAAATGTTGTGTAATAAAGGGAATTCTCTCTAATCTAGTGATGGTTTTACACCACTCCTATGGCAGCAGCAGCCCTGTGACCACGTTGTGTGCCTGAGAGTGAGCAGATGTGAGAGGAACACCCTAAATTAGTTTATATTTTTATATATTTATATATATATATTTTATATCTATATCTATATCTATCTATATCTATATCTATATCTATCTATATTTATTTTAAATTTTTTACTAATTTTTTATTTTATTAATATTTTTATTTGGAACACCCTAAATTATATTACTTCATAAAACCCATAATCAATAGGTATGATGTCAGTCAAAGGTACAGACTTCTCTTAAATCATGCTTGTGGTTCTTCAAACTTGAAGAATTCTCTCCAGACACTGCAACAAAAGCAAAATTGCTCCTCATCTCCACTTACTTTAGACATCAACATCCTTAATCTATATTAATGTCAGGGGTACTTTACTCCACAGCACAACCCAAGTTACAGCTTCAAAGAAGTTCCCAGGCAGGAAAATTATTTATTTGATCATTTTTAACCCATTACATCGAGACCCAAACTTGCAGCTCTCCTGAAGGGAAGTATCAGCTCACTGAAGGGGAAATAAATGGGTTTTTCTGGGTTTAGTTGTGTTGATATGACTGGCAGACAGATTAGAGATAACAAGCACTTTGTTGTCAGCAATTCCCCTGAATAAATCTTTTGTGCATGGAAGTTATAAAGTGCTGAGAACTTGTAGAAAATGGGAGCAGAATCTCCCCAACAATATTAATATGATCTAAAGATAATGTGAGGAGAGGAGAAGGAAATGCAGAAACTGGGTTAGCTCAATGCTCATCACAGCTTGACTCCAGAATTTGAGTGATTCTTAAATCACAGAATTCTAGAAAGATTTTGGGTGGGAAAGGACCTTAAATCCCATCCATCCCCACCCAATCCCATCCATTGTCCCAGGTGCTCCCAGCCCCATCCAGCCTGGTCTTGACACTGCTGTTAGCATAAGAAATCTCCTTTATCATTGGCCTCAACCTGTTTATCTCCACCAAATAAATATTGAAAACTGCCTTTTTGGGAATTACACTGGGTCTGGGTATGAGGTGTGTTTTTTAGTAGTGATAACAAAAAATAAATGGATTTATTATGGTATTCCCATCCTCTTGCACCTCATGTTGAATCCTCCTCATCCCCACTAATGCAGAATGTTCACCTGGGTGATATTTTTCACTTCTTTTATGGGCTTGTGCTCAAAACTTCCACCTCAAATACTTTTAAAAGCTTCTTAAAAGCTCTTGGTTCTGCCTTATCCATTTATCTTGCTTAGCAACAGCAAACATGCATTATATGGCAAACCCCGTTCCAGAGGAGAAAAGAGGGGAGATGTGAGTGCTGGAGGTGTAATAAAGACTTCTCCCACCAAAAAAAAAAAAAAAAAAACAAACAACTCAATGAGCAGCAATAAACTTAATTTGCACATTAGCTATGCTTTCCCAAGTTCTGACATTTCAGTTGAAAATAATGCTGAAGCAATGAGGCCTATAATTGAACAGCCCAAACTTCTCCAGAGGGGAAACAAAAACAAATGTTCCCTGCAAACAAGATCATTTTTATACCATGTTGTTACTCAGTGTTTTAATAAACTTCATAAATGCCAAACATAATATATATTTTTTTTATTTTTTAATGGGATTTTCCCATATTGCCACAATGTATGGGACATGTGAAAGGGGGCAGGAGTTTAATGAAGTCAGAGCTGCTGGATCCCTGGAGTTCTTGGTGTTTTCATTGCTGGCTGTGCTGCAGCACCATCTCAGGTCACACTTGGAGCTCTATCCCTGCTAATTGCTAATTGCTCTGTCAGAAAGTGAATATTAAAAATGATTTTTTTTTTTTTTTTTGCCAGATGCAAAGTTAAGGAGGAGGTCACACTGCAGGCTACAGCATCCGCTACTGAAAACGAGGATATATATAAAAATAAAGAGTTACAAAATCAGAGGATCTTGGGTTGGAAGGGTCTTTAAAGTTCCTCTGGTTCCACAAAAGAAGGAAATTCTGAAATACCTTTCACAATCAGGTTCCCTGAGTTTCTGGCACTTCCAAACTGGTTTGTGGCCACACAGGTGTAAACCCCAGCATCAGCCTTGGAGATGTTGGAGATCCTGAGGCTGCCATCCTCCAGGAAAACCACCCTGGGGAAAAGAAACAAAATGAAATTACAGAATCCCAGAATAACTTGGGGTTTTCTTGGATCTTGAAGCTCCTCCCACACCCTGCCACGGACAGGGACACTTTTAACCATCCCCAAGTCCAACCTGGCCTTGGAAACTTCCAGGGATGGGAAATCCACAACTTTCCTGGGCAACAATAGAAAAAACAGAAATAAAAAAAAAGACTTCTGGCAGAGGAATAGTAACAGAAATGCAGTGGTAATTTTAATATTTAAACGTTTTCCATTATGGTTTTTCTCTTTACAGCAAGCTGAATGTGTCCTAACCAATTTTCACCTCTGCTGCTTAGTAATTTCTATATTAGAAATGTTTTATTGGCAAACTGGGGTTGATCATTCACTTTTCCCGGTGACTTTCTTCCAGCAAAATCTGGAATCTCAAGAAAAAGTCAAAAGATTCAACTTGCTACTTAGTTGTGTTCTATTTTACTGTGGTTTTGTGGTTTTTTTTTTTACAGATCTCAGTGCTCCTAAGCCAAGCTAAGGTTGTGTGTGAGCCCAGCTGCCTGTGGAGCTCTGTCAGGATTATTAAAAGATATTATCAGTCTGGCTGAGATGCTCAAATGCCACCTCACAAGCCAAGGAGCCAAATCAAATCCATCACTGTCTCACAGGGTCCTCAAACCACCCTGGGTTGTTTGTATCACTTTGCAGAGTATTGGGGAAATTGCATTTAATGGTAATTTCAAGACCTCTCCTGGGTTTTATGGACAAAATTAATTTTTAAGCTTGTTCATGTTTGTTTGTTTGTTTGTTTTTCTCGTGTTAACAAGATGCTTTGGAATGTAAGTCAGGACAAGGATTGGATGTAATTTTTTTGGATAAGCTGTCACTCTGTGCCTGGCACCCTTCTGCTGTCACATACAAGGGCAGGACTTCAGGATTCCACAGAATCACACAGAACACACGTCTAAAAGTAGAAGATTTTCAAATCAAAGCTGAATTGGTAATGAACTTTAGCACAGAAAATATTATTCTGTAATATTTTGTGGGTTTTTTTCCCCATTTCTTTAACTTCCACTTGCTGCACCTGGCAAATGTGGAGCTTCAATTTTTTTTTTTTTTTTTTTTTTGAGTTTAGAAGAAATTTAAGACATGAAGATCCTGGAGGTTTCATAACAATGGGGTCAGGGTCTCTATGTGCATCTCCTCTTGCCACTAAGCTCAATAAGCACCAGAGAATCTGCACCCAAATACCAATTTCCTTACACACAAAAAAATTCAGTGTAAGCCACAACTCCACAGGAAACCAGGCTCCATTCATTCACAGCAGCACTGCATCATTTTTTACATCCCTCATTTAATTGACATTTAACTCTAATACAAGGCTCCTTTCATAAAATAGAAAATATCTAATTCATGCATCACAGCTTGGGTATTTAATATTTATTACTAACAACATAAGATTGGGTGATGTACTGAATTATTAAAGGAAATGAACAATCACAAGAGCAGAAGCTGGAGCTGGCAGTAGCATCAGAACCATTAAATACACACAAAAAACCCCATCACAGTGTGTTTCTGTTTCCCATTCTGGCATTTGTACATTTGTAACTGCAAGTGGAACATGCATCAGACCTTGTCCTGCTCCTGTCACACCCTCCCAACACCTCAGCTGGGAAGGAGAGGCACCAAACTTGGATTTCTGATCATCTCCTCTCTCATACCCCCCTAATTTAATGTGTCCCACCCTCCTCTGAGCTTTCCCTGCTCCTGAGCAGGGGGGATGGATTTGGGACTGGGCCAGCAGAGATGTCCCCATGGTGCTGGGCACAGTTCACTGGCTGTGCAGCAGGGAGGGGAAGGGATTCAGGCTGGAATGAAAAATCTTTGTTTCCTTGGCAATAATCAGGTGCTGCAGCAGCTCTGGGTTTGCCACTCGTGGCACAGTGAGGAAATAAGTTCAGGTTTGATAATCCCTTGTTTTGAACTGGAGCACAGCAAAATGGGAAGAAGCAAAGTCCCCTCCTCAATACAGTGATGGACCTGCTGAATGATAATTTTTGGATAAGGAAGGATGGATGAGGTTGTGTCAGAGAAGGTTTGGGTTGGATTTTTGGGAAAGGTTCTTCCCCCAGAGGGTGCTGGGCACTGGCCAGGCTCCCCAGGGAATGGGAACATTCCCAAGGCTGCCAGAGCTTTTGGAAAACCCTCCCAGGGATGCCCAGGGTGGGGTTTGGGGTGTTTATACAGTGACAGGGGCTGGATCTTGGCACCTGGGACAGCATTTCTCACCCTTGTGGGTCCCTTCCAGCTCAGGATATTCCATGATTCTGAGATCTCAGGAGCTGAGCTGGTGCCACCCCATCCATCCACACAGGAGCCCTGGGTCCCCTCCCTCTGGGTGGGGACACACCTGTGACTGTTCCAAAGGCAGCTTTGAACATGAAGAAACATTTCCAAGCATCCCCCTTCTGCCTCTGCAATATTTTTGGCATTAATGATGCATTTCTTCCCATCAGCTTACACCAACCACCAGAAAAAACTGCTGGTGATAAAATAGGGGATGCAACTGAGTGCCTGGGTAACATATGGTGTTCATCAAACAGTATCCAAAGAGATTCCAGTGTGAACCAGCAAACATTCATAAATTTGGTACCTGAATTCATAACAAGCCACCTCAGTGTCTCTCTCCATCAAATATTGATGACCTGTTACTTTTACTGCAGTGGTACCTAAAAGCTCTTAGGTGCAAATTAAAATCCAGAAGTGGCATAAAGCGGGAAAAAAAAAAGAAAAAGAAAAAAAGAAAAAAGAAAATCTCCATCCCCAAACACTTCAATGTAGGTAAATACACAAGGAAAAACAGTCTGTAAAATACAGAATAGCAAAGGGGAGAAGCTTTGAAAGCTCAATCTTAGCCTCTGTGGATTCTGGTTACAGCTTTTTCACTGAAGTTTGGTCGTGCCTCAGATTTTTCATCCCTGTATTCTTCATGATGAATTGAGACCTTGATAATTCCCATCTCTCTCATTTAGCAACTAAGAGGGGTTTGTACCCACTCAGGAGCTGACAGTGTCACGTTTGATCTGAGGAAATGCTGTTCTGAAACAATATTTCAATGGCTGGGCAGGCTGAGGATGGAATGGTTCTTTCAATGGATCAAAACAGAGCTTAGCAGAGAGAAAAATCTGCTAAATAAAAGCTCCTGAGTTGTTTGAAACAGGTCATGCTTCCTAACAACAATTAGAGTGAGTGGTAAATAAGACACTCAGGCAGAATTTGTGTAAGAGCACAAAGCACTCCAGAGTAGTTTAGTGGGGAAGGGAATTAAAAAAAAAAAAAAAAAAAAAAAAAAATCAAAAAAATGAGAAGTTTCCAGCTATCCTGAGGTCATTGTCAGGAGCACATCAGAAAATCAAGATGATGAGTTTCAAATGCAAGGAGAAAAACAACAACACAACTCTGCCCCAGGTGCCAAAACCAGCAAAGGTGCCCTGAACTCCCTCAGAGCCTCAACTTTGTGCCCTGGGTGGGTCCAGAGGGGCTGCACTTTGTCCTCTCCCAATTCTCTCTCAAATCAGGGAGCTGTTCTGCAGAAGGAGATGGGAATTTTGCCTTTAATGGGCTTTGGATCAAGCTCTGACAAATGGTTTAAAGAGAAGCTGTGAAAGGCACGTCTCAGCTGCTGAAAGGTTTGCTGGAAACCATTCCTTTTCACAACATTTGAGGCTGTGTGAAGGCTATAGATAATAATTCTTAGCAGCTGCATCACAAGACGAGGTAATTCCAAGTGCTGTGACGAGACAGAAAAGTTTAACTTGTCCAACACAGTGCAAAGAGAATATTTTGTCTGCCAGGAGAGCTGGACTTCTCTCAATAAGTAAATAAGTGCCTGTCAAAGGACCAAAAGCACAAGATCTGAAGGAGATCTGATAAATGCAGGGCTGTGAAAGGAGGAGGAGAAGGCAGAACTAAGGTGTTCACAAAGCCTGAAGCAAGGATTGCTTAAGCACAGGTCTAACTTTAGGCTGGCATCTCCAACTTGAAAAATGCTTAAATCCTGATCAGGGCCCTGCTGCTTCCTGTGCTCCTGCCTGGTGCTGCCTCTGGGTAAACTGAGGCAAGAAGAAGAAGAGATAAAAATCTCGTTCCTGGTCATGCAAAGTTCCTGCACACGAGGGCAAATTTGGAATACACAAAAAAAATTTGGAATACACAGAAATATTGCATATAGAATCGTGGAATGGGTTGGGTTGGAAGGGGCTTTAAACATCCAGTTCCATGGGCAGGGACACCTTCCACCACCCCAGGGTGCTCCAAGCCCAATGTCCAGCCTGACTTTGGGCACTGCCAGGGATCCAGGGGCAGCCACCCTGTGCCACTGTATTTCTTCCTCATTCCTAATCTAACCTGATCCTCTTTAACTTTAAATCCATCAGATATAAACATTGAAGCTCCCCTGTGAGTGGCTCCATCAGGAGATGAGATGAGCCCCATGTGCAGGAAGGGAAAACAAACATCATCCCTGGGATCTGCTGGAGCCAGAGCTCCGTGTGATGTTCAAAAAGAAGAGTTTGCAAAGTTTGTGCAGAAGCCACCAGGCTGTGGGGAAGAGGTGAGAGCTCATTAAAATTGTCACACATACTTTTTAAGTAAAGAACTTGAGAAATCAAGCAGGGATGATAGGTACAGCTTTTAATTAACCAGGCCAAACAAACCATCTCCGAACGTGTTGTCTCATGTGAACAAAAGATTGTTGATGGCTATTTGCTTTCATCCTAAGAGCATGAAAGAATAATATGTATTTAACAAGGCTGATGGAAGAAATAAAACCTGAGAAAAGAAAGAGGTGTCAAGTCATTAGATTTAAAAGTGCAGCAGGGGTAGCTTTGTGCACTGCTGCATTGTTCTGCCAGTCTGTTTTGGGGAGAGGGGGGATGTTAATTCATGGATATGAAATGCACAGATTCAAACAGCAAAGGGATTTGAAATCCCCATCAAAAGCTTGAGCTGTACTGGTGTAAAACTGGGTGAATTCTGCAGGTTTCAGCACTGCCAGAAGGGCAGCTCTCCCTTCAAGGGTGTAATTCTTTCCCAAATAAAGTAACCCTGATACTCTGTAAAGAGTAAAAACAAATCTGTAAAGATTCCCTCTCCTTGTTTCCTGTCTGCCTCTAACACCTGACACCTCCCAGAGTCACTGAAGCCTCATCGTGGCACTGTGCTGATAAAAAGGGAGGAATCTGGATCTGATGAAATCAGAGGCAAAGTAATTTTTATTATCTGAGAAATCCGATTTGAAACCATGTCTGCTCAGCCTCCCTTCGCTGCTCAGGAGCAAACCCCCTCTTTATTTCCAGGCTGTGCACAGATATATTGTTTATAAATTTCTCCAGACATGCTGCCAGACACTGAGACAATATCTGACTCCTCTAATTTTACCAAGATTGAGGAGCAGGAGGGACTGCATTAAAAACTACAAAGGGAAGTGAGTGAGGGGCAGAAAGATGAGCCCAACTCTCAAGTGACTGGGAATTAGCAGTGATTTATGCAGATGGAAATGTGAGTAAAGTTTGGCTGAGTGAATGACTTGTCCCTGCTGCTGACAGCCCTGGTATTTTTGAAAAGGTCCCACTGAATCCCATCTGAGATCTGACTGTCTGTATCATATGTTAATGATCTTTGTACCTGTTTATTCTATTCTGAGCATAATTTGTATGCTAATGGTGTTGCCATTTAATAAACTGTGCTTAAAAGATTTTCCTTATCTGCATGCTGATATGAATGAGCTTCAGGGTTGACTGACAATTAACTGGAAATCAAATAAATGCCATTATAATATTTTAACTATTTGGATCAAAACAAAATTACACAATCCAGCCGAATAGTCTTATTAAAATATTGCAGGAAAGAATATTATTAGAAATTGTTAAACGTGACACTAGAACTCTTCCATCCCATTTCTTAAAATTCTCCCCTCTTCCTAAAAATAGAATTATTTTTGCATCAAATCCCTGAAACTGTGACCACAAATATTTATTTATGTAAATATATACAGCATCCAAATGGAGCTATATTCCATCCTAGAGATTCCAGAGAAAACACAGGATTTTCAGGAGCTACCACTATATTCAACCCAAAATAGCAAATTTTTTTTTTTTTTTCCCTGTCTGTAACACACTCAAGGATTAAATGTGAGGCAGATGTTCCTCTGTGATGGCCAAAGAAAAAAGTGACAAAAACACCCTGTGCCCAAATGTCTTGTAGAGAGACATCCCAGAACTGGCAGCCAGGGAATACTGGGCAACAGCACCTCTGTGTGCAAGGGAAAGAAAAGCAGAAAAGGAACAGAACTGCCAAATAAAACAGCTGCCAATTTCTGTATCCTCCAAATTCTGCTGCTTTTATGAAATCTTTGTAACTCCACTACATCAGACAAAATCTCCTCCAGCACAGGATGGGATGTCCACACTGCCACTATTCTAATCCCAGCATTAATCATCATTTTTATGATCCAGACACTATCAGGAGCTCTGACTCAGCCCTTCACACAACTAAATTCACTCCAGATGTTAAACTAAGCCCTTAATATGGGATTTCAGTAGAATTTAAGCAGTGCAGAAGGTCCTGAATTGCCCTCTGTGTGGGAGTTTCATTCACTTGCAGGAAGCTGCTTCCCTCCCTGCTTGTCAGAACACATTTCAGAGGCACAAGAGCAATAAAACCTTAAAGAATTCTGTCCAGACAACAAGCAGCTGACACCAGCATGGCCTTGGTTGGATTTCAGAAACTCTGGAATAGAATCAGAGACCAAAAAAACCCCCAAAATAGAATCAGACAAAGCCTCTTGGTTGGGCTCTTATGTCACACCTTCTTTGAGAACTCTGAGGATCAGAATCTTTGATTTGCTGCCTGTGCAGCAAATTTGGAGCAGGTTTTCCAAATTTGCTGCAGGTTTTCCAAATTTAGAGCAGGTTTTCCAAATCTTAGGTAGGTTTTCCAAAATTGGGCCAAGACTTCCATATGTGGGCCATGTTTTCCAAATTTGGTGCAGGTTTTCCAAATTTGAGGCAGGATTTCCAAATTTGGTGCAAGATTTCCAAATATGGGGCAGGTTTTCCAAATTTGGGCCAAGATTTCCATATTTGGGCCATGTTTTATAAATTTGGTGCAGGTTTTCCAAATATGGGGCAGATTTTCCAAATCTGATGCATGCTTTTCAAGCTTGGGGTGTATTTTCCAAATTTTGTGCACATTTTCCAAATTTGGACCATATTTTCCTAATCTGGTGCAGGTTTTCCAAATTTAAGGCATGTTTTATAAATTTGGTGCAGGTTTTCCAAATTTGGTGCATGCTTTTCAAATCTGATGCATGTTTTCCAAATCTGGGACATATTTTCCAAATCTGGGACATGTTTTCCAAACCTGGTGCAGTTTTTCCACCCCACACTGGCATTTTTGATGCTGCAGCAACACCCCCAGCAGCAATGATGTGCATGGCAGCACCACTTGGGCCAGAAGAGAAGCACAGATTGTTGAATCTTCTATTTATTTTTTATTTTTTTTCCCCCTACAAACTCCTAATTAGTAACCTTGATTCCCAGCCTGCTCAGTGGAAAAATTCCAATGAGATTATCTGTTTTTGGATGGAGCCCTGCACATCCACCAGGAAATGTGCTTGGAGCAGGGACAGGAGCTGGAAGGGGGCACAGCACTGACACTCACTGGGGTTTGGATTTTTTGCAATTCCTCCTGTCAGGGAGGAGTGACAGATTTTCTAGACCATCTCAGCATGCAGGACAGCCCCTTGGAAATGCTCCCCTTAACAAGGCTGCTGTGATTGGAGTGGGAACAACTTCAAATTGGTGTCCTGGAGAGGGGAGCTGTAATAAATCCTTCTTTTTTTCACGTGAGAACATCTGCTTCATTTACTTCCTCCATGTTCAAATGATCTGGTGTGCTAAGCCCTGGCACTGAGCACTCAGCAGCACAGGGTGAAATTAGGTTTATTGGCTTGTGAAACTCTCCAAGGAGAGGGAAAATAAAGGAAAAGCCCATTTTTTTTTTTCCTGTCTTCCCCTGCACCAACATCCTGTGGCTGCTGCCTGGGTCAGGTAGCAATGGGGGTCCCCTCCTGCCTCCTCCTTACTCTGCAGTGCCTTGACTTCAAATGGAAACAAAACAGAGAGACAAGAAAGGGAGAAAACAAAGGAAAATATGATAAAGAAGGAAAAAGAAGGTATTTCTTTTTTCTTCCCATTGTCTGTGCTGGCTTTTCCTTCTCCTTATCTCCCTCCTCATCATTCAGACAAGTTTTCAATTCTCCTGCCTTCACCCTCAGAGTGGGGAACAAGAACAAAATAACCAGAAAAATGGAGAAGGAGGAAAGACTGAAGGTACATCTGGGGAGTTTGGGGTGTTTTTTGACAGCCCTTTGATTGTAAAAATTCTCTAAAGCCAATGTCACATTTTGGTGATTCCTGTGGGTGCTGCTGTGATTTTTCTCCCAGATTCTGTGGCTGTGTTCAGCACTGGAAAATGCCTACAACCAACACCAAAACCAGAGAAACCCCAAAACCAGGCAAACTTCTCTGCTGAAAGCAAATAAATCCTCAGTAAACACCAAAACCAGAGAAATCCCAAAACCAGGCAAACTTCTCTGCTGAGAGCAAATAAATCCTCAGTAAACACACTGGAGCTGCCTCTCCCAGTTCTCTGCAATTCTCTTTTCTCTCTGAAACCAGGATCTCTGTGGTGCCAGCACTGGATATTTTTAGCTAGAAAATGATTCCTGCAGCTCTCAGCATTCCCTGAGGAAAGGTGTGATGGTGGGGTTTGTCTGGTTAGCACCAAATGTGCTGTGCCACTGGGGCTCCAGAGATAAAAAACACTCCCAAACAGCAACCCCAGGTCTTGTAGGAGTTTGCATGTCCTAAAGAGTAACTCCAGCCCAAACACTGAAAGCAGGAGGTAAATCTGTGCTTCTGATTCCTGTCAATCTGCTTGCAAGCAAGGAATGGAGCTGAAGTGATTAATCAAATTTAGCAGAGGTGGGATCAATCCCATTGGTTCTCCAGGCAAAAGTGGGATTTCATCAACAGATAAGCTTAATTTGTATTCGTGTTGACTTTCAGCAGTGGTGTCTGAGATAGCTGGAATTGCTCTGATTGCTGATGCCCACACTTCAAGTGCTCTATTTAAATACTCAAATAGGAAATGAACTTCTTTACAAGCACACAGACACTGATAAGATAGAAGGGTTAAGGCATCTCATCAAAGTTATGCAAAGCTCCTCGTGGTAGAGAAGCAAGGAGGATAAAAACAGACACACACTTAATCCAGGCTTCAAAAACCAGCCTTAAAAAATAAAATAATGGCAAAATTAATATCCCAGTGCTATTCACCCAACTGAATTGCTGTGGAAAGTTGGGGATACAATAATAAGTGCTGGAATGTCATAAGAAAAATAGATTTTATATGGAACTTGGTACCTGCATGCAAATATCTGGGGTGTTTTATGTGCAAGCAGTGGGTGAGGAAAGCAGGCTGGTTTGTGGCACTAAGCAGCCTGACAAGCAAAACTCCTCCTTGCCTGTGCTACTCATCTGCTTTGACTTCAAGGCAGCTGAGGGGTTTTTTCAGACACTGTGGATGGATTTCATTCCCTCAGCTTTACTCATCTAAGTTTGGTGTCTCATTTGAGAGGGAGGCACCTGCCAAGAACAAGTAAATAACTCCCTTAGGCTGCATATTGACTTCAGCTAAAGAATAGTCAAGTGCCATCAATCTCCTCCTTTGTTAGCAGCCTAGTGCAAATTTTGGAATTTTCTATCCATTTGGTCTTGATTCCTCCCCAAGCAGGTTTTTTTATTTATTTTTACTGATAATGGATATTGTGAAGCTAAACCAACAGCGCTGACATTCTGGTAATTGAAATGTTTCCCTGAAGTTTGCTGAACTGTCCTGACACATCTCTGCTCAAATTGCTTGGAGCTGAAATGCATTGTTTCACAGACAATGCATTTTGTGTGCTGTATTTGGTCAGGGGATTGAGGGAGGACTTCTCCTGTTTACCAAATAATCACAGGAGAAGCTGAGCTGGGAGGGATCAAGAGAATCAGAGTTCAGCCCAAAAAATCCCACCCTGAGCATCCCTGTGTCCAAATTCGCCTTGGGAATGTTCTCATTCCCTGGAGAACCTGGACAGTGCCCAGAACCCTCTGGGGGAAGAACCTTTCCCAAAAATCCACCCCAAACCTGCCCTGGATCAGCCCCAGCTGTTCCTGTCCCTGTCAGAGGCAACAGAAATTGGAGCTGCCAACTTCTGAACTCCCTGTTTGTCTAATTCCATCCACAGACACAAAACAATCCTTTCCCCAAACAACAACAAAAAAAATCGTTTAAATGTGCTACAATGCTCGTGGTTTTGGAATCTGGCTGTGAGCAGTGGAGGAGCAGAAGGAAAGCACAGGCAGGGGGTGGCTCAGAGTGCTCAGAGGGTGGTGGGGGAACAGATCCCAGTGAAACCTGCTGGGTCCTGGATGTTCCCCTGAGCTCCAAGAACTTCCCAGATAATTCCCCCACCCAGCCACAACATCTGCTCCATTCTCTCTCCCCACTGTTGATGAAATACAGCTTCCCACCTCACTGTTTTCTCATATTTCCTCTGAGCAATGGCAATAAGCTGAGTTTGAGCCACCAAAACCAGGTGTGCCCCAGGCCACAGCATTCACCAGCTTTATTTATGGCAGAGGATCCACTCCCATCCTTCACAGGTCTGGGACTGAACTGTTTCCTACAAACCAACAAGTATTAAACATATTTTATGATCTCTAAATGTACTTCTTGCCCAGGCCCCCAAAACCAATCTAAATTATGAATATTTGCTTATTACTGATTATTAATGCATGGAAAGTGCTGTATGTGACTAATGCATTCTTCCAGCCTGCCTCATTTCTCAGTTTTCCCTCAGCTCTCCTCATTGAAATTCCCAGTGAAGTCAATCCCATATGTTTCCTTGCATTCTCTGCAGTGCTGGGGGATCCTCAGCCCAGGCTGGGGGAATAGCACCTCTCTCTGGCAAAGCAAAACAAGGCCCAATTCCCTCTCATTCAAAGGCTTCCATCAAAAGGGATTTTTGCAAAATAAGTTCTTAACCAGGGTCCTGAATCTGAATTCACCAAAGGAACAAAGACAGGCGTTTGTGATGAGATCGGTGTCTAGACTTGAAAATTTGTTTTATTTAATGTATGAATTGCTCCTTTCTTCTCTTTTGTTTCCTCAGTTGGAAGTGAGATGAAGAAAACTCCTGTTGCATGCACTGAGGATGTGACACACATGAAAAGAGCTGAAATCTGTGTCAGACTCCACGGGGAGGGAGTTTGGGGAGTGGAGCTTGGGGTTTGTTGTGGTTCTCTGCTACGCTGAGCTCAAACCCACAGCAAACACCCAGAAAAGTTCTTTATTCCACAGAGGACAAACAGCTGCTGCTTGGAGAAGTGGAACTGCTCCCCAAACTCCACTGCTCCAGATTCTGACTCAGAGAAGAAGGAAAAATTGCCCAAGCTGAAGCTGAACTGGTGGATACCAGGTGAGGAGGGAGCAGGAAATCCAGCAGGATGAGCCAGCTGGGGGATTTCCTCTGGAATTCTCTCTCTCAGGTGCCAGCAGCATGGAGCATGGATAAATCCCATTACTCAGGCCTGAGCCCTGCCAATAAGGGTGGAATGGAGTGATTTCTGAAAATCTGGAAGGGAAACACTCAATGGAGAGGGCTGGGAGCAATAAACAGTACTGGTAGGTTCAGGCTTTATTTCACCATCTAATGTAAAAAAAAAAAAAAAAAAAATTATTTTGGCATTTTCTGGAGGATTTACATGTGTGCTACAAGTGCAATAAAGTATTTTAAAGAAATAAGAGCAGGAAAACTGCTGAAGAGTTGAGCAATGGGGGGTTTGAGCCACAGAAAGGATGGGAAAGAGAATTGGGGCTGGAGAAAACTGCCCTGAAAAGGGGACTGGGGGCTGAGGACCCTCCTTGCTGAACCCTGGCAAGAGATGCAAAAAACTACTCTTTAAAAATTCCAAAATATTTTTCAGATAGCAGAGACCCAAATACTACAGCTTTGTAAATTTTAAAATGACCCCAAGAACTCAGAGAAAGTCTAATTATTGAATTGTGCATCTATTAATATGGAAAAAAATAATAATTAGTGTTCGTATTTAGCACACTTCTCTTTACACACCTACAGACTGAATTTAATATGAGGGAAAATTCTCTTGTGATGTCAAAAGTTCACCTGATCAGGGAGATTGGTTACCACATATTCAGGATATCAGGAATAAACTATTATCAGGAGTGAAAGGAAAAAGGTGTAAAAGAAGGAATATTCTTCCCCCTTTGAGCAGAATAGGTCTGGCTTCACTATTTCTTTAGCAAAAGATTAAATTGATCTAAATAATTTAAAAGCAGCTGTATGATCTGACTTATTTAGGAATGAGCCCACCACAGTTCAGCTGCCAGAACTTGACAGGATTGGTATTTCCTTTTTTAAGCAACTATAATCCTACCAAATATTTTAGAAAAGGCCAATAAAAGAGCCCATAAAGGTTATAATTGCAGCATGATAAAATGGGAGCAGAAATAAGGCTTTGTCAGGGTTTAATCATATCTGTGGAGAAAGGCAGACCATGTTCCTTCTCTTTTTATGTTTAATTCCAGCACTTTAATTAGCCATGTACTTTACAGCCACACAAACCCTCATTTCATTTTGTTTTCTGTCATGGAGATCTCTGGACTAACACTGGACTGATGATTTATTTCCCATCCTTTTAAACCACAGCATTAGCCAGTTTGTCATTTAATAATCAAACAGCCTCATAAATTCCACTTTGCACCAGTGGCCACACTGGCAATAATGTGCATGCAGATTTTAAACTCTCCTTTGTAAATCCTGCTCCTGTTATTTGCTCCTGCCTTCTGGGATACTCAGAAATTACAGTGTGCTCAGAATTACTGTTAGTAAATTCATACAGAAGCACAAGTAAATACTGTAGGGAGTGTGTAAATATTTCTTTTATCAGTAAATCAGGTGGGGAGTATCAGAGTAGTGCAACCTCAATATCCAGGCTTAGTTCAGCCTCTGGAATAGGCAATACAATTAAAATACAATCAGAAGATAAATAAATGTTTGATTAAACATTGGTTAGAAAAGTATTTTTCATTGTGAGCAGTTAAAATGAAAATAAAACTGCCATTTCTGAAAGGAGGAAAAGTTATTGGGAAGTTCTCTCTGGCCATGGGATGGATCACTCACCCAAATTTCTCTGTTCCACTGCCAGCACCTGTGTAAAATTCTCAGATTTTCACCTTCTTTCAGAAATCCTCCAGTGATTTATCTCTGTTGTGCATCCCTGCAGCATGGCACAGGGAAACAGCTCTGTGTGCCACAGTTTGGGATAATGTTCTGGAGAATTATCATCATTTAAATCTGATGTGACCCAGAGTAACTTCCTTGAGCAAGTGGTCCTGTGTGAAAATCTGGTGCTCACTTGCCAGAGCTTTATGAATTACTGATTTTAGATTTCAAAGGCTGACAACAGAATGTGACAAAAGAGGGTTGCTGTTATATTTGTGAACTGAAAGATGCTGAGAAAGACTCTCAGACATTCTCAGCATTTCTGAAGACACTGCTGCCCATTTCATCCATCTGTCTCCATTTCTGTATGGAAATATCCTCAGGGCTGTTTGTTGCATACAATATCCCTCATTTCTCTCAGTAAGACTTCAATATTCCACCACTGAATTGCCATTAGTGTGGGATTTTAGAATGATGGAAAAACCTGGGCTGGAAGGGACCCAGAAGGATCATGGAGTCCAACTCCAAGGGGATTGTCCACCCCAAAAATCCCACCCTGTGCACACTGGTGAAAGCCAGGATTTTATCAGACTGCACAAAGGAAAATAGGAGAGAAAGAATTAATAACAAATGATTAGCACCTGCAGGGTGTCTGAGAGATGTGACAAAGGGTGTCACCTTCCTTGCAGCAACGAAATCAAGTTTACCCTCAGTTCCACGATCTAGTCTATAAAAATGTAGTTGCTCCTTTTTGCTTTTGCTTCTTGTCTCTCTGAAGAAGCCATGTTGCTGCATTTTCTGCATCCTGCCTCAATAGACACATTTGGAGGTTCCACTGAGATTTGCACTTTAGTGAAATCAAACTCCGCCAAGATCTGCTTGAGCCAGCTCAGAATCGCCTTTGGGCAGCCTGAGAAAATCCAAGCTGCTCCTTTCACCAGTATCCACCCCACCCTGTGCCTGAGGGCATTGAAATGCCATAATGGAGATGGTTCCTGGCAGCTCAGAAATGAGGAACTCATCTTCACCAAACCCTGCCTTGAGCTGGTGTCACTGCTGGCCAGTGAAACGGGAGCAGCAGGCCAGGGAGGCTGATGCTGCTGGGGGTTATTTTACACCCTGCACAGCAATTTTGCCTCAGCCTGGGGGCACATCCTGCCTCCCTGGGCCTCCAGGGCTTTCTCCCCGTGGGGCTGGTTCCCCCAGCTCTGTTCTGGCTGGGAATTAAGTGATGATGAATGTGTGGATGGATCCACTCCTTGCCCACCCTGCTCTGCACCCCCAGAGCTCCACAGCCCCTCTGAACACAAAGAGGCCTCTGGCATTCCATCACTGAGCTGCCAGGAGCAATCCTGAGCCAGCTGTGCTTCAATGAGCTTTAAATGATGTTAAAACAGAGGAAATTCAGCTGCCCCACTGCTGGTTGCTGCCTGTACCTTTTGTCCTGGTGCAAAACCTCTGAGCCCTTTCTCCAGGAAACAACAGCTCTGGGAGAAGCACTGGGTTTGCAAGAAATTGTAACTTCCCCTCCAACTTGAACAACAGACAGCTTCTTCACAGGATTCCTGGAAAAGTCAGGGGCTGCAGCTGAAAAGAGAGAAGGAAAAAGAGACGTTACTAAATGAACTTGCCAAATTCTTCTCTTTGAGTTCAGGCAGAGACTCCGATAATTGTTTTGCTTTTTAGATTTCTGCCAAAGTAAATCCAAATCCAACATTAAAACTGTTTCTAAGCACCAAAGAATTCTAATTCTGTTTCTAAAGCTAGAACTGTCTAGCTTCTGTTTCTCTCTGCCTAGAACTGTGTGCCCTGACAAATTTTCCTGAAGAAATCTGGAGACTGGGAGAACTGGTCTATCCCTGCTGGAAGACAAGATTCCTGAGCAGGATAAATTTCACACTCCAGCCACATATATTCCCCTGCAGGGAGTATTCTGTCACAAGCACAGTTCTTCTCTGCCTTTCTTTCATAGATCTACCCTGTTTTCTGAAAATAATTTATTTTTCCAGCAGCTTATGTGAAAATTCACCCTTGAAGAAGGAGAAAACGCAAGACATTGGGTGCTCCTGAAGTCTGTGTTTTACTGGTTTCACTGATATTTGGCTGTTGAGCAAACTTTACATTTTAAAGTCTAGAACAGAATACTTTTATAATATAAGAGCAAATTCCATTCATGTTCATCTCTGGTTATCATTAATGAGATTCTTATTCCATGCTATTTGTTTATGTCCATATTTGCCATATGCTCTTTGTTTATATCTCAAACTCTTTCCCCTGCTTTCTGAAATAACTTTAAAAACCTGCAGAATAATTATTAATAACTCAAATTGAGCAAGAAACAGCATTCATTAAACAGGTGTATATGTGATAATAAAAAAAGATCACACTTGAATTAGATTCTTTCCCCAAACAAGCCATGAAATTAAACTAAAAAAGCCACATTTCCATGTGGATGAAAAGCAAAGAAATATCAGGTCTGAACTGCCAGGTTTCATCTTCTCTTTTCTTAAATTCAATTTTTTTTTCCATGAGTGTTCTTTTTACTGGTACCTGCACATTTTAGTGACATTTACTCACCGATCACCCTCAGCTCAGCATTGGCATAAATGGTGTCATATTTATTTTCTGCCACGCACTGATAGAGGCCTGAGTCTGACAGATTCAGCATGGGGATGAGGAGAGTCCCATTTTCTATTTGAATTCTTTCCTGATAAGAGAAAAACAAGGAAAAATATTGTCAGAGCCAATGAGTGAACAAATAAAAGGGGTTTTTTTTCGTATCAAACTGATGGACCTGATCAGGATTCAGAAGCAGAAATGTTGTTTTCTTGGGGAAGAAATGGGGATGGACACATCAGAAATGGGATGTGCATCTCCCTGTCTGGTGGTGATGTTATTTCTGAGCCCTTCCAGCTTTTCAGGAAATCCAGACATGTTGCAGTAGTGGCTTTGGGCAAGTTTGTCCAGGTTTTCCACTGGGAGCCTTGAGCATCTTCCACCTGCATCCTGACAGGCAGCCCCTCATCCCTGGCTGCTGCAACATCACTCCATCATCCCATCAGATAAATCTGGTGCTGATAACCCCAGCTGATCAGAAAAGCTCCACAGGAGACAGAGGTGCTCCAATAACAGGAACAGTTCAAACATCATCACACCCTGAGTCCCAGAAAAATGAGGAAAAGCTCCATTGAAAGCCAACACTTAAATTCCATTTGGAAAACCCCAGGCAGCTGCTCAGAGCACAGGCAGAGAGTTCTCCTCCAAGCCTGGATTTCTAAACACACCAACTTTCTTCAGCAATTCTGCTGAAATAGAGGAAGCTGCACAGTGGGTATATTTGGACCAGAGCTTGGAATTTGGTGTATTAAAAGAAGTTTTGCTTGCTCTGCTTTGGAAAGCAGAAAAAAAAGCCTGTTTCATGCTGCAATCATAACTTAAAGCTAAATATCTTGTGATTTTACAATTACTACCCTCTGGAGACAATAATAGCTGCACTGCAAAGTGAAGCACTGAGGAGGAGAAAAAAACACATTCCCCCAAACAGATGAGTTTGGAAGATACCCACGGGGAATATAAATCCCATCACCAAGTGCAAGCTTGAACAACAGATATCACTGGGAGGATGCTGCTGCTCGTTCAGCCTGGCTCTCCTGGCCCTGGAGCAGCAGTGGAAGAGTTTGGAGTGCACAGCCAGGGGATGCACTCCAGGGTTTGATGAACTGCCACAAGCATCTCAAATGTGTTTGTGGAGTGCTAAACATTTGTCAGAGAATCTTAGAATGGGTTGGGTTGGAGGGATTTTAAAGCTCATCTCCTTCCATCCATGTCATGGGAGGGACATCTCCCACTGTCCCAGGGTGTTCCAGCCTGGCCTGGGACATTCCAGGGATCCAGGGGCAGCCAGAGCTGCACTGGGCATCTGTGCCAGGGCTGCCCACCCTGACAGGGAACAATTCCTGCCCAAAATCCCATCTAACCCAACTCTCTGTCAGTTTGAAGCCATTCCCTGTGTCCTGTCCCTCCATCAATTCTCTCTCTCCATCTTTCCTGTGTCCCTTCCAAGGTCACACTGAGCTCACCCCAAAGCTTCTCCTGCCCAGGTGAACAATCCCAGCTGTGCCAGCCTTTCCTCCCAGCAGAGCTGCTCCATCCTCTGCTCATCCTGGAGCCTCCTCTGGGCTCTGCAGCAGCTCCAGCTCCTCCTGTGCAGGGGCAGCTCTGCAGGTGGCTCTCACCTGAGAGGGGCACAATCCCCCCTTTCCTGCTGGGACCAGCCCCGGGCTCAGGGGGCTCTGGGGTCAGCACACACATCCTGGGTGTCTTTTCCAACAGCCCAGCTTTTCCTTGGAGGTCTCCCAAGCACGAATTGACCCAGCCCAAGCTTGTTTAGCTTGGAAATGTGATGAGAGCACAGCCTGGGGCTGCAAGGCTGCTGTGTGGCAAACTAATTAACAACATTACATTACTTAGCCACTGATAATTTATTTTTTTTTTTCGAGGCTCTCACTACAGATATCTTTTGCATACTTAGTTTTACCTCCAGGCTGTTTGCTATCCTCCCAATGCATTCTATTTTTACAAACATCCTTTGAATACAAAACCCCTCTCTGAAGCAAGGCTCGTGTTCCCTCCTTATCCCAAATCCCCCACTGTTCTCTGCCAGCCCTTTTGAGCTGTGCAGACAAAGGGAAGAATAAAGCACACGGTGTACAGGAGCAGGGAGAGTGCTGGGATGGCCAGCCAGGTGGGCAGCACAGAGCTTTGACAAAGAGGAGACAATCAGAATCAGCCCCAGGGTGAAAAGCATCTGGATGTTTTTCTTCCTGGGAGAACTCCAACATGCAGGGCGCTGCGACAAACTGAATATTTTATTACATCTCCCTTGTACTTTCCCCTCCAGAGTGTCCATTCTGTCCATTGAGCAATAACATCCAGCACTTTGTTGCCTGAAGAATTGCATTTACAGCACACTCTAAGTACTGTGAAAATGCTGCTTGAAAATGTGTCTGTCAAGTGTTTCATTCCTCTTTATTGAAACAGTGCAATCCAAGAGTGACAGACTCTAAATATTGCTGCTTTCCAAGAGACAGAAACAAGATGATCTTGCTCAGAAAAAAGGTGACAATGACCACAATGAGCAGGTTCAGAAAAATTGCAGTCCAGGTAAATTCTGGCTATTTTCCTCAGATGGAGGTTGGGTCTGTTTAGGACTGATCCAGCAGAAAATTATATGGAAGATTGGAGCCCACTCCAACTACTTTAAATAAGTACAGCTAAATCAAATAAATGCTGGTTCTGCAGCCCAGCAGGTGCTAATTTAGCCCATATGTTTTTCAAATTCTCCTGTATGTGCTCTTGCTAGGCAGGAATTAATCACAGTATAATTTTTTTTTTCCATCCAAGTGAAAATGCCTCACAGATGAGCTTCCATGTGCCCCAGAGATACTGGATGGATGCTCCATTAAAAAAAAAAACAAAACAAAACAAAACAAAAAACCACAGAAAACTTGGATTTAGCAAGCCACTTCCTTTCCACTTGGTCCTTTCAAGTGACACTTTGCACTCATCCAGCTCCTCCTTTTACCTTTACATGCCTTTCTTTGGATTGTCCTTCTACAAAACCCAGAAAATGGTACCCTGAAAATTAGCTGATTTTCAGAGCTGACTGATTAATTAAGGTAAAGGATTAATTCATCAGCAGAGCAGCCACTCTGCACAGAGACCCACCCAGCTGCTGATTTGAAACAGAAACAGAAGGAAAATGCAATTCAATGCTGAGAATTTTCCAATTCCAGCTCTGGACTCCTCTTCCAGGCCTATGGCATCCTACCAGTTCCCCAAACTGCAGATTATGTCTACAAATGTATTTAGTGTTTCTTTCACCAATTATAATTCATATTTTAAGCCCTGCTATACCTACAACCATATCTTGTAACAATTAGATAATCCACCTGAAGAAATTGGTGGTTTTCTCTCTCTCTAAACTCCAATTTCATACATTTCCATTAATGATGAAATCCAAGAACTGAGGCTCTGTGTTGCAGAGCTCATGCTATTATAATTATTTTTATATATTAATCTGTACCTATTTTTTTGAAACTTAATTAATATATTGTGAAGTTAATATAAAGACTAAATAATGAAAAAAAAATTAAAAAAACAACAAAAAGATGAGGAAGGAATCAAAGGAGACAGGAATCTTACCTCTGATATGAGGGGCTGGCCATTTTTTAACCAGCTGTAGGAAGGGCTTGGTTTTCCTCTTGCCTTACATTCCCAAAATAAACTGTCATAGAGAGACAGAAAGGCATTTTGGATTTTTTTATCCCATTCAGGGGGTGCTGAAAAGAATATGCAAAACATTTTAAGCAGGAGAAAAGTGATTTTGCTTAAGGTATGCTGCCACTAATTAATGATCTGAGCAGGGCTAATTAATATCTGTCCAACACATTTTTTATTGTATAATTAAATACTGTAAGTGAATTCTGTACAACAATTCCCTGGCATGGAACTTTGGGACAAATCAAATGGTTCATGGGTAGGGAGTCTGGTTGAGATTTAATCCATTTTTGTGGCCAAAATGTGCAGAAATGATGATTTCAGATGCCTGAAATTCAGAAAAGCAGCAGGACACTCAATTTCTGCAAAGCCTTCCTCTAAAGAAAAAGCAGAGTCCAGGAATGAATCCCTAATTTTTGGAGACAACCTTCCTCCAAAAGAAAATCCCCAGAGAAGAGAAAAGGAGCAAGAAGAAATCAATTACAGAGATAATTCACCAGCATGCTCCTAATATGACAAAAAAATCCTCATGCCAAGGCTGTTTGTACATTGCACTATGAACAGCTCTTAATTAATGTACAAAGCACAGTTAATAAGCACATTGTTTTAGATTGAATTAACTGATCATAATTTTATAATTGCCTGTGCTGTTATCAATCACAGCCAGGTAATCTACTGAACTTCATTTTAATGGAACTGCTTGATTGGCATGGTGGAAAAAAAAAAAAATAGTGAGCAATGAGAGCAAAAACTACCCCCTGAAAGCAAGGAAATAATGAAATATTTAAACCAGCAGCAGACTGTTCTATTCCTGGCATATATCTTGATATTAGCCATGGCTGCAGGAGCCTGGTAGCTTATCAGCAAAGCCTGCATCTCTTCATTAGAAGAGATTTACTTAAAAAAAAAGGAAAATACTTGCCAGAGTCTTCTCAACAGATGTTAACTGGAGGCTCAGTCTCGCTTGCTGTGATTTTTTTTTTTTTCTCCTCACTGTTATGTTTCTTTTTTTTTCTTTTTTTTTTTTTTTTTTTTGCTTTCTCCTTTGAAAGATTTATGAGGCAAAGAAAAGATCTCTCCTCTTATTGCTGTCAAAAAGTGTTGCTTTCCCTGGGTGTTAACAATTCCACTAAAGAGCCATAATTCACCCTGGCTATGGGGACCATCCTGAGCCTGGGGCTGCAGGGAAGGGATGAGGAGAGGGAGAATTCCCAGATTATTCTCCACTTTTAGCCAAGCTGGAAGGAGAGGCAGGAATGGGATGAGCTCCTTCTGCTTTATCCTCATCTTTTTATTGGAACAGAGGAAATCAGCTTCACTGATGTAAATATCTTTATTTGCTGTAGAGCCCCGGCTGAACTTTCTACCTCCAGGAAGGGGCTGAGAGATTCCATCTTCCCAATACAGCTGAACATCATCCTGCTCTCCATTAAAAATCAATATTCAATTCATCTGCTTACCATAGACAAACAAGTGACCTCTTGCAATGTTAATTCCTCGAGTGTTCCCTGCCATGCACTCGTAGGAACCTTCATCTTCCTGCTCAACATTGGGGATTTCAAGAACTCCTCTGCTCCTGTTGGGTTGGATTTTCTTTGGCAAGGAGGTTCCATCAGATCTCTTCCAGCTAATGCTTGGGACAGGACTAAAGAATTGTATTTATTGGAGAAAAAGAGACAGCATTGGTTACAGTAGAGGAAAAAGAATGGAAAATCCTTTCTTGAGAGTAGCATTATTTTTTAAAAAGAAATAATTTCTAAGCATGACATACAGAGGTTCATATAAGACTGAGATTTTATAGCATGTCCAATTTATTTAGGAGCACAGGTGCAATGTGGGATGAAATCCTCAGTCAATTCTATGATTTTTCCCTTAGGTTAATTTGCCTTTTTCTTCCTTGGGGCTCAAACTTGATTTTAAACTCTGTGACACTGAAGCAATGACTTTGCAAGTCCAAATAAACACCACAGAGGTGCTGAATTATTGACTGGTTCTCCCAGCAAACAAATTTCCTGTTGCACTAAAGGTATTTTCATACCCCAAAATAGGAAATATTGGCCAAGATTTCAAAAGATCTAAAAATACCAATAAATCTAAATATAAAAAATGGGAGTCAAGGTACAAGAGAGCAGACAGAGAATTGAGTAAGGAAAGAACAAAACATTGAGGCTGGAAGGAGATAGGGACAACAAAAGGAATATTTCTTTTTTCATGTTTTTGAAGCTTTCTATCATTTTCATTTATATTTGGATCAATTTATCCCTTACAACACAAAACAGTGAAGTGTGGAGGCAGCTATAAATACATCTTGGATTTCTGGTAATATCACAAACCATAGAAGCTTCACTTTCATGATCTATTATGTCACCAAAACACTTTGAAATATTAATAGTCATCGATTTCACAGTTGTTTGTTGTTTCTCTAAACTGAAGTAAGTTGCTTTTTCTAACAAATTCAGTTTGGAGCTTTTCACAGAGGTTTTTGCAAAGTGCTGAGAAGTAACATCCACAGCAACTGAAAACAGAACTTTCATGGAAATTGCAAGTCCTTGTTTCCAGTCTCCAAGGAAGGATTTATTCCTTTTTAGCAGAGACTGTAACTTCTCACACCTTAAATTATTTAAGTTCAAGTCCTTGTTTATTGAACAAAGAAATCAAGTCACAAACACAGAATGGATTAATTTCTTAATAATTCAGGAAGCTTGGGCCTGATTTCTGCATTTTGAATCCATGTGTCTGTGATGTTCACAGCTCCCCTCTTAGCTAGAAAAACCAGGATTTGGGAGAAATGTGAGTTCTCTGAACAATTTCCTACAAATGGGAGTGGCTGGGGCATGTCAGATACTGTTAACCAGTGAAAGGGCTGCAAAGCAAAACTGAGATTTTATTCTATTTTTCCCACTTTGACTTCCCTGGGCAGCCCTTCCCAACGTTTCTCCTCCTTTTCAATGAACCAATTTTTTCTTAAAATCCAACCCAAACCCCTCCTGGTGCAGCTTGAGGCATTTTTCCTGTCAGAAGAGCCCATTCCCACCTGGCTCAAGCTCCCTTCAGGTGTTTGGAGGCAGAATTCTTTCCTCCAGACTAATCCTGCACTCCAGCATTCCTGCAGGATTTCTCCACAGGAGGTTTGTTTCAGCTATTTATTCAGTTATTTATTGAGTGTTTATTCAGTTGTTTATTCAGTTCTTTATTCAGTTGTTTATTCAGGTTTTTTTTTAAGCAGTATTTCCAGCTGTTTAAAAGGAGCACAGCTCTAGTGCAGCCTGAGTCTGGCTCTCTGCTGTGCTCCAGGCAGGAAAACAGCCAGGGGAACTTCCCAGCCTGGTTTGGGATTGATCCACAGGAAACAGAGCAAGGCTGCCTCTTCAAATCCCAAATCCTCCTGCATATTCAACACTGGGTGAGCAGCAACTGTGCAACAGCAGCCTGCAGAATGCCAGCAGCATTTCACTGCTTGCTTTAAATCTCTTCTGGATTTAATTTTTCTTTTTTTTTTAATAGCAAAGGGATTGAAGGGAACTAATGGCCATATGGGAGAAGGAAGCAATAATTAGATGCATTCTGCCACCTGAAAGAGCTTCATCTCCATGTTTCCTATGCTCTCAGACATTTGTTTTCTCTCAGTGTTGGCTGTTCATGGACAAGGGAATTCTGTGCTGACACCAAGGCCAGAGGCAGAGCTCGGTGGGAAAAATCCCCTCCTGTCAGCTGGGCCAAAGTTTGAGCAGAAAACTCATAAACTTCTCCCCTTTCTCCTTCTCCACTTGTAATCACGTCCTTGGGGAAGTTTCAAGGCAAGATCAGCTCATTTTTGGGCAAACATGGGGGTGCTTGAAACTCACTCCTGATGTCAGCTGAGCAGGAGGACAGAGAAACCTCAGAGTTCAGCAGCTTTGCTGTGGTTAAAGGCAATAAAGAGTTAACAGCCCTTTGTTCTCCTGCCAGGGAGCCTGGGTTAAATCAGGAAACAAATTCCTGTGTCAGGACAGCAGCTCCACCTGAGCTGCAGGGAAAGGAGCAGAATCTGGGAGGACCCATAACTCAGCCAAGGGATGGACCTTCCTAGAGAATATCTGCTTTTCTTCATTGATATCTCATTGCTATAGAATTCCCAGCATCTTTAGTCACTGTGTTTTGCAGAAAACAGGTGTTTTTTGGCTGGTTTCACGTTTTTCTGCTGATAGCATCCATTTTATAACCAAATCTCTTACTCAGGCCATGTGAAATCTTTCAATGTTAAAAAAAAAAAAAAATAAAACCAGTGATTAAATTGGGTTTTGGAACAAATCATCTATTTAGAAGTTGATGCTTTAAGGAGTGAAACTTTCCTTTAGATATAGGTAATTCTGCATAAAAGCCAGTCCAATAAAGGCAGCCTTGTGAATTTTTGTGGGATTGTTTTGTATGTTCATATTCCTTGGAATATGCCTGTCCATGTAGGGTGGCCCTGCCTCTCAAGGGTCTTCTGCCATTCAATCCCTTCCAATAACCAGATTAAAAACAATAACTGCTTGGGCCTAAAAAGTTTTGGAACACATAAAGAAACAATGAGTGCACTTGCCAAATTTATTACACTTCATGGACAAAGTCTGGCTTTCTCCTGAGCAAATAAGAAAACAGCGCATAAATATGAGAGTGTCTTAGTACATAAATCTGTAGTTTATTTGAAACCTTCAGAGCATCCAGGAGCACTAATTTAATTTATATTCCACCATACAGGCAGCAGAATCACAAAACCATAAGTTACTAACTGGGAAAGAAAAGGAGATGGGAAATATTTTGTGGTGGGTGACAAGTTCTTGTCACAGCGAGCGCAGAATTAATTTGTCTGCAGAATTAGAAGCCACACCACGAGGGAGGCTTCACCTTTTTCAGCAAAGATGATGCATTGGGACCTTGCCTCATCTTTTGTCCTGTGCATCTGGGGGCCCTTCCAAGGGGAATCCAATCTGCATGTGGGATAATGAAC
The DNA here is from genome assembly GCF_903797595.1 of Erithacus rubecula. NCBI lineage: Eukaryota > Metazoa > Chordata > Aves > Passeriformes > Muscicapidae > Erithacus > Erithacus rubecula. The sequence goes on along the minus strand of NC_136665.1, from coordinate 18,338,524 downwards.
CCCTGGCTCGTTAGACAAATGAGCCCGAGCTGCATCACTGCTGACACCTGGGACAATCAGGGGCAGCACCATCATTCAAACATTTAATTTGGGATCCTGCTGATGGATTACCTGAAAGCAGAGTTTTTCTGCAGGGTGTTGGGTCTCACTCTGCTGGAGGCACAACCTGGACTGAGGGAGAGGAGATGTGCTCATCCCTGAAAGGATAAATCCTTGTCTTGGTCAGGGGTGGGGCTGGAAACTTCACCTGTGCTGCCAAAAGTCATCCCCACATCTGTAACTGACCCTTTAAAACCTCCAACATAAACAATTTGAGAATGTACCAGAGGTGGAGCCTGGGATTTTTATGTAAATGTAGTAAAAATGGTTATTTTGGAGCTGTGGGATTAGCTACTTATTCCAAGAGCTGCTAGAAAAAAACCTTCTGTGAATATATTTAGAGAAATAGGTGGGATCTTCCCATGAAAAATGAATATTCTGGGGTGAAAGAAATCCTGTTTTATGTTATTCACATATGCTTTTTACAACCTCAGCTGGCAACAGCCCATCTGCAGGGATTGTGAACTGATTATTTCCCTTTCTTTGAGAAGAGAATGAAGAAAAATATAAACCACAGACAGAGTTTAATAAATATGTGCAGCAGACATGGAAACTACTTTGCTTGTTTTCATTTCAGGGATTATTCTTATTTGTACAACAGGGAAAAAAAAAAAAAAAAGTTATTTTGAGAGAAATCTACAGAAAGCTGCACAGTGTAACTCAACTGAACGTAATTCTTTCCATGGTGCTCAATCCCCTGAAAGACAGGGAACAATAATTTGGATATATGGCATGATTAATAGAGCTTGATCCAAACCAGGACTTTTAATCCTGGCATAATATTAAATACTGTCATCATAATGAATATTGGTGCAGAACACAAAGTCTCATCTCTTCTATTAAACTGCCACAGCCTGCAGGATTTGAAATAGTGGAGCCACTATTTCATATTTCAGTTTTCTTTCCTTCAAAGGATTGAGTATAAGGTGCAGTTTTTTGCCTGTTTAGATTCATCAGAGAGCTGCACTTTACCTTTTATTTCCATCACAGCAAGCACAAATTTGCTTTTCACAATCCTCCATTTGTGGTGTCTGCTCTATAAAATAAGGTTCAAAGTCAAGGACTGGCCTGAGATCCTTTGTCCATTTGGGATCCATCCCTCCAAACCCTCTTTGCAGGGAGAAATTCTTATTTAACCCCTTGTTTTCCTCAGAGCAAGAGAAATTTCTGGGGCTGGATTGTAAAAAGCCATTAGTGATATTTTAATGTGAAGTGCAGAAAGATCTTTGCAATAGATCTGTGTGGAATATTCCTGCCCCACAGGAGCACATTTTGGGTGATTTTGAGCTCCCCAATGTTAAAAAAGGAATCTTTAAGACATTTTAAACCCAGTTTTAAACTCAGCCACGAATAGCTGCGTTTGAACCATTTTTTTGAGCAAGGCCCAATTGGTGTGATTTGCTGTTCCACACATGAAAAAAAAAAGAGATGCCATTTCTCTAAATACCACAAAACTACTTCCATTTAAGACTTTTGCAGACCAAAACCCCAGCAGGTTGCCTATGATCTGCCTCCAGCGTGAAAGATTTCTGTTATTCACAGTGCCCAGGTACCAGCAGCCTAACAGTGTGAATATAGAAAATTATGGATAATGGGAAAGCAGTTCTGAAACCTGAGAGAGATAATAACCACCAGTGCTTGTGGCAGATCAGAGGTACAGCTCAACAAATGCTGGGCTGAATTGATTTTAACATAAACACACAATAGCAGGGGCCAGGGTTTTAGTGGAATTTGGGAAGCTGAAGGTGCTGCTGCATTCAGGTGGTTCTGCCTGCAATTGTAAACTGTTGGAGGCAGGAAATTTCCAGCTTTTCACAATGCCACTAATCACCTGCATGCCTCTAGAAATCTGGCCTTATCTAATAAGTTAAGAATGTTTCACCTGCAATCTGTTTCTCTTGCTTTATTCACATCTAAGTGCCGGCTCTGAAATAAAGTTTTTTCACTGATGGGTATGTTGGTGAAAAGGTGGTTTAAGGCTCTGTTTAGGGAGGAAATAAAAAAAACCCCACAGATTGAAATTTGTATAGTTCTGTACAAGACATTGAACTGCTGAAAATAAAATTTAAGAGGAGAAATTCTGAGAAATTCTCCAGTATCACCCTGCAAGAGCTCCCAAGCATCACCTCCAACACATCAGCAGTGTGTGTGGAAAATGGATTTTGGCCCCTGGATCCCTGGTATTTAGGCAGGATAACTCCAGGGAAGTCTGGAAATACTGATTTCAGCTGCAGGCCTGCACATGAAGGAGAAAATTTACATTAAAGCTGCATTAACCCTCTCAGGCATTGCTAAGCACTACATAGAAGGGTCTCCCTGAGGGATCTCATTATCCACATGTCCTTTCAGTCCCCTTTATTCCCCTTAAAATGCTCTTAAAATGGCAAAATCTGTTCATCACACCAACATGACCCATCTTTATCCCTTCACTAAGATGTCAGTGCTTTGTACATCTCATTTCCTGTTTTTTCTCTATCATTGTTCAATGCTTTCCATGCAACAGATGGAAATAAGAGATGACAACTTGAGATGCAAAGCCTGCACGGACTAGCACACAATTAAAGAGTTATTTAAAGAGAAGTAGCTTGACAGTATTTGGGAAAGAAAATCAGCTTTACCAAGAGTGCTAAAGTCTGGTACTGCTTTTGGGCCAAAAAAAGTGCATATACCTTTAATAAAAATTAGCTCCAGTGTTAGTTTGTATAGAAATCTCATCTGAAAGGCAAGGCCATTTCAATCTTATTAACTTTTTATTTGCTTTATTTTTCTGCTTGCCAGCATAGGTTCCAGAGGAACATTTGATTAATTTGTGCTGTCTGCAAGTCAGGCTTTTAACCTCTGGGAAAGCTCTAAACACTTTAAAAGCTTACAGCCTTAAAATGGATTGTCAAAGTGAACTTCAGCTAAATAGAGGTCAACAATCTAAGGGTTATTTGGGCTTTTCCAGGGAAAATGATGCTCATTGGAAGGACTGGGGTTTGTGGGCTGGTTACAGTGGTTCAGTCCCTCAGCTGCTCCCTGAATGCAGAGCAGCTGCCTGAGCCAGCACTGCAGCTGGGAACAGCCACAGCAGAGCAAGAAAAGATAGAAAAATGCAAGAAAATGGATTTTTGGAAGGATGAGCTGCTGCTGGATCTTCCCAGGGCTCCTCAGCATTGCTTTGGAGGCAGGAGGAGATCCATCCCACACTGCTCTTCAAACCCAATCTGATTCCCTACCCTTGATGTTTAGCAATGAGAGCCCAGAGGAGGCTCCAGGATGAGCAGAGGATGGAGCAGCTCTGCTGGGAGGAAAGGCTGGCACAGCTGGGATTGTTCACCTGGGCAGGAGAAGCTTTGGGGTGAGCTCAGTGTGACCTTGGAAGGGACACAGGAAAGATGGAGAGAGAGAATTGATGGAGGGACAGGACACAGGGAATGGCTTCAAACTGACAGAGAGTTGGGTTAGATGGGATTTTGGGAAGAAATTCCTCCCTGTCAGGGTGGGCACAGTGCCCAGAGTAGCTGTGGCTGCCCCTGGATCCCTGGAATTGTCCAGGACCAGCTTGGGGACAGTGGAATGTGCTCTTGCTGAGAGCAAAGGAGTTGAAATCTGATGAATTGGATTGAAATTTGATGAATTGGATGAGCTTTAAGGTCTTTTCCAACCCAACCCAGTCTGTGATTCCATGGTGTCACACAAGAAAAAAAAACAAACAAACAAACAAAAAAAAAATCATTCCTATTGTGGTATCTGTCATGTGGGAGTGTGCAGTTACACTGAGCACTGTCACCTGGAGTCAGGTCTCATCTCAGAGTCAAAACTACTCTCTAGAAAGAAAATCTTTGTTCCAGTTTCCCTCCCCTCCCCTCTTCCCACATTCCCTCCCCCTGCCTCATTTCCTTGGGAACACATGGCACAGAAATCAAAGCAAGGTCAAAACAACCCATAAAAATCCCAAATCCCTTTCTAACCAGAATAACTCAAAGGTGAAAGGAGCAATGTTAAACCCCACAATGAACAAAACCAAAGCTCTTACTTTCCCAGGGCAAAGCACTCCAGTCTGACAGAGGAGCCCCTCGCTGCGTAGATCCTTTCTGGAAAACGCACCTCAATCTTTGGCTCATACTCCCCCATCACACCTGTGGGACACCAGAACAGCTGAGCCCAGCTGAGCCCACACCTCCTCCTGCAAAACAGCTTCAGGGTGAAAGGAAGGATGGCAGAACCCACCAGAGCACCACGTTCCACCCAGTGAGTGGCACATGATGGAGCAGGTTCAACCTCCTGGGTGGAGTTCTGAAAATTCAGTGGAACCTCTCCATTCCTGGTTTAGGAGTTGAAGAGTGTGACTTTTATGCAAGTTTTACATTACAAGTCTGCTGTGCATTAAGGTTTTTGAGATAATTTTGGGTTCACGCCTCTTATCAAGCAACGTTTTTGCCACTAGTCACTCTCAGTTGATCCTATGTGCAAGGAAATTAGAAAATCCCAAATCCAAACTACTAGCAAAACTCTTAAAATTTCTTTAAAAAATCCAAATGTTAGTTGCAGACTTGAGGAAGGCTGGTGTAATTAGATGGAATTATCATATTTGAAAATCTGTCTGAACATCTGATAAATCACAGATAATCCAGTATTAATTTAGGGCATTTAATTTTGCAGCAGGTTTGGGACGGATTTAGGAAATGAAACTTTTAGCTGAACTTCTTAAATATCTTTTCTGTGTCTGACAGTGAAACTCATTCCAACCATAGGGATGAACATAAATCAGGTATTTTTCTGATTTGCCCACAGAAAATGAACCAATTTTGTTTTATATTTAGCAGGCATTTGGATAATATTGTAAATGTAACTTCCACTGTTGCCTCAGAGGCTGCCAGTGCTGGAGCCACTCCAGAGGCCACCAGAGTGAATGGGAGAAAATAAAAGCTTTTCCCCATGAGCATTTAATTTAAATATTGCCAGGTAGGTATTTCAACATGTACAGGGGAGTTTCTCACCTCAGTGACTTGATGTGAAGCAGCTCCCTGGATTTGATATTTGAGCTATACTTAGATGACAAAATTTAGAAAGATTTGTTGGATTTAAACCTCAAAACAGGCACGAGGTGGGAAATATTGATGTGCCATGTGACATTCTCTTGTTGTTCAGTGACATTGAAACTTTGTGTGTTCATCTCCTCACCCCTGTCCCTGACAGCTCAAACGTCACTGATGCCTTAGGATGTTAACTTTTATATTTTTCATGTGTTTGTAATCCTGCAGTTCTTCAGTGTATAACCCCAAACTCCATAGTCAGTGCTGGCTGCTGCTCTCCCATTTTGGGCAGACACAACAATTCCTCTCCAGGCTGGAATCAAGGACACCTCACTGCCTCAGGCCCAGAGATGGGAACAAAAGTGAGTTGGGGGAGCAAACTTGTTGTAAATAACTTCATTAGCTGGAGCTGTAATTGGGAGTGTGAAAACTTATAAAAGTGTGAAAACCTGTGGTCCATTTTGGGTGCAGCCTCTGGGGGGCTAAATGTACCTGAAGGTTCTTCAATAAATATAACAGATTTTTTTTCCCTTAATTCTGTTTTTAGGTAACCCCAAATTCCCCATCACCGTGGGGCTGTGTCCTGCTGCACACCCTTCCCTGGGGGAGTTTTCCCCGGGTGGGGTGAATTCCCATCCCCTGGGGCAGGAACAGGGGGTTTTTTGGGGCAGCCCAGCCGTGCCTGGACTCACCATCTCCTCGGAGGGTGAGGGCAGTGGGGGGTCCCCGGGCTTGGTGCTGTGCCTGGGCACTGCTGACAGCACAGGTGTAATCCCCAACATCCCAGGGCTCCACCTTGGCCAGGTACAGGTTCCCCGTGGCCTGGGACACGAAGCGCCGGCTGTCCTGCTGCAGATCCAGGGTGCTGCTGTTGAAGAGCCAGCTGTAGGACAAGGCTGGAAAACACCAGACACACGTCAGGGACCCCTTCCAGGCCAGGGAGGGTTCATGAATAAAGTTATTTTTGAAAGTGTTAGTGTAGAAATGCATGGTCACAGGATGGTTATGTGCAGGGGATTTTATTGAGGAGCTCGGGGAATCAGGGGTGCAAACCCAAATCTGATTCTGACATGGATTCCAGATGGATGTGTTTTTATACCCTTCTCATTATATATCTGTATATTAATTATTAAACTCATATTGTTCTATACATATCTATATCATATATATAGATCTTACATATCTATATCATATATATAGATCTATACATTGATCTTATCCAAGCATGAATTCTTCCAATTCTCATCATGACCCCCCAAACATCCTTTCTCATGATTCTCATTACAATTACATCCTTTCTCATGATTCTTATTACGATTAAACACTAATTATATCCAATTACCAAACAATCATTATATTTTACAATCACATTATTTATCATGTGATGATTACACAGGTGCAGACAAAGCTCAGTGTTTGTTCCCAGGGCCTGATTCCCTTTCCCAGCCCTACCAGATCCAACCTTTCTTTCCACCCCCTGAATCTATTGTACACAATTCCCATGTTTACAAACTGGTTTTTCATGGAGGGATGAGCTGAGCTGCACAAAAGTATTTTGGAGACAACTTAAAATTTGATCCTATTGCACCTTTGATAATAAACATCCTCTTCCATACTTCTTCCTGTCCCTTTTCTGCTCCCTTTTACCACATGGTGCTCCTCAATGGAAATCTTCATAATGTAGATCTATAAGATCTAAACAACTTAAAATTGATTTATTTGATCAACCCACCCTGGAAAAAGCAGAAATCCTTATAATAAAACACTCCTTGTTTTTAGGAAAGACTTTTGGGCCAGGCCTTGGTCACTGAGGAGCAGGTTCAGAGCTGATCCCCCAGCATGGGGTCACCAGGGTGTCCTGCCATCCCCTCTCTGCAGCTGCTCCACACCCAACAGCAGGAGCAGGACTCAAACCTTGTCTTTTACAAGCCACAGTAAATCAGAACTTTCCAAATCTACCAGTTTAGCTCCTCTTAATTAAATGCATAATTCATAAGCTAGCAGTGTTCTGCCAACAGCTTCATTTTTACACATTTCCCCCATCAACAACCCCATTCCAAAAAGATTATTTACGTTGCTCTCCCCCCTCAGCTCCAGCTTGGGAGCAGTATGGTAATAAGTCTGCAAACTCCAGTAGTTTTGTGGAGTTTTATGTTATCAGCTTCCAGCATTTTAGGACTCTCATTAGAAATGATGCATCTCCAGGGAGCAATCAATGACACTTTCTATACTTGGCTAAATCCTGCAACAGGCTCCATTTTACTGCAGATAATGTGAAACTTTCTGTGCTCTGCAGTAAAACCTGGGAGATGCAGCAATTAATCCTCAGTGTTACACAAGGTCCATGTGCTCACCCACAAGATTAAAGCCCCACCTTGGCACATTTACCTGCCCATGGACTTGGAGGTGTTTTAACATCTATTTCCTGCAGAAAATCTGAGGATGGAGGGGTTTTCCTCCAGGAGGGGTCAGAAATAAGGGATGCAGCCATGCTGGGATGTGTCTTGCAGGGATACACTGATTGCTTCCCTGTCTCAGGAACAAGTTTTGCTGACTGCAGGCTGTCTGGGCAAGCAGACCAAAGTGTGCAAAATTCTGATTTCAACTCATTTTTTGAAGGTCTGTAAGCTGCAAGATGGGGGGCTCTACAGAAACCACTGAAGATTTGCAAGGTAAGTATTTTCATCTATGTTCAATTAAATGCTGTCCACATTTCTGTGGAAGAAATACCTTGAATCTTCCCTCTCCCCAGATTTCCCAAAACACTGAGGGCTGGTACCCCAATGTGCTTTTCCTGCCAGCTGGAATTTTTGCCTTCCTCTTAACTCAGACCTTCACTAAGGCACCTCTGGGCAATAAAACCACTTTGAGGGCTTGAAGCTGACATTTGGATGCCCAGATTTCCGTGCCAGGACAGAATCTGAAAATAATTTGAAGAATGAGTAATGGGGAAAAGCAGTTTGGAATTTCTCTGCCAAAGTTCTGGTGGTGGCAATTACAGAGCTGAAGAAAGGCCTGACCCCCTCTAAGGGCATCCCTGTACCTGCCAAGACTCCAAAAGAATTCCCAGGAAGGGTCTTTAAAACATTTTATGGCATAGAACCAAACCCAGACACCAGCCAGATGATGCAGCTGAATTCTCAGAATAAAGACAAAATTCTTCTCAGAAATAATACAGAATAAAATAAAACTCTATTAAAGACAACTTTGTGCTACACATTCTTCAGGAGGTCAACCTGTGAATTAATTAATCACTAAAAGAGAACCAGACCTTTTCTGTCCTGATTTCTGTTCTCAGGGGGCTCCAGCTGACTTCATTTTCTGAAGTTTCTCCCTGTCTGCTCCCCACCATTGCTTCAGGGACTATTGATGAATTTTCCCATTAACTGGGAACAAACACAGGCCTCTCTTAGTCATATTTAAATCCCTTTTCCCCCCACTATGAGGGATATAAACACCCCCCCTCTCCTAACTGCAGGTTCATCATCACCCATCCACAGGCCATCCTTGCCTAGAGCCTAATCCAGCTCCACTAAACTCTGTAGAAACCCTAATTTTAATTGACTTCAGTGGGAGTTGGATGAAATCTCAAGAGGAAGGAGCCAAACTTTGGAGATTGAACTTTTTTTTTTTTTTTTTGTGCTTTTAAGGCATAATACCAGCAACCTATTCCCTTACTCAGTATCTTTTCTTGGAAAGTTGCTACAGCAACAGGTAATAGAGTAGAAAATTCAGAACTGTGTTATGAAATCTGCTGGTTTGGGTCACTTGGAATAAATCAGATCAGTAGATCCATGGAATGAGGCAAAAATAGGAGCAAAAGCCCTTTGCTCTCACTTTCCTGGCAGAACAGGAGTTATTTTAAAGTGCTGCAATATTAAGGTGAGTTAATTTGTTTTTTTTTTTTTAATCCAAGGGAGGTGATTGTGGTGTTCTTCTCACCCCAGAGACCCCAAAAGCTTTATCCACCTCCTCTCCCAGGTGGGCAATTCCTGAGCTTGGCCAGGCTGGAGAGCATCTCCCACCTCTGCCAGCCCTGAGAGTTTTCCTTCAGAGTTTGGCTGGCAAAGAGGAGCAGCTGCTAATCATTCCTGGTCCCTGATTTAGGGAATTGAACATTTCAGTGCTTCCCCAGCCCAAGCAAATCCAAAGCAAACCCAAAGTGATGCTGGGGGATCTGAGCACAGCAGCCCCAGGCTGGGCTCAGCAAGGGGACTCTCCCTCCCCCTGGAGCTGTGGGAAAACTGGATTAAAGATTCACAGGAGCAGAGAAAAAGGGACTCTCAGCCCGTGACTGGTTCTGGAAAGAGAGAGACACTTCAAACCCTCCCTTCCCCATCATGCACTTTCTCAAGTGCAGTGTTTAATAGAAAATGCAGAAATCACAGATCATCTCTTCCCATCCTCTGCACACACCCAGTTTTATGTTCCACCTCCTTCCCCAGCCTTCTGCTGGCTGAGAATTAGGAATTTTTACCCCCTCCTAGAGCAGGTCTACAGGGCTCCTACATCCTTAGGAGTGCTTTGGGGTTCATTCAGCCTCCCTGCAGCAATGTCAACACAGAATGTCCCACTCCCAGCCCTGGCAGCTCTTCCACATAAATAAATGCAAATGCAGAGTGATCCTGCTGCTCCTAACAAGATTAGCAACTTCCTTAAAGCTCTGCAGGGAGCCAGCCAGAGGAAACAGGCTTTAGATCAGCTTCACTTCTAAGGAAATAAATGAGCAACAGTCCACCCCATAGTCTTGTGTCAAGTATTACCATTTAGGCAGCAGCTTCTTAAGCACAGGCAGGTCAAGCTCATGTGTAGCTGCAGAAATTAAAGCTTCTTCCAACTGCCTCCCTCCATGCTTTCCCCTACCTCAGAGCTCTCTATAAACCACTTTTTTTTTTTTTTTTTCACTAGTAAAACATTCCTGTATATTGATTACACAGGGGAAACAGGCTGACCTAAAGAACTGGAAGCAGAGATGGGATGAGGTTGAGGGGAAAGTCCAGCTCACCTGCCCTGCTGAGCCTCTCCAGCCACAGAGGGATGGCAGAGCTGAACTGTGCCAGGGCTGCTAATGAGCATCATCAATAACAACACAGACACCTGAGCAGAAATGAGTGAGCAGGGGCAGCCTGAGGGAATAAAGGGTTTGGGTGGCTCAGGTAACCTGCAGAGCCTTGCTCTTAAAACTCATTGCAGGCTGTGATTTATTTTTTTGTGGGTTAACTGTAATTTTTAATGTCCTAATTGATCCAAAATACAAGCTTGGGTGGGTATTTTTTTTTTCAAGGTTGTGTTTGATCAATCCTAATATTAGTTCACAGCAACAGGGAATTCTCTTTTTGTTCTCTGAGATGGTTTAAAGCTGATGCGAATATGCTGGAGAAGCCTTTTTGTACATTTGTTTGTTTGCTTGGTGGGGTTTGTTTGTTTGTTTTTGGTTTATAGCTGACTAATATATTTTTGTCCTCTATTTAAATGAATCACTCCTTTCTCTTGTACAAAAACAGGTTAGCAGTGCTCTCAGTTATTAAACCAGCACATGAAAAAAGAAGCAGCACATCTTTCCTTGTTAACTGTATTAGAAAATGAAGTTTAATTCCAATTGAGCTTTAAATATTTCAAATATTTTTTGACCTTGGACTGACACTTCTGCTGTCTGATAAGCAGCTGAGTGTCCTGAGGAGCTCTACCAAGTTTTCTGTGAGCACTTTTAACTCCAGTGCTGTGGTGCAGGACCAGATAAACTTGGCAAAGTGAGGGGTAGAAAGAGAAGTGAGACACTTCCCTAGAGACCACGGGGGGTAGAAACACTTCTGCAGCTTCATTCCATCTTCCTGATGTTACATGGGAGGAACTGAATTAATGAACCCTCCTTGTTTTCCATTCTATTATTTCTATTCCTCTCCTCCTATTGTTATCCTGACTTTTAGAGGTTGGCAGGAGGTTTTACCCAGTGCTTCCTATTTCAAATTTCCTATATTAATAGCAGCTGCTTCAAACAGCTGCTGTACAGAGGGTTCCTGTCCTCCTTCAAGTCATTACATCACAGGAAAGGCAACTCTTTCCCTGCTGGTAGGGCTTATCTTCCAAATTCCTTGACATCTCTCTAATTCCTGACACATTTATAGTGCTGCACAGAACTCTTGTAATGTGAGCTGGAAGCACAGTTTGTAATCCTTCCTCCTGTAGGTATTGTGAGGTGGAGGCAAGGGTTTCAATTAAAAAATACCTAAATATGCAATCCATTTCAACAAAAACGACTTGCCAGGCATTTTGGAATTGTCTCTGACTTCTCATGGCTCACACCATGCACTCCATGCCCATGGTGCATAATTTTGGATCCTAAACAGGGTGCTTAGGGATGACAAAAGGACTCAAGCTCTGTTCCCTGGGGACTTGTAATAGCAATATTCCTTGCAATAGCAGGGAATGGATTTCCCAGGCTGTCCCCAGCAGCTCCCAGCCCCAGCTGCAGGAACACTCTGGGAAAGGCTTTGCTCGTGGATATCATTTTGTCAGTTCAATTAATCTGGGGGGAACTCACCTGGTAACTATTTATTTGTTCTGAATGTTTTCTTCTCCTCCTTCCTATTTGTCAAATCATAACTTTACCCTGCAGCAGGAGGGGAACAGACAATTCACTGGCTCTAGGATGGATGTGTTGTCTTTCTGCCTGTCCCACTGATCCATTTGAGGAACTCTCTGAAGCCTTTTGTGCCCTTAAGGACCAGGTTTCACTTTGTCTCCTTGATTATATCCTCCTTTCATAAGGCTGTAAACACCCAGTGAACTGACACTTCCTCTCTCTAGCACTGGAGGGCTTCCCATTGATTGATGGGTTTTTCTCCCTCTCTGAAATACTGAATCCTCTTTCCACATCACTATTTACCTTCTCCTGGGAGTTTGGCTTAAAACTCTGTTTCTTTAAGAAGGATTGAGGATTTCTGGGAGCAGGAAAACTGCAGCTCCTGTGGATGTGTGACCAAAGGCAGGGTGTGAGTCATCCAAGAACCGCTCATTCTTTAAGTCCAGAACAAGAGAATTTAGTAACTATATCATTGATATTTCCCCTCTATTAATAAATATTTGCTTTGCTTGGGTAAAATTTTCAGAAAGGAAAATCTCCAGGGTCTTACAGTGAGCCCCCCCAAATAATTAATCAGAAAACTCCTTTTCATTCCCCATCTGAACCTCTGACAATTACTATGAAACCTGATTTAGGCCTTGCTTTAATCAGGCAGTTCACCTCCCTAGAAGCCCTTTCCAATCTCAATTATTCTCTGATTATCAGGAAGGAATAAAATTGGGGATTCAAGAGCAGAAGCCAAACCTTCATGGTAAATCCAAAGTGTCTGATGCAGGATTCAAGTGAGGGCACTGCAGCAGCAATCACTAAAGGAAAAGGAGCCATTCCATGCAGACCTGGAGTAGTTTTGATGTAGGAAGAATTACTAAGGGCTGCTTTTCTGTTATTCCATGAGGACCAAAGCCCTGGGATAAACAGGAATGACAGCTTCTACCCCCAAACAAAATAATAAAAACCACCCTAAAAAAAAAAAAAAACAAACCCGTGAGCCCAGCATCTTTTGAAGGAACAAAATCCAAATTTGCTACAAACGCAGGAAATGGATGCACAAAGCAAATTCCAGTGCTAATCCCAGAGGGAATTGTGCTTCTCCTGAGGCTGTGCCCATCCTACCTCCATGGTGGGGGGGAGTTCCACAGAGCAGCACCACTCCTTGTCCCTCTCGCACCGACACCGGGCTCCTTGGCCTCATCTCGAAGTTTTCCAGGTCTTGGGGGAGAAGGAGGAAACAAGGTCTGGTTATGACCCATCAGATTTGAAACTGTATCCCAATTTATCCAATCTATTGACTCAAGAACAGTCGCTCATTGGACGGCAGAGTTTAACTTCCTTGAGAAATTGTGTGCAAAAATAGCTCGTCCAACTCAATATCATGGAATTACAGGATCATTAAGGTTGGGAAAGAACTCCCAAAGACCTCCCAGATCATCCAGTCCAACCATTCTGAATCCTTTGGCATCCACAAAATATTTATTCCTACAGCAGTTCTACTGATCATCCAATCCAAGCATTCTGAGTCCTTTGGCATCCACAAAATATTTATTCCTACAGCAGTTCAACTCTGGGAATTTGTCTTCACAAGTTTTATTTTCAAAGCCAATCTATTATTCCACAACTTTTTCCAGCATCATATTTTTGGGACTTGCAAGGCTTAATCTACATGAGTTGGGGAAAGGGAAAAAAAAAATGCATTTTGTAGTGTTTCCTTTTCTATAGAAATAGGGAACAGCTGTGTTCTATATATACAAGTGATAATTAAAGATCAGCAGGACTCCCACAGAGTGTAGGTTTAAATGATGATAAAAATATGTTGTTTTCTTTAAGATTCTGGTCTGGTCTAAACTGGTTGCAGTGCTTGGATCTGTTTTAATTGCTGTGAGCTATAGCACTGATTTTAAAGGGGAGGAAGAGGGGACTTTCAGTGGGAAATCTCCTGCCCATGCCCATCTCCCACAGGTGATTTTCATGGCTCTTAATGTCTATTTTTCACCATGTCTAACACCACACTCAATCTGCTGCTTCCCCATGTTTCACTGAAATGAAGAATTATCAGCCTGATTCCTATTAATTCAATTACAAAACATGACACAATAGATGTGCTTTAAAAAAAAAGATTATTTGCTTTTTGATCCAGTCCTCATCCTAATGAGAAGCCTTCCCATTTTCTTAGAACCATTTGGGAAACGATTGCTCAAAACACATTCAAAATACACTTTAATGCAATAAATATCAGCTTCCCCTTAAACCTCTTTATACCACAGAGCTGTAAACTGCCTGCCCTAAGCTCATTTTATTTACCTTGCTGCAGATTCTTGTTTCAAACAATTGCTCCATTTTTCATCAGCTGAACACCAACCTGAGCCAGAGTTCAATAGAGAGAAACAGCCCTCGTTGGTCAGAGCAATAACGATTACTACCTGTACAGCCTCAGCTATTTATGTCAATATATCAATTTTCTCCCCCTTAGCTGAACTTTACACAGTTAATTTTTCTTTTCCTCCTCTTCATCTCCTGGATATTGGTCTCCTATGAAGACATTGTCTGCTCAGAGGGGGCTGGATTGAATTAAAGCACCTGTAGCACCTCCTCGTGCTGTCATAGCACAATAGATGGGGCCTGTCAATACACAGGGAAAGGGTTTTAAACTCTGATGTTCTTTTAATTGCCTGCTGGCTACAGCTCTGCCTTGGATTATGGGTAGTCCAAGGGGAAAAAAAAAACCACAAGAAAAAAATAGAAAAATAGAAAAAGAAATCATTTATTTAGACGAATTCCATCCTGTAATACTAAATAAAAGACAAAATAATAGATGGGTGTAATGTGATTAATTAGAGGTTGGCTTCATACTTAGTCCAGTCTCTGAATTTGTGGATTTATTTACTCATTTGGAAAAGTCCATCTGAGAAAATTTTCTTTCTTTCTTTCCCGGCAATTGTTTTCTGAGAAGAAAAAGGCCAACACCAAATATTTGTGTGGAAAAGTGGTCCCTGGAATTCCTGTCAATGTTTGCTTGGGGTGCCTGATCTGAGGCTTTGTGCCCTGGGACAGGAAGTAAAAAGACCCTCAAATTCTCGTATTTATAATATTAATTTTTAAAAAATATATTGGAAATGTGCAAAAATTCAGATTTTTTTAGGATTCAGGCACTAACAACAAAAATGGTCACAGTTCCTTTCCTACCTCTTTCACTTAGTTACTAATATGAAACAAACTGCTATTTCTACCCAAAAATAGATTTAAACCCCAAAAAACTCCAGGGCAGAATGGAAAAATCTGTGCAGTCTAAGTAATTCTTCCCAATATTTTCACTGTGGGAAATCAGCCCTGTTTTTATTCTCTGAGAACAGAATTTCAGCTGCTATGAGACACCTGAGAAAGGATGGATAAAAACTAAAGGAAGAGCAGTGCAGCAGGAGGAAAAGGTTTTCCTGACAATTGAGAATTAACTGAGTAATACCACTCTCTGAAATGGGAATGGATTTTGGGAAGTAATGAGCTGCTAGTAGCAATTTTTAGTTTAATGACACAATATGTCATGTTATCACTTTTACTCTCCTTTTAGGTGCTGTGTCACCTGTCCGTGTCTCTCCATTAAAACCATGACAAGTGTCCCTGACTTGAATAATTAAAAGCAGGAGGATGGGATGCCTTAGGGATCTGTTTTATAGGGAGCAGGACCATTTGGGATTGTATAATGGAATTATGGAATTGTTTGGGTTGGGAGGGACCTTGAAGTTCATCCTGAGAAACCTTCAGTGGAAAGTCCAAGCCCTGTCCAACCTTGGGCACTTCCAGGGATCCAGAGGCAGTCACAATTTCCCCACACTCCCAGGGAACCATTTTTTTCTCAAAATCCCATCTAAACTCATCCCTTTCTGTTGAATCCATGTGGGGAAGAAGTTGGCTTTGCTTTTTCAATCTCCACTTTTCAACCTTGAGGATCAAAATCCGTTGGCAGCAGTTTGGGCTCTTTCATGGCGTGTTTGTAGTTTTGTTATACAAAGCAACTCGAATTTTCCAGTGTCTGAGAGGAGATTTCCATCCCTTTATGCTTATTAATCATAGGTATAAAAAAGCAGCTGTGGAGGCACATAAATCATCATTTAATCTCTTCATCTCACCCATGACAGGGACGAATCTGCAATGTCCTTATTTAACCCAATTTTTAAAGACCTTTAGGAAAAGACATTTTCTTAAAATAATCCATTCCACTGCTTAACTCTGAGATCTCCATCACTCTGCATCCTTTAGAAACCCTCACCTCCCCAAAATTCCACAGGCCAAACTAGAAATGGTCTTTTTCTTTGATTGATTTTGATAGATAATTGTACAAAGTGAATTTATTCTGTGCCTCCCTCTGTCATAAAGTATCATTGAAGAACAAAAGAACCCCAAATCTCTGAAAGAGCAAACCAAGGCAAAATAGATAAAGAGAATTCATTAGTAGAGTTGGTGTTGCTTCTGTTTTCATCTTCATTGGACTCTTCCTCCAGGCAGGCAGCATCTCCCATGGAATATTGTGCCACCTCATTCAAATGGGTTCAATAATGAGCCATAAAATAATCTACTTTTGCTTTGCAGTCCAGGTGGATGACAGAGGGAAGAGGTGGACCCTCAGAAACAATGTTTGTCTTTGCCACAAAGATTTCTCCATCTATTTCCCAACCTATGGGGTTGTATTTTCCATGATTTATTGCAATGTGAAATGTGTTAAGTGATACATATATATATATATATATACATAAAGAAAAAAAATTACCTGAGGATAAAAATACAGATATTCTACTTTGTTCTCATTATTCTGAAATTCTGGCTGCTGTCAAACCCCCTTCTGCTTGCCCTGGGTGTTCATTTACACTGAGAGAGCACAAGCACTGTGTTCTTCCAGCTCCTGTTCCCTAGCACAGCTCTATAACATAACATGACATAACCTAATAAAGCAGAATGTTGCTTGTCAAAAAGAGTATCAACTAAGAAGGCTAAGATCAGGTGTTTGGCACACATTTAGACTGCTAATATGCACTTAGGAATAAGATGACTATTTAACAGATGGTATATTTGCTAACTTCAGTGTTTCTGCAGAGATCTATAAATAAATTATCACCTAGTTCCTACATAATTCCTTTCATTCTTTGTCTGTATTTATCTCACTTGAAGAACAACGAGTTCCCTCACACTCCATTGCTCTCTCAGCTGCGAGTTCTAACAAAAAAAAAAAAAAAAAAAAAAAAAAAATCCACATTTTTTCCCCCAGATCTGTGCCTGTTGGCAGGCTGCTCTGGGTAGGGCACGATTAATCAGTTGGATGTGATAATGAGGTCGTGGGGGCCGAGCAAGATGCTCAGATGCACAAGTGCTCCTTCCCAGGGAAGGGTGGGGATGCAGGGACTCAGCTGCCTCTTGGCTGGGAACGTGGCACAGGAGGGGCTGTGCTCACAGCACCCCAAACATATGGCACTTGGGAGTTGGGGCATGGCACAGCTTTCTCCCATGAATCCCAGAAATCTGGAATTTTTGAGCTTTCTGTGCTTTCTGGCACTGATACCCTGGGGGACACTGCTTTAGATCTGAGGCTTTGGAGAAGGGTTCAAAATTTGAGTGATGGAGTTAAAATCATGGGTGTGCAGGTAAATAGAGGTGTGTGATTCACATGGTGAAGGGTTTAAATTTGAGGTTTTGATAATACAGTGATAGGTATGGGGCAAGATGGAGGATTTTGGGTGGTGTCTCTTTGGGTGCTCATCTTCCTCCTTCATGGTTTCAGGCAGTAGTTTCTGGTTGGTCAGTCAGTGCCACACTGAGGGTCCAGGGAATTTAATTATTGGGTTAAAAGTGTAAATAATATAGGTGTTAATTCTCTATTGGACTGTGTAGTTTTAAGAGACCTTGTAGCAGCTGGATCTGTCTCCATTTTGCTCACTTCTAGCTGGTGGCTGGAGGTGCTGCTGAACTTTCTGTACTTTAGATAAGATTTACTAAACAACCAAGCCCAAACATGAGAAAATCAGTTTCCTTTGTGTATTTTTTAACCCTGGCTCTGAGTGAAGGCAGAAGAGACTCCAGA
This sequence comes from Erithacus rubecula, assembly GCF_903797595.1. Classification (NCBI taxonomy): domain Eukaryota; kingdom Metazoa; phylum Chordata; class Aves; order Passeriformes; family Muscicapidae; genus Erithacus; species Erithacus rubecula. The sequence goes on along the minus strand of NC_136665.1, from coordinate 18,320,760 downwards.
CAAACCACTGATGAAGTGGTGCAAACACCTCCCACCCCTGTTACACCATGGGAGCAGGAATTCTTGAGGTGGAGCAGGCTGTGAGCTCCTCATCAGGAATGAAGGGAGGGATGGAGGGAAGGAATGGGTCAGAGCATTTCTCACCTGGTGTAGCCCAACTTTACTCACTGGGGTCAAGGATGTTATCATGGAACTACAGAAGGTTTGGGTTGGAAGGATCTTAAAGCCCATCTCATTCCACCCCTGCCATGGTCAGGGACACCTTCCACTAGATCAGGGGGCTCCAAGAAACATCTAGTTGCTGGCTGCTTGTTAACATATTTATTAGATTTATGATATTTATAATATATTTATTCTAATTTCCCCACCACCTATTACCCACACATCTGTTTTTTTTGTTTGGTTTACTTTAAGATAAAACTGCCTTAGAGGTGGCAGAGTAGATTTAACTACACAACAGAATGAAAGGTCAGTTTTCCTGGGATTAGAGAACTACTTCGTAAAAATGTTGGATAGGAACAAAAACAGAATCACAAGCAGCAACTCATTCATTTCAACCTTCCAATCATGTGTTTGAAATTCCTGAACCTGCTCAGGGACACTCCATCCAAACCAGTCCATCTGAAGAAGGAGAATAGAACTTCTCCAAGGAAAACAAGGAAACTTGGGTGTTTTAATATATGAAATTGTTACAGACAATTAGAGAAAAACTCCAATTTATCACCTTGCATAATTACCACAGCTCATCTGAATTAATGTGATTTCATGCTTTCTTGAACTTTTGATTTTTTTTTTTTTTCCCCACCTCATAAATGTTTTGTCATTACATAATCCCAAATATAATGGTTGCAATTACTTGGTATTGAAATGTGCAATGAATGTTAAGGCATGAGCAGTAAGAGCTCCTTACAAATTAGCCACGCTCCTGAGGACAAATCAATACAATTCCTCACATTTCCACGTGCCTGTGTCAAATTGTGATAGATCACTCCTGCTCCCCCTTTTTTTCCCCACTGTCTCTTACTGCCTGTGATATATTGCAATAGCAGAGGTGGTCCTGCAGTGCTGCAGCACAACAGGAATTTCCTCACAGGGAAATGGGCTACAAAGGACATGCTCAGCACTTTTGCAAGGGAGCTCCTGGCTATGATTTGCTGGGAGTATTTCCAGCACCTGTGTTATCAGCTGATAATTAGTTACCTTCCTTTGCTCTGGCTGTAATGAATTAAGGGCCCCATTTGGGTCTGAATTTGGGCAATCAGAGAATTTAGGTCTGTTATAACTACAAGGAATAAAAATGAATTTTTTTAATGATCTCAAATTCTGGAAGGCCCCATACTTCCAGATTTTGGGGTTGTTTTTATTTCTCTCATATAAAAGAAGTCCCAAAAAATTTGGAGTTAAAGCCCTTTTAGCTGCAGGCTGTGCCTATCCAGACCCTTCCTGGACATAAATCTCTGCTTTTTGTTTCTCCTCATTATTTTTGGACTGAATTGCCTTGCAGGAGATGAGCACCAATCTCTTGCAGCCTGGGTACTGCAGGGTGTGTTATGGAGATATCCTTCTCTTTCCAAATATCTCCCAGAGGAATGGCTAATCTCCTTCCCTACAACTTCCACTGCAAAGTAAACTCTCTTTTGCAGCTTTCCAAACTGCACTAAACTTGCTGAACAAACCCTCTGACAGTTCCTTTGTCTTGATAATACTGTCAATACATTAATCTTTCCCCGTTAGCATCTAATCTCAATTTTTTAAATGTTCTAATTGATTTTCTATGAATTCAATTCTGAGATTAAGAGTGGTGTTATCTCTAATTAAGGTGTCTGAAAGCTGCTTAGTATTTCCCATTTCCTGCCTTTTAAATACTTGGATTTTCTCCTCAACACCAGCTGAGTTCTCCTGCTCCATTTGAAGAACTCTTGAGCCTTTAACACCTCAGGTCTGGAAGATTTGGAGCTGAGTCAGCCAGGAGCAGCCTGGGCAATGCCTGAGTGACTCCTTTCACCAGAACAGGTTACAAACCCGCTTGAATTCCCATTTTTGTCCTCATTTCCACCTTAGGGGATCACTGCATCCCAGAGTGGGTAAAAGGAAAGCTGCCCTGTCCCCCAAAACTCCCTGATGGAGTTGCTTGTCAAAAAGAGATGGAAAACCACAACCACTGGGTCCTGTCCTTCTCCAAAGCTGTGCAATCATCCAAAGACCTTCAGCAGTGCTTTCTTATTTAATTAAATTACTTTGGAGCTTCCTGGGGAAAGGACCTGTAATTTACACTTCAGGATGAACACAAGCCCCGGGTCCTCAATTCGGCCTAAATGATGTGAATGGCCAACCCAGGCACTAATTTTCAAGGTGGGGAGCAATAATTTCTGCCACAGCCTGATTTTCTTATTCAATTAAAGAGTGCAAATGCCCTTTACAAAGTAATATCAAGCTTCTCTAGAGGAAAAAAGTGGAAGGTCACAATTAAATTAAAGAGGGAGGGTGAGGTGAGAGGTGGGGGGGTGGGAAACCCTGAGCTGGCTCGGTTTTTGTTCATGCACCAACAAACCCAGAGCACAGAAACACAAGCAGGGAAACTGTAGAGCTGGTCTACATCTGGCCTTTGCTGTTTTCCCCCTGCTTTTACAGAGTTAGCAGCATACAATATTAAATTTCTCTTTGGAGCTGAGCACAGGACTTGCTCTGAGCAGTAAGTGTTGACACAGCCTTAGGGCTCCTGCTCCAGAGCCCATCTGCAGACCAGGGGCACAGCTGAGGAGCTGCCCCTCTCCCAGGGAGGGGCACACAGGGAATATTTGATTAATATTTTATATTCCTGAAGAGTTTTCTCACTTGTCACGGCGCAGTTCATTTGTCACCTGTCATCACCAGAGTCACTTTGCCGTCTGCAGGAGTTTTCTCCAGATTGGAGAGTTCTCAAAGACAGATTTCTCTTGCTGGGCTGAACCTCAGGGGTGGGATTTATCCCTGCCACAGCTTGGGCTTGCACAGGAGATGGCCCCTGCTGTGGAAAATGTCATTTTGGGGGGGTTAATTCTTATCCAAACCCTCTTCTCCTTAAGATTTCCCACTGCTCTCACAACAACCTGTTTTTATCTACATGGAGAAGGTTCAGGAGCTTCTCCCTTCCCTCAGCCCCTGACCTGCTCCTGCAGAATGACCTCGTGCATCCCTGTCCTGGTTTCTGATGGATGCAGTCCCACTCCAACCACAAATTCTTTCTGTGTTGTTTCTACCAACAAAATAATAATCAAAGCTCAAAATACATACAATTAAAAATGGCAAGAGAGGAAAAGTGGCAATGGGGAAAGAGCTCTCAATGTCTGTGCCTATTTCAGCCTTTCCCAAATTCCTGCCCAGCCCTTTGGGGATCTTGATCCAGCACAAAATTACTTCTTGTGGAATTACCCTGAGTCACCTCCAGTCCCTTCTTTACCTCCCTCATTCCAGCAGCAAAGCCCTCTAAGAATTCTTCCCAATGGGAATTTTGAGATTTACCCCAGTGATTGATGTAAGGGATTTTGGGATGTGAATCTTGTCAGTGGGATTTCAGGTGTAGGTTATATTATTTGTTCTTGCTGTAGCATTTAGAAATGGATATGTACAGCTCAGTGCATTCTCTGTGCCAGATGTGCTTTCCCTGTTGAGAAAAGCAACACCTGTGACCTCATTCCCTCACTCCATGAAAAGTCCAAATGTTACACACTGTTCCTCCTTCTCCAGTATCAGCTACAGAACTGACAAGTTTATCTGCCTTAAAGCATTACACAGGAACAACTTTCACTGCAAAAATAACTGCTCAATTAATTTAGTTATTTTTATTAGGAAAAAAGCTAATCATTTATTCCAAATATTTTTTTTCCCTTGCAAACCTCCACCATAATTTCTTTTGTCCCTCCAAAAAAATGAAGAATCTCCTGTGAACATCATGGATATTTCACTCAATAATTTATTGGAATCTACATCATCTTGTCTGTAATGAAAGGAGAGCAGATAAAATAGCAAATCACCCAGACTGCAAACATAGACTGGTTTTATCCTTCCCAAGTATTAAATTTTATCAATCAGGATCTATCAGCTCCAGGACCTGTGGATGCTTTGTTCCCCACCATATCTCAATCATATATATTGCTTTTCCAATACAACTGGCAATGGGTTGATTTAGGATAAACACTTTTAAAGGACCTAAAGAGGAGTAAGTAATATAGAACCCAAAGATAATCTTCAAATACTTCTATGTTCCCTATTACTACTTTATCTGCCTGATTCACTGCCTGTAATGCTCCTTACAACCTCTCTGCAATGTACATCTCTGTTCCACAGATAAAAAACCTCCTTTTATAATAAAAGTCTAAGGAACTAACCTGGAAAAAAGCAGCTTTAACCAAGTGCTGAGCCTTGAACACAGTGGTTAAGTACACTGAGAGAGATGTTTAGACCATTGGAGGGGCAAAAAAAGTGGAATTTCTGATGTGTTTGGTCTGTTACAAAATAAAATAAATGGGGGATGTTGCTCCCACCAGCTTCAGGATGTGTTTAACAGGGGACAGGAGGCTGTGGCAGCACTTGGTGTCAATGGTCATCACACAGGCTCTGAGAATGCAGAGGAGCCTGGAAGAGGGAATGATGGAGAAAGCAAATCCCCTTCCCTATGGAGAGAAACCCATATGGCTTTAAAATTCCAGGCTGTTCTTTGTGTCTCCAGGAATGTCAGGAGATTTGCATAATCCTATTCTTGTGATATCAGAGCTTTAAAATAGAAGTTCTGTTATCACCCTGCCTTGTCCTGTCAGCAAGCAGGTGAAACCCTTGCAGGCTTCCTGCTTCATCTCTGCTGAGTGGTGGCTGCTGCTTTTCCTGCAGCCTCAGAGAGGCTCTGAGTGCAGAATTCTGCAAAGAAATCATCACTGGGAAGCTCAAGATGAGCTGAGTGTGGTGAGCTCTTGCAGCATTTTTGGTCTTGGAGTGATTAAATGACATCACTTTAGAGGGTTCTCTGCATGTGTTCTGCTCAGAGTGGTCCTGAAGAATGCCAGTATCCCAATTTGGGGTGGGTAGAGCAGGGCAGTGACCCCTTAGAGACCCCAAGTTGATCAGAGGGCTGGAGCATTTCTGTGAGGACAGCTGGGAGAGTGGGGCTGTTATTCCTGGAAATGTCATATTCCTTACAACAATGGCTCTCACCAGGTTTTCCCTGGTTTTCTGAGGAAACTGTGAAGTAAAGGAGCAAAAAAGAAAAGGTGCCTGAGGCTGCTGGGTCTGCTGCATGGAGAGCATCCATTAAGCAAAGACCTTGCTGTGGTCTCCTGCCATGGGACCTGCTGCAGAGAGCTGCAGCACTGGCACAGAGTGTCCATAACAATCAAAAGTGATAAATGAAAGTTCTCTTTCTTTTCACTCCAAGCAGCATTTTGACAAAATACAGGTTTATTTCCTGTAACTCATTCCGCTGAGCGCCTGGCCCTCAGCTCCCCACACCAGGGAGGGAGGCTGCAGTGATTTTGGATTCTACCTGTGCTTACAAGTCCAAGAGGCAATTTTGAGCTGTGAGCCTGTTCAGTGACATATGAAAGAGATGACAGCAGCACTTCCACCCTCCAGACAGGATGGATCCACAGCAAGTGTTCCCAGTGCAGGCTGTGTTTGTTCCTCCCCGTGCAGGGAAGATGCTGCAGCCTGGGAGGGGTCACCAGGAGGGCTGTGCAGAGTGTGAAAAGGAGAATTTTATGGCTGATCCTCCACATATCTGCTGTGAGATGTGTTTCTGCATCAGGGGAAGGTGTCCCTGCCTGTGGGAGTGGGGTTGCAATGAGATGAGATTTAAGGCCCTTCCCAAACCATTCTAGGATGATGTAGAAAGTCACCCTTTCCAAAGAGAGGTGGGCTCAGTGCTTTACTCAGTATGTGTAGGGTAGAGAGTGGAGCCAGAATGAGGATAGAGGCTGAGACATTTGGGATTATTCAGCCTGGAGAGGAGAAACTTTGAGGTGACCTCACTGTGGCCTTCCAGGGCCTGAAAGAGCTACAAGAGAGATGGAGAGAGACTTTGGAAAGGTCCTGGAGGGACAAGACAGGGGGGATGGCTTCAAACTGACAGAGAGCAGGGTGAGGTGGGATATGAAGAAGGAATTGCTCCTTGTGAGGGTGGGCAGGGCTGGCACAGTGCCCAGAGCAGCTCTGGCTGCCCCTGGATCCCTGGAATGTCCAAAGCCAGGATGGACATTGGGCTGGAGCAACAGTGGAAAGTGGCACAGTGGAACTGGATGATTTTTAATGTCCCTTCAACCAGGTCATTCCATGATTCTCTCTGGATAGAGGCAAGTCTATGGCTTTACCTGATATGTCCCTAAAAAAGAAAAAGGAATTTAGAAAACCAAGTCAAACCTTTGGGGATGTGTTTTTGCTGATGACCTTTTCCTGGCAGTGTCAAGCTGAGGTTTTCCTCCTTCCTGCCCCTCAGGTATCAGCTGGTCACCCCTGCTGGATGCTGAACTGAGCAGTCCATGGCTCCTTTTGAGAAAAAAAGGCTCTGCCAGAGCTCCTTCCTGCAACCCAGCTGATCAGTATTCCAGCCTTGACGTGCTGTGATGAATTAACAATCAGCTTAAAGACCCACAGAGCTTTACTCCAAGTAGTAGTTACAACAGCTAGCACACCTTTTAATCAAATACAATTGTTACAGAGGGATTTCTGGACACACACAGCACCACAACACAACCCAGCCAGAAGTGTAGGTGCCATTTAGCCTTAAATTCATGCATGTCCAGACTTTGCAAATTCAGCCTATCTGATCCAAGCCTATTGATTTTTCCATTTTCTGTTTGAAAGCATACACTGCCAGTGAAAAGGGTTATGACATCCTGAGGCTGCTGGATTGCTTTGTGATGTTTCTGTAATTTGTGTGCACTCCAAAGTAAATAACACGATGAAGTAATCAGATGAAAAGTGGGATTTCATGCTGGCTGAGCCCTTCCAACAGGGCTCTGCTAAAGCTCAGCCTGTCTCCATCCAGCAAACATTAAGTGGGTTTGGTTGGGTTTAATATATTCCTCCCTCAAATGGTTAAATACCAATGATGGATTGTTATTTCTGTGTTCCAGAATTGCAAAAAAAAATCAGTCCAGTAGGAATTATTGCCTCTAATTTGTTATTTCAGCAAAACTGGGTCTCCTGTCTCTGACAAAAAGCTCTGGGGAGCTGCAGATTTCATTCCAGGTGTCCCAGGACTGTCACAGCCACACTGCTGTGAGCACATCACTGGGCAAAGGCAGAGAGAGGGGCAGTGTTGGGGAAATGATTCTGAGAACAAGCACCAAGAAAAACCCTCGAGCACCACTTTGGAAACCAGGAGAATGTGGTTGGAGCCCAAAACCTCCAAGGAGAAATCCTTCCTGAATCTGTGGCATTTTGGGGAACTTTAAAATAGGGGGTCTAATGGCTCCACTGTGTGCCCCCCTGTGTGGCTCAGGACAAAGGGACCAATTCTAGGCATGAAATTTGATTGTTGTCATCGTTTCTCAGAGTTTCAGGTCTGAGAAAGCTGCAATCATCATGAGTTTTATCATCAAGGGTAGAATAATTTGACTAAGAATCTAATTTAAAATCCCTAAGAAGCAAAATGCTTTCAATTTATACTGAATTTTCTGGGTTTATGCCCTGAATAATTATGAATTAGGTTCACATTTGATTATTTTTCATTGTAGAGTCTTTTTTTACTCTAGTTTGTTTAATTTCACTTCTTATTTCTTCTGCATATCCCTTAATGCCTCTGCTATAGATGTGTTTGAGAACTAAAAGAACAACTAACAGGCCTGGACAGGCTGTTTCATGCAGCCTGTTATGGGCATTTCCCTCAAGACCAGTTGTTTGCACACAGTTATTTTTGCTTAAAACTGAGGAAATAATTAAAGCAAATCCCCTGTGTGCCTTAGGAGAAACTTCTGGTTGAAGCCATGCTGAAGCAGTTTTCCCTAACAGATTTTTTGTTTGTCTTTTTTTTTTTTTTTTAGGCATGAAATGCCTTAAATAAAAATGCCTTAGGAAAAATTTCATCACTGAAAAAGTGGCCAAGCTTTGGAAGTGGCTGCTTGTGGAAGTGATGGAGTTCCCATCCTTGGAAATGTTCAAAAAATGAGCAATGTGACATTTTGTGATGTGGTTTATGAGCAGGGGAAGATTGGGCAAGTGCAGCCTTGATGATCTCAAAGGTCTTTTCCAACCCTGTTAATTCTGAGATTTTGTGGTTAAAGATGGCACTGAGTGCCTCATCCAGGTTTATTTAAACACCTCCAGGGATGGTGACTCCACCACCTCCTGGGCAGCCAATTCCAATACCCAGGCACTCTTTCTGTGAAGAATTTTTTCCCAATATCCAGTCTAAACTTCCCCTTATGCATCTTAAATCTGTGTCCTCTGCTGGTTCTGTGACTCTAAGTTGTGTAAAAGCTGAAGGAAAAGTTCTCATGTCCTCATCTCTTCATCAAGCTGAACTTCCCAGGCCTTGGACTTCTCTTTAGGCTGAGCTCAAGTGTTCCAGGTGACCTTGTGCTGAATGTCACCTCTGCCCTGGAAGGGGTAAAACCCTGTTCTAGAGGCTTCCTGGAGCAGAGGCATAAGGAATAAAGCAGGGATTTATGAAAACCCTTCAAAGGATTCCCCTTGGGCAGTGCAAGAGCCTGGCCATGGCTACACCCAGGATGGGCTCTGAGTCAGGAGTTTCACACTTTTATCAGTTTTGCTCCATTTCCCCATTGGGGTTCATTGTCCCATCCCAGCTCCAGGCTCTGCAGTCCCACCCTCCCAGATTCTCTCCTCAATTCTCTGTTTGCACTTTTTGGGGCTGGAGCTGCAGCGTGTCCTTGGTTCTGGGGCTGGGAAAGGATTGTTGTGTGACTGAGCTGGGAGGAGAACTTGGGACACTTTATATGGAGTTCAGAGTCACCAATGCAGTGCAGAGTCTGGAAATATAAAAAACTAAAATTGAGGCATCACCATGACTGCAGACTCCAGCCTGGACAAGGACCCTGCTCCCTGTTTGGCTGCACAATCCAAGACTTGACACCAAAACTTTACAACAACTTCCACCTCAACACCTCCAACAAAACCCCCATGGGCTGCTCAAATGTGCTGCTGGCAGGGGAGCAGGAGGCATGCAGGAATTATGGACAATTTTACTTTCAAGTTTATTTATGCCAAAACAAGCCTTGTGCAGGAAGCATGGATCCTGCCATCCCTGCATCCCACTAATGCATTTATTTACCTTCTCCCTGATGCTGTCTCTCATTTCCAGCTTGTAGCTTTAATAATCTATGCCACTGCCTTCTGTACAAAATTCTTCCTGCAGCTTTCCTTTGACAGCTCTGGTTTTAATAGAGGATAAGCACCAAACTCCAGCTGAATCTGCAGACATATTTCTAATCTCACCCCCCATTTATTTTGCTTCTTGGAGAACTTTCTATCTCAAACAGAGGAAAAAAAGTATTTTTCACATATTAAGTTGACATGTTGAATAGGTTTCTGGAGGTACCATTAATTCAAACTCCAACTCAGAGTTAGTTACCTTGCAGTAAAGAGACAAATACACATAAACCCTGGTAGCTGGATAATAGGTTGGATTCAATTCTTTATCAGGGAGATTGCAATAATATGCCAGGCATTCCAGTCCAGGGAAGAATCCCATTTTGTGAGGTGTTGAATGAAAGTGTCATAACAGCAACGTGCCTGCCTGCCTGCATTTTCAGATATAGCCTGAAGTATTGGTTGAAACAAAGGAGTAAATTGGATGGCAACATGAAAATAAGAAACAAGGAAATGTTGACTGTGAAATAAGTGTTTCGAGGTAATTTGTTCCACTATTCTCATCAGGTCCTTGTGACGTTTTCCATGTACTGTGAGGTGGTTTTTTTCCCTATTGTAAGACAACTTAAAACTCCCAGTTCTGCAGTGATGCCACTAAATTGAAGCATTTTCCTGTAAATTTGTGCTTGTCAGTGTAAATAACAGCCTTTGATTTGTCTGTCCTCTCTCTTCTCCATGGGGAAGGATGTAAATATCTGTCAGCACCACTGGAAAAGTGGTGTAGTGCTTGATTATGGGATAAATTTAACATTCTGTGGTGCTGCTAGAGCTGGCTGAGAGCTGGGGGCAAACCAGAGCCAGCTCTGGGATCTGCTCCCTGCAGGAACTTTGGGAAGAGTTTGGGTGGGAGTATAAAGCTTAAATAAAGGAACTGCTTGATAGAAAATGCTGAATAATCACCAGAGCCTTCTTTCTTTCACAGGTATTCCTGTTTTGCCTTTCTTCCATCTGCTTTTTTTTTCCATTTTTGTTTGTTTGTGCCTTCATTTAAGGATTTTTCCCTTTCCTTTGGTCTTTTCCCAGCTCCCTCTCTGGCCTGCCTTGGTTCCCTGAGGATTAGAGACTCCATGGACAAATTTGAGGTGGCTGTCTCTTCTTGCTCCTTTCTTTCACCTCCAAGTCTTGGAAAAAAAAAAATTCTCACTCAGGAAGTCTGGCTTGAAAAAAAATGTTTGAGCCGAAAAAGCGGTAAAATAACGAATCAAATTTTTATTCTTTTTACATTTGACCAGCTCTTGGAAATCAAAGCTGTTTGAGAAACTCAGGGTAAGATATTATTAAATGAGGTAGCAGTGATACACCTTTTGATCAGCTCTGCTGAAAGGGACTCTATGAACCTGCCTGACCTCTGAGGTCTCCTTTGTGTAACCCCTGTGACACCAGGTTTGCTCTGAGAAATGGAACAAGATTAATAATTAATCCATTTGCTGGTGTCTGAAATAGTGACACAATGTTGGCTTTAGTCACATGTTTTATTAATGAGCTTTGCAAACAATTGCTTTCTCCCAGCAACAGACTGCTGGAAAAAAAATTAAAAATAAAAGAGGGGCTGGAGGGAATATCTGGAGTTTTTTGGTTGTCACTGTTGTCCCCACCCTCCCCAGGGAATTCACAGAACTCGGTCACCGTGTCCAAACCTTGTGAAAAAGGTTGTGAAGTTGTGAAGAAGTGAAACAGGGAGCAAAGATGAAATAAATTTTAAATCATCTCAAGATAGACAATGTGCTCGACCTGAGGGAGCTGAAATATGAAATATTTCAGGGAGTAGCTCACACTTTTACACATTGTGTGAGGAAAAAGAGTGTTTCTTTGGTAATGTAAAACAAAATAAAATCAGTGTGCCAATTAGGGGAACAATATTTTTGTGTCTCAATTCAACCTCATTAGCCACAGAAAACTCAAAGCCCAATTTTTTCCCAATAATTTCCCCCCACCCAGCTGTAGCTACAACAAAACCACTGTCCTAAAAAGTGAAAACACCTTTATTAAGTGAAGGTAATTGTGCTCATCTCCCTTGACCTTTCAATTTCCTGATTTTTATTCTGGCTCCTGAGGGCAGCAGCCATCAGATATCTGGTTCTGCTGTTAATATTTACTAAGCACATTTTGGTTTTTTTCTTTTTTTTTTTTAGGAATAAGCAGTGCTGAAGGAAGTCAAACCTTTTGGACAGAATCCCCAATGATCCTTTAATTACCCAATAAATTACAGTCCATGTGCAGAATTAATAGGAAAATAATGCTCTAATAAATATGATCTTCCCAACTTACATGCAAATTGAAGCTTTGCCTTCCTGCTCAGAATTGTTCCAAATGAATTTGTGGCCAAACACTGGTATGTTCCAATATCCTGATTTTTATGTGGGTTATTGATTGCCAAGCTGCCTCCAACCAACCTGTAGTGATAACTCATGGTAAGATCAATATCTGTGCCATTTTGCTTCCACCTTTGAGGGGAAAAAAATCAAATTATGCTTATAATTTACAGAGCCTATTCATATTTATCTTAAATAGTGTGCTGTAGCATACCTGTAATGATAAAAATGTAGTTAAATATCACAAAATTAGATCATTTTTCACGCATGACTGCTTCTGACATCAATCTTAATGATAGCAATAATGGTATTCTTTGGAAAATCTTTACTTGAGTCACCAGTGTTCACCCAAATGTCCACAGAAAGTAATTATAACTTATTCACACAAAGTTACCCATTCAGGCAGGAGGGGGGTTTATACCTTGTCTACAACTACATTATTTTTTATGATATAAATGGTACCTGAATGTGCTTTACAGTCCTTGCAAATGATTAATCATGAATTTGGCAACAAAAATGCTTTGGAGATGCAGATCAGGAAGGATTGCACTTCAGAGGGCAGAGGAAAAGCTGAGAGGGAAATTTTCCTACAGCAGGTCTGAGACTGATCATTTCATGATGAGAACACTGCTGCTTGAAATCATCATTTGTCCCTGTTAGTCCACTAAGCAGAAAATGGATTGTGTCTGCAACATTACCCAGCTGTTTACAGATGTCAAAATACAATTTCTCTTTCAAAGAAAATAAATATTATGTGCTTCAGGAAGGGAATTTCTGTGGCTTTGCCATTAGTCATGCCAGGGTTGGATTTTCCTTGCTCACATGAGGACCAAAGGAAGGATAAAGGTCTGAAATTTTGGGGTCTGTTAATGCCATTTTTTAGGTGGTGGCAATCCTAAAACTACACAAGCAGGTGTGTCCTTCTCCTGATTTTATATCAGAGCCACCTCCTCAGCCTTTATCATTTCTGTTGATCTCTGGGTGTGATTCCAAGCCCTCCATCAGATGGAAGGTTCATACCAAAATTACCAATGGCCAAACCAAAGGTAATCATCTCCTTATTAATTACCTGAAGGATCACAGCATAACAATTACCCATTTCTGCTTATTTGCAGAGTTCCTGGCAGTGAGGGCAGTTTCCCCAGGTAACAAATGGGAGTGCCCTGACCTTCAAGGGAGCACTTGTGGTTTTGAAAGATAATGACTGATTAAAAATGGAACCAATAATTTCTTTGGGATTGCTCTCTCCCCTTTCATGGATGCATCCACACTGAAAAATTTGGGTGCCACACTCAACTCCTCCTACAAATTCCAGCTGATTTTTGGTGTTTCTGTAGCTCTCCTCAATTCCTTTTGGATATTTACTTTAGTAGGTTTAGGTTTTGCTGTTATTTTGGGGATTAGCATTAGCATTTTGCCATTTTTCAAGACTTACATATGCTCCAAGTTGTCTAAAGCTTTCCATTTTCTAATCTAAGATATTCTGGTATTTAATTTGCCAGTTCTCTTTAATTTCAGAATCAATCACTGAAATAACTGCTGTCATCATTGCATGGCTCCCAATTAAGATCTATAATTGTTTTTCCAAACAAATGTGAAGACATTGGCTTAGTTGCTGCAAATGAATTCTTCACAGTATCCCCATAATCATTCTAATCACCATGGTACAATGATTATTAAACTTTGCATATAGATCAGGGGTTCAGCTCCTGGTGTGGGCTTTTTCCCTAATTAATATGTTTACATCACTGAAGGAAACAAATTAATGAATTCATGTGGTAGACAATGATTTAATGACTTTGTGTGTTCTGCAGTGTATTAATACACAGAAATCTGGATAATTATTTTAGGGAGTTTTTAGCATAAGCCCATTAAGGCAGAGATCATCTCTGTATTTTTGTGAATTTTTTTCATGCAACTATTGGAAAATATTTTTCCTCAGTTATGGGAAATGCAGCCTGGATTTTTTTTCCTTTCACCAATTGTTTCAGAACCTAAACTTTAAAAAATTTGCTGCATTCTGATGCTGAATTGATCAGTTCCCTAGGAGCCCAAGGACTGTGAGTGGGTATATGCTCACATGGTCTAATAAATTATCATTTCAGCCTGCTGCTACCATAAAAATATCAATATTTTTATGACTTCACTGTGCTCTATATTTCTTAGATTATTTGCATTCAAATAGAAATGTCCTGCCAAGCCACCTGAGGCTTTCTTGTAATTGGGGAAAGGATTTGCAAAACTGCCCTTCTCATACAGCATTTCCAGTCAGGAAGAAAATAGGAACTTTAAAAACTCTTCCCTGTGAAACAAGAGGGTGAGGGAGTTTTTAATCCCACCCCACTTTGGAGGCACAATCTGCACCAAGCCAAAAACATTCCAGGGAGCAAGGACAGGAGAGCAGGGCTGCAATTTCTTTGTCAAGGGTGGATTTTTGGGATTTCTGGGATTGTTCTCTGGTTGATGCAATGATTATTGACATATTTGATGTCATTTAAAATCCTTGTAGCTTTTGTGCTCTGTTCCCTCCCTTTCATTTGTGTTCCAGTTATCCTTGTGCTGCTTGGATTTGGATTTGAATCTCTTTATCTCCTTTTACTGCAGCACTCTGTGTCAGGCTGAGATATTAAAATGTTCTAAGCAATGCTGCCCTTGGATTTATTTATTTATTGGTTCCATTCACTCCTCTCTGAGAAGATTATTGAGGGGAAAACACCCTCAATTTCCAGGAAAAGAGAGCACCTGAAATCAAGCAAAAAAAATGTCAAAATACTTCTGGAAACACTTCAGGTGTTCATTAATAGGCTGGAAGTAAAAAAAAAAAAATTCATTGAGTTAGTTGGTGATAAACCCTCTGGTGACTATAAGCAAAAAAAGCTGAAATGCCAAAAAATGATAATTCTACTTTAAAAAATTGTGTTTATTTACCACCAACATCACACCAGGAAACACCTGGAATAATGTACCTGATATTATAGAAAATTCTGACTTCATAAAAAAGACATAAGAGATAAAATTATATTTATCAGAACATTTATATAGATTTCTTAATGGTTTCAGAGATATTTCCATCCATATTTTTGTTTCCAGTGTAATCTGTGCTCTCTGGTACTTCCAAAGGGAAAACTGTGTCTCATTTTTATTACTCAGCCCTTCCACCTACAGTTCTACACAATTCTTGCACTCTACTTCTCAGCCACACAATATTTTGAGGAGGAATTGCAAAAAATTATCACTGTATTTGACAAGTCTATAAGAATAAAAGAGTACCTAATAAAATAAAACTTTTTAGGAAATGCTAAGCACTTTTTATATCTGGAAAAGGCATTTATCAGCATATTTTTTGATGTAAAAAAAAAAAAAAAAAAAAAGTTAAATAGCAAATTAACTCATATCTAACTTTCTTCCTGTTGGAGTGGTTCTGTATTTCTGAATCAAACCTTCAGCAGTCCTTGCTGTTCTTTGTCATCACTCAGCAAAGGAGATTATTAAAATTTCATACTGGGCTTGATTTATCTAAAATTGTTGGAACTTTAAATATATGGGCTCAATCCTTATCTGACAGAGGCAGCATTAGCTGTGGTGAAATCAAAGTGAAAACCTCCAAATTGTGGTGTAATTGCAGCAGTGATTGTCTGATAACTTTTAATTGACCTCAGGGCTCCAGGATCCATTTCCAGAGGTTGATTTTGTGTCACTGGTGCCACTGAGGCTTTGGGAAAAAAATGGGAATGGTGAAAAAAAAACTCAGAGAATTTAATTAATGGGTGGGTAGAGAAAAATAAAGGTAAAATATGGGTATGGGGTATGGGATGGGGAGATTTCCCAGCTCTCCTGCCTGGCAGAAGCTGCTGCCTCACCCTTTGTGGGTGATGGATACAAGAGTCCAGGAATTTTCTAGGGAGTTTCTTAAATATAAAACAGAAGGGTGGGTGACATGGAAAGAATTGAAATTCATGGCCTGGAACACTTGATGGTCAAGTTAAAAACAGGGAGAAGAAATGGCTTGGGAAATACATGAGGGTTCCTACTCATAGAGGGGGAAGTTGAACTGAGAAAAGGAAATTGAGAGTTCCTTTCATAAAGGAAATTAAAGAAATTCAGGGTTCCTTTCATCACACAATGTTTGGGGACAAATCAAGTCAGGATACTCAGATAGTTTCCAGGGAAGGCTGTGGTGGGAGCAGTTAAAATCCCTTCAATAAATATTCTCTAAGAATTTGATAGAACATTATTTTCCTTCATACCTTGCATGAATGATTTATATTTTATATAAAATTTCCCTTCACCTCAACCATTACTTTCCCTATTATTTTCTGAAGAAAGCTCAGTGTCTTTTTTTTTTTTTTTTTTTTTTTTTTTTAATAGATTCCCAACATTTCCTCTTATCCAACTTGGATTTCCAGATCCCTGGGACAACAAGTTCTACTGGAAATGATGAGCCCAGTTACCTAAAAAACAAAAACCCTCTGTAGGAAGGTTTATTGAGTGATTCCTGTAAGGTACTGGAGCTGCTTCTCTAAACAAACACCATAAATATGCACATGAAATGCTGGAATTAGAAGAAGGGAAGGATGTTGCTCTTCTGCTTTCCAAACATTTATTAATGTATGGAAAGCTTTCTCAAGTGCAGATGCTCAGTGCTTCCATTTCCCCATTTTTCACAGCTGTTCTGTGGATTCTGAATTAATTCTCTATCTTTTTAAATACTTTGGGGATGATTTTCAATTATTTTCTTTCCCTCTGTTAATTTTCTTTACAGCAAAGCAACAAAAATATTTTTCCTTCATTCCTCAAATTTACTCTAAGCTTTGTATATTCTTGCTGTGAACTCTCAGCACATTTTGGGGTTTTTATTTCAGTGACTAAACCACAATTCAGTGAGACAGCATTTCCCCAAGGCTGACTTCACCTGTAGTATGGCAGTGGATATCCTTTGGCTGTGCAGTTCAGGAGGATCTCTGCATTTGCTGAGCCCATGGAATAAGTGATATCATATGGCTCTTGGATAAAAATAGGCCCATGAAGGGTTTCTTCCCCTGTGAAAGAAAAACAATAATTTAACATTAGGTGTCTTTAGCATGTCCTTCCACATAAAATTGTCCTTTGGAGTCCTTTGCTTTCAGCTGCAAGTTAAGATCTGCTATTACATTCAGCAGAGAACCCACCTCCAGATATGGGACTATTAAGGGGGAAATATTTCAAGGCTGATTGATAATAAAATCACAGAGCTCAGGTGCTGCTGATTTATTTTGCAGGTGACACTGAAGCTTCTTTGCATATTTCCCATGGAAGCTCCATGGCCAAATGTTAAATGTGCCCATGCACCTCATCCTTGTGCTGTGGGTCAGGGCTGGCATCAGGAAAGGATGGAATTGGGGAATTGGGGAGTTGGGGAATTGGGGAATTGGGGAACTGTGAAATTGTGGAATTGTGGAATTGAGGAATTGTGGAATTGTGGAATTGGGGAATTGGGGAATTGGGGAATTGTGGGATTAATCGTGGAATTGTGTTTGTTGTTCCCTGGTCACAGCACAGTCCTAGGAAATCATTCTTTCCCTTCTCCCCTAACCCTTCCCATCCCTACAGATATTATTTTTGTATACTTTATGTGTACTTTTTTTATATGGCCTGGAATATTGATAGAGGTTTTGTTTGCTTGTCTATTGGTGTTTTGGTGTTTTCTCCTCCCCTTTTCCAATCCTTATAAAACAGGAGTAGCATTACAACCTTCATTATTTATTATAATCAACCTTTATTTCCTATCCAAAATGAAATGATTGAGGGCAAGGCAAACCAGAACTGGTTTATATTTAATGTTCTGGGGAGCAGTGAGAGGACAATTTGCTCAGCAAACCACGAGGGCAAGGCAGAGCAGCTCTCTGGGATGGTGCCTGGCTCTGCTGAAATAATCTTTGCTTCTTGTCCTGCCACTCTTCTGGGTTAGTCCCTTGACAAATTTGAAGACTTCTTTTTTCACTGTTTCTACAATTGACCCTTTGACTTGTCTTTTCTTTGGGAGGAATTTTCTTCCCTTCTGGGTTCATTTCCTCAGTCTTTCTTGTTACCTTCCCAGAACTGCCAAGGAGAAGTTTTTCTGAAGCCACAAAATGACCCAGGGTTCATTGCTCTGCATTTTAAATCCCTGTACCTGCCTGGGTCAGTGGTGAACTACCTGATGTACATAAAAACCCCTACTTCATCTCATAAAAATGTAAATATTTTGGTAAACCTGTTATTAATTTCCCATGGGTTTTTTTTTTTTTTTTCCTAAATGGAATTTAGACTCATTTATCATTTGCAGAACTATTGAATATCTTAATTTTATATCCCCTTCCCACATCCTTAATGCAGCAGGCCCTCAATGTGTGGAATAAGGACACAATATTTTACAGCTCCTCTCCAGTGGTCATGTCACAAAAACATGAATTTTAGCAAAGGCAGCTTCTTGCTGTTGTTTTGTTTTCTCTTTAATATCCTTTCCTCGCTGGCTGATCTGCAGCAGAGAATAACATCAAATTTGTGAGAAATGATGTGCACTCTCAGAGCCAATGGTGTCCTAGGAGTCCATCTCTTATTTATAGAAAAGGTCAGGCTGGTCATTTCTAATTTCCTGATGCATCCTTTTGTGTTTCCTATAGAGAATGACCATATATTTCTTCTCCATCCTCCAGGTTCAATACAATCACCATGATTTCTCCAGAGATAAACATGACAAATGCATTTTCTTGGGGCTGTTTGCTTTTTTAAAGATTTAAATAGTTCAGGTTTTTTTTGTTTTTTTTTTTTTTAATCAATTGGAATATGAAAATTTGATTAAATGTATCGTTTCTATACATAAAAATTGCATGTGAATCCTCAGTGTGGTGCTTGGAAGTAAATATAAACTCTTGTTATGGAATGTTTGATAAGAAGTTAAAATGTATTTCTTTATGATGCCAAATCAGTTTGATCTCTATAAAGACCATAATTATGCCAGCCTGAATTCAAAGCTAAAGCAGAAAAATGAATCATCATTCCTTCTTTCATTACATGATATTGTCTTCAGCCAATCCAGGGATTAGCACAGTGCTAATGGAAGTGGAATAACCCTGATTTTTCCATAATTATGGAAGAAAGACAGAGTGTCCCAGTGTCCCCAGTCACTGCTTGATGGTCAATACTCTGATATTCCTGTCAAATGCAGTTAAAGAGATTTTACTCAGCCATAATAAATATTCAAATATTTATGCTCTGCCTCATCCAGATGGGGCAAGAAGCACAAATCTGGAGTTCACACTTAATCAACCTAATTTCCAGCCAAATCCTGCTCCCTGTTCTTCCCTGTTCCTGATTCTGGTTGGCCTCAGATTCAGCTCCTTGTCTGTGCCCAGCTGGAAATGCAAAGGAGAACATCCAGGAGCAGTTCAGGCTGTGGTGTGAGTGTGGATAAATCAGCAGGTCACTATTGTAAATGAACTGACTTTTATCCCTTTGCTACACAAATCTTCCTTCCCATTAGGATTTTTTTGCAAAGTGGAATTGGAATTATCATTGCTCCAAGCTGCTCAGTGATAGCAGATAAAATCTTTTGGGTGAAACTTGGAGTGGGCCAGAAATATTGTGATTGATTTGCAGGGAAAGAGTTTAGGTTTGGCTGGGAGAATCAGCTCCAAGGAGCCAAAACTTCGTTCCAGGAGCAGGAATGGGGAATTCTGGTGGGCTGGGAGCACAGAGCAGCTGCCCCTGGATCCCTGGAATGTCCAAGGCCAGGCTGGAAAATATTTGGATCCTTACAAAAGATCATAAGGAGAAGCTTTCAAATGCAAAACTGTCATAATTCACATAAGCAAACCAGATAAGGAGGAATTTATCCAGGCTATTAAGTTCTAGGAAGGCTGTAAATTCCAGGGGTAGTGAGTTTCTAATGAATCTTTCTTAATGTGCCTTAGATAGAGCTTCATATCTGATCCAAAACATTAATATGACTTTATGGGCCAAAGCTGACACCTGATTAAGAGGCATCTTTTAAATCAGTGTGATAGTAAAACATCTGTCAGCTCCAGCAAAAGGGATGGGACAGGTGAATTAGACCCTTCCCTCTTCTAATGACAGCAGAGAAATTATGAAAAATCCAACTTATTCAAAATTTGTTTAATTTTTCAGCTGAAGACATGGGTAATTTTTAATTGGAAGACAGGGAGTTTATGGGGTCCAGAGATTTTTAAATGCCGTGGAGTGTTTCCCTGCAAAGACCAGTGGGGTTTTTGATGGAATCTTGTCAGAAGAAGAATGAAATTATTATTTCCCTCCTCAAAGGTCTGGAGCTCAAGGACTTTAAGAAGGAGACAGATACAAAATGAGAGGTAAGGGATGAGACACTGCCTGGTACCACCTAGAGTAACACACACCCCTTCAAGGAGTCAGAGAAGATGGGGAAAGACAAGGCAGAAAAATGGCCAGGAAAATTTCCATTTCTGTGGGAAGGAAAAGGAGGTGTGAGGAGCAGAGGCAGGATTCCCTCTGTCCCTCCCAGGGCCACCAGACAAAGACAGATTAGATCTTGTGGGTTTGAGCAGCAAGAAGCAACTTAAGACCTGCAGGATTTCCCAAAGGCCCTTCAGCTTTCATGTGTTTTCTGCCTTCAGGTGCTGATGTGCAGAGCTCCAGACACACAGGGCTCCTTTCAAGTCTCAGCTGCTGTTGAGAGAGTCAAATTGGGAGAACTGGTCTGGTACAGACACCAAACCAGAGAGGCAATTCCCTCCCTGTGATGTTGGGAGAAGGGCAGGCACTGATGAGGCACAGGGGGGAAAGTCCTGGCACTGCTGAAATCACAAAAACTCTCAGTGATGATGGGAAATTCATAAACCAAACTGTCTTTAAATAGAGTGCAAGGCATCCCTTTCACAGATTCACTGCAGCAGGAAAACTTCCAAGGCAACAAATCCATCCATCCCAGCACTCAAGTGCCACATCCACCTTTTCCTGAACACTTCCAGTGCCACCACTGCCCTGAGCAGCCTGTTCCAATCCTTTAAAACTCTTCCCATAAAGAAATTTCATCTAATTGCCAATTTAAACCTCCCCTGGCTCAACTTGAGGCCATTCCATCTGGGAGACAGTGGGAAAATTGTGCCCTTTCCTTGAGATTTGGAAAAAGATGAGGGCAAGCAGATGAAAGGAGGCTCAGCTGGAATTTGGCATTTCTCAGGAGCTGGCACTCCAAGTGTCCCTTCCTTTGTCCCCTCTTCCCATGTGTGATGGATGGGAGTTCCCTGTGGCTCAGAGAATCCCACTTTTGATTTGAGTTTGGAACTATAATTTCTATTTAATCAGGGCTCCTAAATGGCATAAAAATTGGAAATGTTTCCAGTAAGTTGGTTCTGTACCCTGTCAATTTTATTCCTTGAGAAATGAGTCAAATGTTCCAATAATTTTCCTGTTGTTTAAACAGGTGTGGCAGGTAGGGTGAGCTGAGGTTGATGTGGCAAGCAGCATTCTCAGGTTATGGACTGACTGCAATTTTCCTTGGGTGTGAAAACAAACAATCAAGCTATAAAATACAAATTCAATTCCTGATATAACTGTTATTGTCAGAACCTAGCACAGAAAATTAGGGTGTAATATATCACAGGTGATAATTAAGGAAGTGTTATGCAAAAACTGTCATAGTCATGAGAATTATGAGCCTTTTTCAATTAAATATATCTATAGTGACAAAAGATTTTGTCAAAATGTGATACTCCCAACATTTTTTCAAAGTTCTATAATAACCAGTGTTGCTTCAACACTTTCTAGGAATATATTTGGGTAGCAGGGAATTTCTTACTCATCTAACAGATGCACACATTCTAATCTCAAAATAATTTAGGATGGATCCTTAAATGCCAAAATATGACATTTTCTCCTGATATCACCCAGTACAGCAATCAAACCTCAGATTCTCAGGATACCATGCCCCATACAAACCCCCAAATATTCCCTAAAGATTCCAGAGCAGGACTTCAAGTTGCAGAGAAGGAAAATTGCTGCTAATGGATGGGTTGTGGAGAGCATTCAGTGGAGCTGCACTGATTTAAGCTTTTGACTGGAGATGAGCACAGATTTATGAACAATTCATTGTGGGGTTGTGTGGAAAGATGCTCCAGGAGTGGGGCTATAAATACACAATGTGTCACCTGTATTAATAATGGAATATTTTACTGAGAAATAAACAAACCTGTGAGCAGCAGTGCTGAAATTCCTACCTGGGCCTGACTTTTTTTTTTTTTTTTGGCTTTATGAAAAATTTCACGAAGATTTTGTGCTATTGTGGGAGGTGTAGACAAGTGAAATAAGAGGTGAAAATCACCTTTTCATTAGTGTGGGTGATTTGTTTCGTGTCATGAACTTGGGCCTGTCCTTCAGATGGAGAATTCTGGTGGAACAGACATTTAATTATGGAGACAAATATCCCTGATGAAGTTGGGGGGAATTTGCCTCTCTGATGGATACTAATCCTGACGTGCTTCCTTCTCAATGAAATTCCATCAGTTTTTTTGTGACACTAGGCAAGATGAATAAATAATAATGAACCTTTTCCAATCTTGTGCATGGACATTTTGTTCACTGTAATTTCAGTTCTAAGGGAGCCCCAGATCCAATGACAGATTCTGTTTGTTGCATTGTACTCCTGTAATATTCATTTGGCACTGCTGCCAAACTGACTGAAGGCTTAATTCAATAATTTATACTACAGGAAAAGATAACAGCTATATCATTTAATATCCTGCCACTTGAATAAAGCCAGCACTTTGTTCCTCTCAAACTTTTCTCTGTTTAAAATGTAACTGTGCTTTGCTCTCTTAGAGGATGGGGAGTAATTAAGCTCAGATGATTTTTGTCATTGGAATTTTGTGTGATGGCTCCCAAATTCCACTGATGGATGCCCTGTCAATGCCTTATTCATGTGAGAGAGTGAAACATTGAATAAACACATAACAGCATGAGAAACTGGAGTTCTGCTTATACAGAAAACAAGAGGGAAAAAACAAAGGAATTTGGGGAAATTTCAGACCCATTTGAGTCTTTGCAACCCTTCAGTCCCACCCAGGGACTCTTAAAGACAGAGGGGGACAAAGGAGAATTTCTGCACTCATAGATGCAGCACAGTGGAATGGAGAGAAATCATGGATAAATTTACAAAGAGTTTGAATTTACTAAAGCAAGCAGTGATTCATCTTGGTTTCCAGAGGCCACACTTGGTAATTCCCACTTCTGCTCCCCAGAAATTGTTGTAATTACCACAACAAAAACTGTGGCAATGTGAAGCTGCATTTTGGTTCTGCACCACTGAGAGTCCCAGACCTTGTAAAAATCCAAACACAATCTCCATTCTACAGCACAATAATGCAGGTGGGTGTTTAAACTCCTTGTACAAGTTATTTAAATTTGGTTTATTTATTTTGAATAACTGGAACAAAATGGCTCCTTCCCAGCTGCTTGTTTTTCTCACTAGGGCTTGAGTAAGAGGCATGAATTAAACCAGTCAGGAATTAACTGTCAGACCCTGACACCAGCAATGATTTTATATGTAGATAACAAGGTTTATATCCTGGGATAACACTTAGAAATAATTGAGATCATGAAGATAATAGAAAAAAACCATGTGGAGACCATTTATTTTTGTAGCCCAAATTACTGCCATGGCAAAAATTCCTCAGGACACAGAAAGATCCGATATAGAAATTTCAGGCTGCCACCTACTTCTTGCTTTCAGATGATTGATAACTCAGGAAGAAAATCTTGGGATATAAATCATCTCAAGCAATGATCCAGGCAAGATTAAAAAACCTTTTATTTTCTTGCATATAATTGAAGAGGAATGTAAGGGATATTTAAAACATTTTAAACCTAAGGCAGGTCCTGATTTAAATTAGATTATTCAGGCAGGATATTATCAAAATATTTATTATATTGACTGACTGCTTTGCATGCATTTGTCATCACAGTACTGGCATCCATTTGAAGAACTAAAACTAAATTTGGAACTTAAACTTTAATGGAAAAAATGGCCTTTCTTAACTAAAAATCAAGTTGAAAAATTGACAATTGGCCAGTGAAGATCTATCTGAGATAGATCATGTAGCTTTGTTGTGGCTGCTTGGGTAAGATGAATTTTCCTGGCCAGCAGTACCTGCAGATGTGCCTCAACTTGAGAATATTGGGAATATTTATGTTTAATTCTTATTTTGGCATCCTGGCAAAAAAAAAAAAAAAAAAAAAATTAATCTCAACTATCATGAGCAGTAGCAGGGAAATAGAGATTTAAACAGCAAAATGTGGCTGTGATTTCACAGGGCAGGGTTTTATTCTTTGATTCCTCCTGCATTCTAGAAACCTGCTAAACACAGGGAGGTGCAAACACTCCCCAGGAAAAGGCAGCATCATCCTCTGCTGTGGAAAATACCAGGCAAGGAAAATATAATTAGCATTGTATATTCTGTTATTGTGTCTAGCATGCTGAAAGCTCCCAGGCACTCTCAAAATAAATAGAATAAACAGAGATGAATGAAACTGAACTCTGCTAAATATCATCAATGAGGATCTGCTTTATTGCTGGCAATTAAGAAGGAAAGTCAAAACACAAGCTCTCATTATCACTCATTGATTAAAACCCAGTTAGAACATTGCAATCCCAACCAGCCCACTGCTCTGCTCCTTCTGCATTTCAGCCCAGAGAACAGCACAATATTTCAGAAATAATTAGGAACACAGAGTTAGTGATCAGCCTTAATGTTCCCCAATAAAATTGCCAAAGCAAATGATTATGGATCAGCCAAAAAGACACTATTTGAAACCATCATCTTTTGTGGCTGTTTAATAACTTCATGATGAATTTTTTTTTTTTTTTTTAGTAAACATAAATGAAGTTAAAATCCTTCCAGTAATGGCACCCTGGAATTTAGCAGAAGCCATAAGCATAACTTTGCAAATGCTCTTTTTTTTTTTGGGAAATGACTGCCAGCCATTGAGTTGGCTCAGGCAATTTTTGTCCCTACTTTCTATTTTAAATGAGCTAATATCAACATTTCTGATGTAGAGCAAGCTGGGAATGTCTCACTGTGCTTTTCCATTCAAGGAAAAATGACCTTTACCTGAAAAAAAAATTAAAAAAGAAATGACAGCATAAACAACAAAACCCAGCTGAAAAGAGGGAGGAAATAAATGCTGCAGCCTGAAAATCCAGGGAAAATTCAGTAAAAATCCAGGGAAAACTGGGAACCATCCCATTTGGACACTGCCTTTCCTCTCCTCATGGTGATTTTTGGCACATTTTGCAGCTGCACAGAAAGAGCAGCACCCAAAACCTGAGGTTTGAGGTGTCCCTGTTAACCCTTCCCCTCTCCAGGAGAGGAACTGGAGATCATGGAATGCCAGGGAAGGGTTTGCATCATTTGTCCTCCTGTGAAAGTTTCCAGAGGGAAACCAGAACCTGAAATGCTTTTCATAAGCAAATATGAAAAGTTCCATAACTCTGGCCAGTGCCAGTTTAGCTGCTCCATCACCCTCTCACCTCCTCCCTTTTATCTCTACTTTCATTGTTTGTTAAAATTCAGCCCATTTTAGGAAACAGGAATGATTTATCACTAAAAATTACTATTTTCATCAACTTTAAAAAGTTGTGATTTCCAAGCAAGCCTTTACCTATTCCATCATCACAATTTTTTTCACAAATCCATTTTTTTTTCCAGCTGGGATTTTCCTTGATCACTCTACACTTTGGTTTCTATCTTTGCCCATTATTTCAATTCAACTCCCTGGCTTTTAAAAAGCTCTAAAAAATACATTTATTTCATTTTACCCACCTGGAAACATTCATGAGTGCAAGAGAAAAAGTGAGTCCAGGTTTAGGACTTCTCAGTCCATTGAGTGCTCTGTGATTTTGTAGAATTTTGCTGCTTGGGTTGGAAACAGAAATAAAAATCAGACAATCTGCAGTCAGAATGGCCTGATGGGAGCTTTAGCACCAGGCCAATAATGAAATGCAGGGAAAACATTTCATATCTATTACTTTGGGGTAATTTTTCTCTAATCCAAAAATCACAAAACCACTGTAATTCTGCAGAAATCTCACATACTTGGCTGGCATATTTTCCCCAGCTCTAGTAGGAACTGATAACAGGCTGCTGAATTACTGCTTAATAAAGCACTAAATGAGTGCCATCCAAGATAAGGGGGCATTAAATGACATCTATTCAGGGAAAAAGTAGAAGTGCAGAGAGAGAAATGCAAGAGGACTCTTTGCATAGAGGGAAATTGGATTAGTCATCCCATCTCTGCCAGTGGTAGAATTCAAACTGCAGCAGATTTTGGGGGAAAATACCAAAAGGGAAAGTGGTTTGATGCCCAAGAAAGGAGGACACTCAATGTGGGGGCTCCTTGTCATCACCTGAGCTGGGGCAGAGTGTTTAAATTGTGGGGGTAATGTGAGCAGTGAAATGTAATGAACACAAAGAAAAAATAAAATAAAATGCAGAGATGAAATCAAAAAAGTGGAAGCAATATACGGATGAGATTGTAAACCAAAAGAAATCAAGAGATGTGGAGGTGGTGGAGAATTTTAGGATGTGAAGATAAAAGGGTAAGTGCAGAATTCAGGCTGGATCATGGAATCACTGAGCACAGAATGGTTTGGGTTGGAAGGAACTGAAATCCCACCCTGTTAAACCTCCCAGGCTGATCCCAGCCCCAGCGTCCAGCCACACCTTGGACATTTCCAGGGCTGGGCAGCCAGCTCTTCCCTTTCCCCAGATTTCTGTGGGATTTCAGGGTTGATGTCCCAATCCTTCCCTGAGGATGAAACCCTGATCACACCAGGAGCTGCCCTGCTCCTGCCATCCCTCCCAGCCTGCTGCCACCCTGAAATCCCAGCACAACTTGTCCCTGGAGGCTGCTGGGGACACGTTTGCTTGACTTGTGCTCCTTGGGGAATTGTCTCCTCCTGAGTGATGGTGGCAGTGCCCACGGTGCAGCAGAGTTATGACAGATCTCAAGGCCATATTTCTGGGCAGTGACACCATCAGTGATGGATTCAGCTCTAATTTCAGGAGATTTAGGCTGCAGGGTTTTTTAAAAAAAGAGAGGAGGGTGTTCCATGTTCCCCCTCCTCAATAATTGCATCTGACTGAATTTACAGCACGTCCTGTTTTACCACTTTCATTTTCTGCCTGTTTGTGTTTTCACATCCCTAATAGCTGGAAAACTCTGCAGGCATTTGGGTAAAATGTCAGTGCAATGCAATAAATATTTCTTTGATTATTTTGAGTTGCAGTGGATGTCCACCTTTGCTCTGACAATAATTCTCTTGTCTCAATTTCTCCTATAAATTAGTTGTGTATATGCACAAGCACTTTACACATTATAAACTAGGACTGAAATCTTGATTCAGGTTCAGTTTCCTTAAACCTTCCATGAATTTCTGTTGATCATGTGGTTCAGATTTTTATTCAAAATTCTTAACACAAGTTATTTCAAGGCACAAAATGTGAATCAATCTGGATTCTGTTCATAGGATTTTGTTCTTTTTTTCTTTTCCATACAGATTCTAAGTGCTCACCTTTCAGGTCACCCTTAATCTGTAAATATTTATTTTAAGTGAAGAATTTGGGCATTGCTCTGGGAAGGTGAGGTTTAATAATATGTAGATATTTCTGCTCTCTAAATCTCACTGAGTATTCTTAGTTTTATGTGATTACTCTTAAATTCTCTGAAGAAAAGACATTGTTGTTGTGAGCACTGAAAGTCAGTGGCACCATTGGCAATAAAACCATTTTAATTTGCAGTCAGACTGGTGGGATATTAATGAGGTTTACCTTTCTTTAAGGCAAATTTGTGGAGTACATGTGCAGCACCATTTTAATTGCAGCACCACATATAATTTCGTGTATCACAAACTTATCTCCTGGAGAGGCTGGGGGTTAATTGAGTTAATAAAATAAATGTAGACTAATTAGAAGATGACAAGTTATAGCTGATAAGGTCACTTGTCAGGCAAATATGAATTCTGTATCTATTGCATTAATGGTTACATTTTCTCTGGCCTAGAGCACACTATTTGTGTTTTGCAAACTCAAAAATGTACAAGGAAGACACAGAGAAATGTCTTTTAGTTCCACCATATTCAGTGTAAATCAGAATAAAACTGAAGAAACTGCAACTGGAGGTATGACATTATATTCTGATTTAAGTTGCATTATACCATCAGAGATTTTAGTAGATTTAGACTAATATGACTGAAATATGAATCTGATTAATGCTCAGTAAGGTACTAAAGATTAACCCCTGCAGTTTTGTTGACATTGTATTGATACTCATTTTTTTATAAGCTGTAGGAAAAGTAATAAATCATCAGAAACTATTTGGCATAAGTGTATGAAGTGAGGCAATGTTAGAGGATGAAGAAATTGCATCCTATAAATCACATTGGGGCTGGAGGGGAAAGTCCTTCTGAGCACGTGAGCCAAAGTTTGGATAGATTTTACTCTAAATTATTCTGAATTTCCCAGGGTGGGCTGAGGGCACTGAGACAGAGACTGTCCAAGGTTTGGGAGGGAGGAGAGGCAGCCTGGGCAGTGAAACAAAAACCAACCCCATGGGGGCAAAGGCACCCAGCAATCCCACCAAGGAGAAGCCAATCCCAAAGACAACGTGCTCTGATTTCCCAAACAATTCTCCCAAATAATAATGAGCTTTGCATTTGCTTTTAAGGAAACCCTGTGGCAAACAACCCAGCCAGACTGGAGATCAAAGCACAGAAATAACCTCCCATGGAAATAATCTTCCTGAAGAACCTTCCATTGGCTCTGGAGTGATGCTGGAGTGCTGCCTGAATCCTGCCTGCCTTGGACCTTCCTCCCTGGGATGCAGGGATGCTGCTGGAGCTGGGGGTGCCCAGCCCTGGCACAGTGCCCAGAGCAGCCCCTGGATCCCTGGAATGTCCCAGGCCAGGCTGGACATTGGGCTGGGAGCACCTGGGACAGTGGGAAGTGTCCCTGCCATGGCAGGGAGTGGCTCTGGATGTGCTTAAAATCCCTCCCAACCCCAACCATTCCATCACTCCATGACAAAAGAAAGGTGAAGCTGCTGCAGGTGTGTGAGGTGTGTTTGCAGAACAGCTCCAGCACAAATATCTGCACCTTTTTCACACCTTTTTTTACACTGCCCTAAAATGACTGCAGGAAGAATTGCACAGAAATAAACCCTTTTTTTTCTGCTTTTCCTCAAGCTGCTGCAATGTTCAGGATATGTCAGAGGTTCTGTCACTGACTGAGAGTTCCTGCTAATGCCAGACACACCCCGGGAAGCCCCTGGCCATTAATGTGACTTTTCACTCAAGACTCAAGCATGACCTTTGTGTGTCTGCTGTTTGTTTGGCAGCCAGAGTGAGTAAAGTTCCCAGGCAAATAACCAAGTGATGCTGCTTCTCCAGAGGAAATATTACCCCAGCAAAGAGTGTGACAGATCTGATCTCACAGATGTTCTGTGCAGAGAAGACAATTTAAAGCTGCTGTGATTTCCTTGCTGATACCTTGAAAAGTTGGAATTTTTAAGTTATCTTTCACTTTTCCCTCAGAACCCTCCTCCTTCTATTGTGTTTGGAAGCATTGAGGACAATTATTCTGTTTCTAAGGAGCTCCAGGGCTGCAGTGAAAGGTGCATTTGTCATTAAAATATCTTTGTCCATGAGAACTTTTCATTCCCACCAAGAGCAGCTCCCAGCATGGCAAAGCTCAAAGGAGTTTGATTAAAAGACCTGATTTCTGAGATGAAATGAATGAGTTACAGGTAATTAGAGCAGGCTGAAAAGCAGGACAATGATGTTTGGAGCTAAACAATGTCACACTCAGCGCCTTAATTAGCAGCAAAAGTGATTTAGCAAAGTAATATTCTAATTCCAATCCAATTGCTACAAATTATTAATAACAATAAGCATGGAATAACCAAGATCCACTAACAATGAGATGCAATATCTGTCATGGGAAAATATAGGGCCCCTTTCATAATGAGATTGTAATTAGAATAGAACAATAAAGCAGATATTAATATTGAACACGGGACAAAGTACTGGTTATGCTATGCAAAAGGGGAAAAGTGCTTCTACTAAAATTTTACAAGGGTCTAAAAATCAAATATATCCAAATAAAGTTTATAAATTTCCTTCTTGCTGCAAACCAGGTGGGAATTTAGGCAGTGTCTGACCCACAGGACAAGGATTGGCACACAAGGGGAAGCAGAGAGTCAGGGAATGGGGGCTGCAGGTCCCCTTAAATTTGCCATTGTTGACAAGAGAAAATGCTCAAAATATTTGAAGTTCTTAATCACCTGCTAATTTCAACTTCTTGGCAGTGATAATAAAGTAAAATTGAATTGTCTTTGAAGCTGTTGCAACAAAAAAAAAAAAAAGTAGGGGAAAAAATTAAACACTTCTAAAGTACCAGGATGTTATTTTACAAAGTTAATG
The DNA here is from genome assembly GCF_903797595.1 of Erithacus rubecula. Taxonomy (NCBI): domain Eukaryota; kingdom Metazoa; phylum Chordata; class Aves; order Passeriformes; family Muscicapidae; genus Erithacus; species Erithacus rubecula. The sequence goes on along the minus strand of NC_136665.1, from coordinate 18,290,604 downwards.
AGCCTTTTGTGCTGGGAGATGAAATGGTTTGATATGAAACAGGAAGAAATCATGTAAAACTTAAATAAAAGGGAAAAAATAATGTAAAGTAACTAATTGAAAAGATTGGGAAGCAATAATAAAAATAGACAATGCATTTCAGACTAGAGAATTTAGACACTAGAGCCATGTAGAAAACATGAAACTGGTGAATTCACACCCATGAATTTCAGCACCTCCACCTCATTCCAGGAGCCATAAATGACATTTTCCTGACAGGGGAATCAGTGCAGCTCCAATCTCAAAATTCACCTCAAAGCATCACCTGAGCTCTCATCCCTTCTGCACCATGTCTCTACACTCAGGGCAATCCCAAAAAAGTTTGTTTTTTAATGGGAGATAAAACACAATGAGGAAAATTCTTCTGTAGAGTGAGTCTAGCCCATGGTAGAGGATATTAAATAGATTAAACAAGAATTCTCTGTCCCCAGGTTTGGGGTGGGGTGGAGTCCTTGGGGAATATGAGAGTGATTTACAGTTGTGTCCTATATTTCATCATTTTTCTTCTTTAAATTCTAAACAGCCAAATTTTCATAGGAAAGGATTGAATTACTGGGATGTGGATGACATAAACAGCTTTATCCAATCTCTCTTGAGGTGTTTCCCTTTGCAGGTTTATGCCTGTCTGGTGGATAACTCCAAACCCTCTCTCATTCCCTAAATGTAATAATGCATCTTCAGGGCTTGGGGTTCCCTTTTTCTGGTTTTTTGGCATCAGGGGATGGTTGCTGGTCACTGAAGTTGGGGAATGAGCTGAAGCTCCTGGCATTACACAGCATGGAAATTAAAGTTCTTCAAACATCACTGCTGCCTCTCCTGGGAAGTCATTGCCATGTCCTGCCACAACCTTGCAAGCAATTTACAGAAATCCAGCTTTTTATTTCCCAAACCCAAGAAAACCTCCGTGCTAAGGGACACCTAATTATTATCAGTGTCTGACTCATCAGCAGATCTCCAAATGCCTCTGGTTGTTCAGAGAAGCCTTAACATTTCCAGGCTGGACTAGCTCATCTCCACATTTTGCTGTTAGAAATAGCAAAGATGTCACTTGTCTTAAAATATATGGTCTGCTGTTCCATCCCTAAAGGTGCTGTTATGCCAACAATAAATCTGTGAGACACTGCAGGCAGAGTGTGGGATGTGATGTATTCAATATTCATCCTGCTGTGACCCAGAGGAGGATCAGGACACTTTGCATCAGGAAATGTCTCTCTCTAATTTAACAGTTTCAAAATGATGGGCCAAAAAAAATCCAGCCCTGGAGGTTGTGGTTGCATCTTCAATTGATTTGGAGGCAAGAAGCCAAAGGGCTGTGTAAAAATATACTTGATGCCTCATTTCCAAAATGCAGGTCAGACTGGCTTGGGTTATTTCCCAATAGAATAGATAGAATTCACTGCTGTTCTGCTTTCTCCTTGTCTTTAATGCTGGAAATCCCCTTTGCTTCCAAGGTGGGGCCAAGGCCATCAGCAGGACAAGGGACAGTCACAAATGCCACCTCTCTGTGCCTCTGAAGGGATTTATTGGAAGGGAAGAAGCCACCAGGAATAACACAGGTGCCATTTCCCTTGAGGAATGGGAGGGACACAGAAAAATTTGGATCAGCTGTCCAGGTGGAAATGCACTTGAAATAATCAGAAATAATTCCTTATTGACAGAGGAGAGAATGGAGGGACCAGAGACAGAGAGAGATGAGGAAATTTCCTCCAGCCTGGTGGAGAAGCTGACCTGGCATCCACATCCAGGGAACAGCCTGAGGTGCATCTGATGGGTGCTTAGGACAGAAATGTGATATCAAAAATTGAAAAAAAAATTTTCCCTCATTAAGATATTCTTGGAAACCTGCCTTGCACAACAGCTCCAGAGGAAGCAGCACAGTCCAGGAGCAGCCATAGGAGGAAAAGCTGAGAGAGTTGTGGTGTAAAAAGACAATTATTTCATTTTATTGTGCACTTTGGACAGGTCTGTTCATTTCAACTTCCCAAAATCCTGTCTGCATCTTTAATCCAGAAAGTGAAGGCTCTTTCTTAACATATTCATATCAAATAATGTTCAAATTGCAACGATGTCAGGAGAGGGTTGTTGTACATCCCTGTAGCAAGTACACAGAATTTAAAGTAATGATCTCTGAGTATATCTTCATCACCCTTCTTGCCTCTGGTGCTCTGCTTAGATCAGATTATCTCATTTAAATAGCAATGGGTTAGGAAAAAAAAAAAAATCTAATCTGTTCCCTCGCTGTGTCACTGTGCATGCATTACTTTATTTTATTTTGTCCCCTAAGGCACTGCAAGAAAACCCTAAAGACCCTCGTTGAGACACATAAAAAAAGCTCTGCTGGAAAATAAGAGTTGGAGAGAACATTATTCTTTCCACGATTTTTGCCTATAAAGAGAATATAGAGGGCAGTTTTATTTTTGAGTAATTGAATTGCCATTTTGAAGGGTAATAATACCCAGCTCTTCTGCACAGCACATTTAATCCTGAGATTTAAAATTAATTTAGAGGTCAAAATCATTTTCATTCTACATGTCAGGTAGAATTGAGGTAGAAACAAGGAGGAAATGAGTGACCAATGCCATCCAACACCCTGAATTAACTTTCCATCCCCAGCTGAAAAAACTGCTCAGCACCAGGACTGGTTAATCCTCAATTTCCCACTCATTTCTATTATTGCTAAATTGATGTGACCCTTCCTTGTGACAAAGCAGAGAAGTTTTGCCATGGGTGCAGTTTGGCTGTTGCTACCAGGAGTATTTCAGGATGTCATGGAATGAAAATCAGCCCAGCTCTGCTGAAATCAGTGGAGTTAATTCATACCCAGGTATAAATTAATTATTCCCAGTGAAGTCAGTGGGAGCTTTTGCTGCTCCTTTAATTGAGAGCAGGACAGAAGGGCTGTTATGAGCTGCTCTTGGTGCCTGGGAATATGGAACATTTGCATTTTTAGCTATTTTTAAGTCTTTAAAAGCTGAACATGTTCATTTATAAGTGAGCTCCTAGTACCTTTTAACTCAGATTTAAAGCCTGGGACTGGGCTTGTTAAAGATGATCCTCTGGCAAGAATGATGAAGATGACAAAAAGTTTCAAAAATAAAAGCCTGGGGAAAGGGAAAAAAAAAAAAAAAAAAAAAAAAAAAGGAGCAGTGGGGAATAAAGGGAAGATTTGAGTCCTAAACGTGGTTGTTGAGATTAGTTCAGCAAAGCTGGGCTTAAACGAGTGACTGCTCACTTGAAATATTTTATATATCACAATATTTTACACATTCCAAGTTTTTTAGCCCTTAACATGCTGCTTGTTTGTTACTGAAATAGCAACGTTGTATTGATTTAACAGAAAGTCTGATCCTGAGATTTGCATTTTTTTATCCTGGGGTTTACATTTCACATTTAGATAAAACAGCACTGAGTTTCATTTAAATTGTATTTTAAAATGCTGCTGAAGTCTGCCCTGTGCTCTGTTTCTTCACTTCAAACAGCTGCTGACTCATGCACTACATAATTAATTTAAGTATCATTTGAGGTTACTTTAATACAATTTCCTTGTAAGTACATGAGTAATATCCTGGCTATTTAGAGTTCAATCCATTAATTGGAGACAAAAGTCAGTTGTCATGGTTTCTATCACAGCCAAGTGTGAAGGGTCAGTCCATCCCCAAATTCATTATAACCTCAAAGAGTCCAGCTCCCATTCAGTGCCTGTTTGGAGATGAGGCTGTAATTAATCCCATTTTTATGGCTTTATGAAGCAGGATTGTCAAGTTATATGCTTTTAATTAGAAGAAAGGTTCAGAGTTGGAATGAACTCAGAATACCAAACCCTCACTGTGAGCAATGCCCAGCCAGGCAGAAAAGAACATTTTACCTCACAATATGTTACAAACTGTTGATATTTTAATTAAGAACGAGGGATATTCAAGAAGGAGAATGGAGGGATGAGTTTTTGCTTTCTCCAGCCACACTTTGGCCTCTGATCCCAGCCTGAGGAGTGTCAGGATGCCCAGGGTGGGATGAGGGTCCAGCAGGAGGCAAAGAATGAATTTGAGCAGGATTTTCTTTCCTTTTTGTATATTTATAGTGATAGTCCTGATGATTCTCACCCATTTTTGGACTTGATAAATAAACACTTTAATTTTCCTTTCAGTTCACAGGGATTTAAAGACACTTCACTCATATGGAAGCACTTGAAGGGTGTGAGATGAAATGTGGAATCAAAGCCATTAAATCAATTTTGGTTTTCAGTCCAGACTCATTTGCTGATATTGTGGCCAAAAAATGTTTACATGGTGTTGTCACCCAAGTAACAATTATTTTTCTTTCTCACTGTTACAGCTTAGACTTTTTTTTAAAGCTATTACCTGGATCCCAGCTTTCTTATGATCATGAAAAGTGTTTTCCTGGTTCAAAGGCAGCACCTGGAATTGTTTAAAATTAAAACTTACCCTAATGAAAAGCTCCTCAGCCACTTGTTCATACAGAAAATCGCTGTTAATTTTGGGAATTGCTTCTTCTTTCTCCAAGAATTATGACACTGATAGAGATTTATCAATCACAAACACTAATAGTGGAACATTTTACCTGTGCTGCAGCTCATGAATGGCAGCAGACTTATTAGTTTCCATAGCAACATCATCTCCACTTTCCAAGGTCAAAAATTCCTCCCATCCAATCAGTGGAAGAAAGTAAAGTGTGTCTTCCTGTGACTACCTGGATGCTCTGCAAAAACAGGAAGAGATATTGGGCAATTAAAGCACAGACTCCAAATGAACACCCCAAATTTCCCCAGGTGAAACCACATTTACTGCACAGTTTGGAGATTAAGACATTACAAATGGGATGGGATCATCCTGACATTAAAATAATTCCAAAATGGCACAAAGTTGGAATGAAAATCCAATAATTTGGGGTTCCTCCTATGTGGCACAGAGATCTCTTGGATGGGAGGGAGTTTCTCCAAGTAGGGAAGAAAGATCTGCCTGTGATCCTTGTGTCTGACAGTGATGGGATGGAAGAAAAGGTTCCTTGATTCCATTCTGAGCCCAGCCAGGATCCTTTGGTGAATGTATTTTAAAGTGATCATTCCTGATGCAAAATGATTGATCTCCCATGGGAGGAGAAGGGATCCCAGTGTCACACACACATCCCATGTAAAAAGAAAAAAAAAAAAAAAAAACATTTTCTGTGTGAAGTTTTATCCTTCAGAAACCAACCAGCCTGTCAGGATTTACATAACAATTTCCTCTAATTTCCTTTGCCATTTCAGTCGACAGATGATGAATTAAGCCAGGAAAAAGTATCTGTTTGTCCTATACTCCCAAAGGGCACACGAGTGATTTACTGCTGGGGATCACTTCATAAAGCAGCTGAAACCAGAAATCACTTAATAAAATGAGTTTACAAAATTGTAAAATCATTCCAAACCTTTTAAGTGCTGAAAATTTTCCACTGAGAAATTACAATTATGAGCCACACTTATGGATCCATATTCTCTTCTCACTCGTCTCATTTTTCACAGCAGTGTGAAAAGATCTCATCCAGGGTTGTCCTGGAACTTATTGCTGATAGGAGTCAGAGAGATGATTTTTAGAAAATTAAGAAATCCAAATCTCCTGGAAGCCATCCCACTTCTCTAAAAGACTTAATTTTGTTAATATTTTCTATAAAATGCACCTAAAAATTGCAGGTGGTCTCAGGGGAGACGCTTAAAAACCCGAGGAATGATCAAAACTTGACAAGTTTCTAAGTTTTGGAAAAAAAGGATGGAAAAACCCCAGAGTTTCTTTTTGCCTTTCATGATGTCCTACTTTGCACACAGCTGTGATCTGCTGAAGAACATTTGCAAAATTTATAAGTGTTTGAAAGGGAAAGGATTAAAAAACACTAAATTATAATTCTGTCGAAGTAGAAACAGAGAAGGATGAGCTGGTTGGACCTTTAAACATCAACCCTGCCCCAAGCAGCACTAACTGCACCTAAATACCCTCAGTCAATATTTCCTTTCTTTTTTAATACTTGTGGGTGGTTTTTTTAGAACCTTTGCCTTCAGTGCAGGTTCTACCCCAATCCCTCCTTTAAACCACCTGCTGAAGGTAAACATTGATTATTTCTGCTTCAGTGGCAAACCTGGTGCTTTTCCTTATTGAATCACATCATATTTATTTCACACCCTTTCTCCTGCTTGTCAATATTTGTCTCGAAGCTTCTGTACATATCTGTGATATCTGAGACAAAAAAAAAAAAAAAAAAAGCTTTAAATTTGTTCTCCCTTGTCCTTCCTGAACTGAATATATCCCTTCAGATCAAAAAAATGCAAGGTAGGATTTTAATTAATTACTGAGATGCCATCTAATTCCTCCTGTACTAATTTTTGACTTTAGCTGTCCCAGTTTTAGCTTTTATTTTTTTTTCCCCTGGAGGAGGGAGATTCCCCAGGACCTGTGTGTGCAGCAGGTGAGAGGCTCCAATTGCCCATTTGCTGACAAATCATCCTGCTGGATGCCAAGCTGGCTGTTAGCAGATAACAACCAATTGTCTGCAATTTATCCCCTTTTGCTGAAGTTATTGCTGTGAATTTTGCACATTCCCACGTGTTTTCCTTGGCGTTTCTCTTTGGATTGGCCTCCTGTGCTGGGTATTTTTCTGTGCTTGTTTTCTTGGGCAGGGAGATGGTCCCACCCAAATCCTTTTCCTCAAGATCTCTCAATTAGATCCAGTTTCTGATCCTTCTACATTCTGTGTGAGTGCAGAAATCCCTCCTAAAGGTGCAAGAGCTGCCAAAGAAAATTGGGAATGGACTTAGACCATCCAGAGTTACTCACATGCTTCCTGATATTCCAAACAAAAATTATTCCAAACAAAAAATAGCCAATAAAGGCCAGACCATCCTTTTCCAAGATGACAGATCCTTTTCTTTTTTATTTTTTTTTTTTCAAGGAAATATCCTTTTGAAACCCTCCGTGCTTTCTATTCTCCTCTTGTTGGGTTATAGGTGAGTCTTTTGGAACCCTGAAACAAGAACCTGCAGCTGCCAATATCCTGAATATACAACCCAAACCCTTTGTATTCATACAAGGTATTGATCAATCCTCAGAACTGTAATATTTATGCTCCTAGGACTGCAAATTATGGTGCATTACTGTAAACACACACACACACACATATATATTTCCTTAAAGTTACCCAGCTGTTTTACTCCCTTCCCTTTGACAAACACAAGGACTGAACTGGTGAGCAGGCACTTAATAATTTTTACAACATCTTTCCAACAGCAGCTTCCATGGGATTATTTACTGTCAAACTAAATCAAGAATAAATGAAAAAACTGAAATATTTATAGCATAAGAAAAATCTGGTTCAGACCAGAAATCCCAGACTGGCTTTAAATCAAGAAATGTAACAAGATAAATTCTGCCATCATACCCTTTGTTTTCTGGATGTGCTGCTATCACTTACTCTAATTGTTATGCCACAGTTTGAGCAGAGAGATGGATGGAAAACAAAATATGTTAAATATGATCATGGGGGAAACATTACATTTCCCCCTAAAATCCTGATTGCGTGTCCATTTGTCAGCAGGATGTAATTTATACAAATATGTTTGTTACAGAAGTAGGCAACATCATTTTTTGTTGTTTTTCCATTAGACAAAACAAGTCCATAGGAAATTCAGTCCTCAGATATTTTATATCTGTCATTTTCATTTCTTATGAGTGGGGGAAGGAGAAATATCTGCTCCTGAGACACCCAAATGTTGGGACACCCAGGGATACACAGGAGGTGAATAAATGGGATAAAATACCCAGGTCAGCAGTGTGGATGAGTTGTGCAGCTCCTGCTTCTCCTTGCAGGGAAATATCACTGGAAAGAAAGTACAACATTCCCTCCTGGACATCTGTGAGATTGGAAAATTCAGGCTGAAAGTGGGATTTGAGTGCTGATTTGGCATTTAGCACATGGAGGGGAAGGTTCTCCTGTTGTGTGGCTGAAGGTTGCATTGTACAGATGTTTTCATTGAAATTTGGAAGGGAGTAGGCTGTGGATTAATTAATTAATTAAAACAATCTAATATATTTAACACATTAAAGTCAGTGCCAATACCTTGTTCTTTACTTAGCCCAACCTGGCTCCAAGGCTTTGGTTACCAAGACCCTTAATTTCTACAACCATTTATTTTTTGAGGAAGAAAACATTTACAAGACCAAATCTGTGACAAAAGACAAAACACTCTTCTGGTGTCATCTGAATTCTCATGGAAATAGCCCCCATTTCTCACTGCTGCCACAATTTTCTGTGGAGTTTTCTGAGAGCAAAAGTTGGTTCAGGTGGTGATGTGACATTGAACTGGGGTAAAACCTGTCAGGCCCTGGGAATGATGAGATTTTGCTCTCAGCTAAATTCCAGCAAATTGACATTTTTACCCATGGCAAAAATGTAGCTGTGCTTGCAGAAAGAGCAACTTTTTGACCTGGTGGAAGAAAAAAAAAAAAAAAAATATTCAAGAAGAGGGATTTGGGGCCAAATTGCACAGTGGTGGAGGTGGGGGAGCTTCACCCCAGGACTGGTTTATTGGGGTGACCAGCCATGGAATGAGATCTGCACGTGTGGGAGAAGGAAGGAAAGGAAATGTGGAGAGAAAAGCTCTAACCCAGGCAGAGCAAGCACAACCCCTTCATTCTGCAGCTCAGCTTTCCCTCCCACCAGCTCCCACACATCTATATTATCCTTAGAATTTGGCCTTCCACCCTTTTTTTTTTATTTTTTATCCCTCATGTGCCAGGAAATAAGCAGAGTCTGTCACAGCCAGCCTTGCATTCCTGGCACACCATTGCTCCTGATCTCTCCATTGTCTCCTGAGCTCCTGATTCCAAGGCATCTAATGTGAATTTGCTCATGAATGCCAATGATATACAGCTACATTTTTCTTTTCAAACTTTTTACCCCTGAGGCGCTTTCTGCACTCAAACTATTTTCCAGCTATCCATAACAGAGTGAATAGAAAACACTTGCAACCAGAACAGGAGCAGGAGCAACCAGTTTTCCAGGCTCCAGCAGGATTTACTATGCTGTTGGAGTACTTACTGCTTATTTAGAATTATTGAACTGTATTTTGAGGGAGAAAAGCATCCTGTGCTATTTAACAAAGGTTTCCAATACTGATCACTCCCATTTTTCCTCTTGCACAAAAGGACTTGGCTTTTCATTTGGTTTTCACTCCTGACTGCTGTTGCTCACTTTTCCCAGGGAAAAGGAAAATATTGTGGCTCATTTGCAATTGAAATTCACAGCATAAAGCCTTCAGGGAGGGTTTAAATCTTGTGTTTTCAAAACATTTTCCTAAATCCGAGCAAACAGCTCCTTGTGTTTCAGGTGACATTGGGATCCTACAGGGTGGGACACTACAGAGGCTGCTGTTGTCTTAAACTCCCCAAATTAAGAGATTTGAGGAGAAATGGGATGGATTGTGCTCTGGTGTCTGCTGAGGCATCATCAGCATCCCAGATGGACTCAGCAGCACTGAAATTACCCTGGCACAGGGAATTTGTGGGTGCCCAGCCCTGGAATTGCCCAGGGCCAGGTTGGACACTGGGTTTGGAGCACCTGGGACAGTGGAAAGTGTCCCTGCCATGGCAGGGGGGGGCACTGGGTGATTTTTAAGGTCCCTCTCAACCCAAACCATTCCATGATTCTAAGCATCCTTGTAAGGATTGTCACCTTCTTTAACAGTCAAGTACAGGACACACTAGGATTTAAAAAAAATAAATTATTAAAAAAATATTTTTAAATTATTTTTAAATTATTTTGGGGTTTTTTTCCCTGCATTTTTCTTCCGTGAGTATGTGAAGTGCTCCAGAGCAGCAGCCAAGCTTTGTGTGGCCATTCCCAGCTGTAAATAACTCTGTCTCTACAGGCAGAAGCCAATCAGAGAATTTGCTGCATTTATCCCAAATGCAAAGGCTGAAAGACAGAAACCCCACTGGGTTGTGCTGTTGCAAACCAGCATTAAAATGTCTTTCACCAGCAAAGTGCTGAAGTGAAAATGAATATAATAGTAAAACCAACCCCAGTGCTTGTGCTGAACCCAGGTGCAGTGATCTCACACAACCACATTTCTTGACAATTTTTTAAAAGTTTTATAAACTATGCAATGCCAGTAACCAGCCTGAAGGGGCTGATTGCTCATTCTGTGGCTAAAACAGTTCTGCTCTCATTTTAATCCCTAAATAAGTGGGCATGGACCTCCAACACCTGTGTGAAATCTCTCCTGGAAGTGTTGGTGGGATGAAAAGAGTCCAGTCCTCAGAGATTTGTGGGAATTACAGGAGAGAATGTTCCCCATGGGAACTGGAATAAAGATAATTTCTAAGAAGATTCTCCCCTAATCATTTAATACAGTCTGCAGCAATTATTGAGCAAACATTGAGATGGAAAAAGTCTGATCAAAAGGCTTCCAAGGCCTGGCTGGAATGTAAGTGTGGATCAATTTTCAATTTTCAATTCAATACATTATGAAATGTAGTTTTTGAAGAGATCTGAAGGTGTTAAATGTACCAAATCTGACAATATCACTTTCAAACCAATTATCACATTTCTTTTAACGTGTTCACAAACTCTAAAGCTGCAGCTCTTGCTGGCACCCAAACACTGGCAATGCAGAGCACACATTGTTCTCCCCAGGTGAAAAGTTTAATATCCACTTCATAACTCTGAGTAAAAGCTTAAGAAAAAACTCCTTCCAAATATTATCAGTGAAATAATGATAAAATAATTGATGCTGTTTCAACTGAAGTCAGCAGCAAAGTTCCCATTCCTTCAGTAAAAAAGAGGATCAAAATTAGAATATCATCAAAAGACAGTGTGCAGGTTTCTTCAAAGACACAGAGGTTAATAAAGGAATTGTTGATAAACTTTTACAATGATATCTTGAAGACTTCATCTCTTTCAAGATCTCATGCAGCAGCTGCTTTTCTGTGAGCCTGATATCCCAGCAATGCTTTCATTTGTGCCACCCTAAAGTCTCTTATTGGGTGTTTGCAGTTTAATCTTTTGCTTCTTCACATTCAATATCCCAGATCTTTTTATTAAAATCCATATTAAAAGCATTGTGATATCTTTATGGGGCTCTCCTTTCCAATAAATCAATATCTTTAGTATTTATTATTTTTTGCTGCTGCATTCTTTACACATCTGGTCCTCCAGCTGGTGGCCTTCACAACACTTTTTAAAATAAAAAAAAAGGGCAATTTCTTTGCCCTCTGGACACAGAGAACCCACCAAACTTTCTTCCCAAAGGGAATGTGGAGTTGAGCAAAACATCCCTGGAGTTTTGGAGTTTCAGCAACCAGGAGGTTCAAACACCTGCCACTCCTGCTTCAGAAATTTCTGGATCAGGGGCCAAGATTTGCAAAAAAAAAAAAAAAAAAAAAAAAAAAAAAAAAAAAAAAAAAAAAAAATAGAAGTGAAGCTGAAGCTAATTTTAGACAAGAACCTGGAAATCTGCCAGATTATTAACAACTGGCTTTGAGCCTGTCAGGAAGTATTAATAGCACCATGAAAGGAAATTATGAACTGCAGATTTCCCCCGAGAGCTGTCAGGAAATATTTGGATTTTTTTAATAGCCCTACACTGCAGTGCAGCAATAAATGGAGTGGCCAGAACTCGTTCTGGGCTGACCTGGGTGGCCACAGATTTAAACCATGATTAGTGGAATTATAACCAATATAAATAGGAACAAGCAAAGCTGCAATTCCAGGGTGACTTTTAGATTAGCTGAACCATCCATGACCATTATTTTTGCCCAAGATGAAGCCTGTAATCATTTTATTTGCATTTGTGCATGCAGGGGTGCCAGGAGGGAAAGTTAATTTCAAGGCTTATTGTTTAACAAGTAAATGATTCAGTGTGAAATGAGGATCCTTCCTATTCCCTTCCTCCTTGGTGATGCTGTTGCTATCATTTAGAATCTCTTGGATAATGAGGAAAAGGAAGAAAATAATCAGTTGGTTTCTGGATGAAATTGGACTTAATTCAGCATAATCTATTTATTTTAAGATAGGGGATAGAGCCAAGTGGAATAATCAGTGCAGTAAACAGATTGCTTGAATGTCTAGACAGGTTTCAAGATGATCTGGAGATGGGAAGAGGAATACAAATGATTTATTTCTGCTGGTGGAATGCAGGAGAGGAAGAGGAGGAGGAGGGAATCCTTTAAACAGCTGAGAAAAGCTGGAATTTTAAAGGATCCCCCATGGAAAATCCAGAAGGGTTTGGGTGGTACAGGAGGGAGGAACTTTAACACAAACCTCTGTTTGGATTTTGGGAAGATGGTTGTGTTACAAGCCAGGGAATAACTTAAAGACTTGCATTTAAATTGGCAATTTGAGAACAAAACTTGATTATGAGTTTATATTTTAGTATATTGAGAAGAACATGTCAATGTGAGCTAAATAGAAATACAACTTTAGAGAATATTTTGGTGTATTTAAAACAAGACTTATCTATTTTCCCCTTTTTATTCTTTATGTTTTTATTTTTGCTCCGAGTTCCATGTGAACATCTAAATTCCCTCAAAGTCACCTCAAAGTCAGTTCACATGACACAGATAATTGCATCAAGCTGCTTGAAAATCATGATGTAATCCCAGGCCTAAATGAATTGATTTGTGATTATTTGCTGTTTATTAATTAATTTCTTCTACAGTTCATGCTCTTTCCTAGAACTCATTTATGAGCTGTTTTTACCAGTGGGTAAAAGGAAGAGATAGAGAGAAACATTAATCCATTTTATGACTTTAATTACTATTAGAGTCCTGCTTTGCACATGGCAGATGATTTGTTAGAAATTGATTTTATTCCTGGATAATTGCCCTGCACTCCAAACAAGTCACACATGCAGGGATTGATGCATTTGCAGCAGCAGACAATTGCTACAAACTCAGAACAGGTTAGAAAAGCAAAATGTTAGCTGGAATAGTAATCAGGATTTAGGAATGTTTTCCCTTCCTGGGTACACTAAAGAACTTGAACTTGCTATTCTGGAGGTTTTTAGCAGGTAAGCAGGGTTGGCTGCTCCAGGGTGAGAATAGGAGAACTTTGACCTTCATGGAAAAATGCAAATTTGCACCAGCTGGGAACCAGGACCAAATATCTTTGGAAGAAGAACTCTTAAAATTTATCTGGTTTATGATAAGAATAATAATTTTACTTAGAATCTCCTAATGCACAGAGAGATATATTTAGGATGCACTTATTTATGTATGCAGTTATTTAAAATAAATCAATTCTAAAATTCAAAAACGTGATGGGCAGTGAAAGGCCAGGACTGGATATAAATATTTAGCAAGAGATTTTTTCCCTGGCAGTGATTTTTTTTTTTTCAACAGGCAAAACTTCCTTTTCATTTCTGCTTTGTTTCCTCATCCATTAAACTGGACATGGAAATCTAACAGGACTTTCACCTGTTGCCTTTAACATCAGCTCTCCAAGGAGCCTCTTTTATCCCCTTCTGCTCAGTGCTTTCATCTCCACTCTCTTTATTCAAAATGTATGGTTGGAATCACAGGGAATAATTGAGAGGAGACAATGCCAAACAATCTGTTACAATACAGGAAAGAAAAAGTGAATTAAGCTGCTGCCTCACCAAGGCAGCATCATTTGGCCAAGACTGATAAAAATGGTTTTGCTGATTAAATGCCCAAATTACAAAGGGGTGCTAGGGGATTATTCCCATCCCTCAGCACCTAAGCACCCAGGAAAAGTGCAGGGAAAACTCACAATTCCCAGAGAAACCTGCAGAGTGAAAATTCCTGAGGGTTTGAACATTGTTATTGTGGCAGTTAAAGTCAGCTGGTGAAAATTCACCTCCATGTTTAGCAGCTTCTCCTTCCCTTTGCATCCCCCTCTGTGTTTTCCATGCCACTTTTATATCTGATTTCTGTGAATTCCCAAGCAGTTCCTGCATCCTTCATCCATCCCTGGCTGTGTGAAATTCCTCTGGTTTCACTCCTGCATCACACTGTTTGTTGTAAACTCTTACATTTGTTGGATCAGCAAATTTAGGAATATCAAAATCTGTCTTTCCATACCAAGGGGATCTTTCCTCATCCTCTTATTTTTCCTTTCCCCCTTATCAAAAGCAACTTTTGGCTTTTGGAATCTCTGCTAAAGCACATGTTTTCACCAAACCTCTTACAAAGGTTGTCCTTTGTTTTTAAGCCAAAACCACTACATTTGGAACATGAAAAAAAAAAAAGTTCTGTTCCAAGAAATCTGTGAGTACATTCATTATCAAGGAATCCCACTTTCATTTTCCACATCAATACAAACAAAACATGTCAACATCCCAAATCTCCCCTTCATTTTTAAAGGTACCCAAAATAAAGTGCTTTCAAAACTGGAGGCTGGCATTTTAACACTGCTAATATTCCAGAGAAAAATAAGGATTTGTTCAAGGAAAACATTGAAATTAAGAAGTCTTTGGAATTTAAGCTCCTTGCTTCAGGGTCTGTCTAGTGCCAGGTTTGTGCAAAAGCTGCTCCATGGCAGAAATTGTTAATTTACATATTTTCAGGTGCATTCTTTGCTATAGGATCACTCTCATATCAACTGCAAAACATGGATTTCAGTGTTTTGCTGAATTTGGGCTACATATCAAAAGGAAAAAAAAAAAATTTGAAATAGTTTGATTGGTAAACCTGAACAGTGAAACCCCCCTGGTTACATTTTTCCTTCCCCTCTGGTGAGTGTTTCCATGGCACAAGGATATTGAATATTCAATATTGAAGTTTTCTGCTCAAGTCTTTCTTTAAACACTCAGGAATCTGTGCTGGTTGTTCCATTACAGGAAGGTTCAGACCAGTTTCACACCAGTTTGACACCAGTTCAGAGCCACCTTTGGAGCCTTGGCCAACCCCAACCTGGTTCTTCCCCAGGACTATCAAATCCATCCAAAAACTGCAGAAAAAACATTGCAAGAGCCTCATTTTCAGCCTCACATCCCTGCAAAGCTGCTCCATCAAGGAGTTTCTACACATTTCCTTGGAACTGCAGTGCTAAAACCCCAAAATAGAGTTTCTCTAATGGGCTTAAAAGTGCTTCTGGTTTTGAGGCAGAGATTTTGAGGAGGATACCAAAGTGAAGTGCCTGCACTTTGTCAAGCTCATCACACCTTCCCTGGAGTTCTGCTCTTAATAATGCAGATTGTTTCCTGGGATACTGCAGCTCTCCCCCAGCTTCTTGTCATCCCCATGTCTGATTGTGCTCATAAATTCCTCTAATAACTCCTGCTGGTGTCACTCTGTGTCACTCTCAGCTTGGATTGCTCCCTCTCTCTCAGCCCAGGCTCTCTCACAGGTTCAGCTGGAGTTTAGGAGATTGAATGGAGATGATAAGAAGGAGATGGCCTCGCTTTTCAGTCTTAAAAACATCCATTTACTGGTGCTGATCTAAATAATGGACTATTTCTCTTTTTTGCTTGACACATAAAACAATGTTGTTACCTCACTGTGACACAAATCCATTTTTTTTTTCACCAGAGCAGCACACAAATTGTTTCTATTCTTCTCTTAGTCTGCTCCTCTCACAAAAATCTGTCATCCTTTAAGGGAAATGGCAAGTTTGGGGTCTGAAGGGATCCACTGCCTTTAGCTTTTCTTTCTTTAATAGGCAAATCAGTCCTCATCAGAGTGCAAGTTCATCACCACATATTTCAGTCCCTGGATCCAGGCAAACCTCTCAGCCCCAATTGCATCGTGTGGAGGAGAAATCACCCAGGAATTAATGGAGCTAACAAACAGCATGCAAGGGCTGGCCCAGCCCTGGAAAGGGAAATAAACCCCACTGATTTCAGCAAGATTTAGATCAGCTTTCCAAAGACTTGGAACTTCACTTAACTCATGAGATACTCTGTGTGTATCTCCAGGTCAGTCATTCATATCTCAAGCAGGACCTACTGAGTAAAAGCTTCTTTTATGTTTGTGTGTCTGGCTCAAAACAAAATAAAACATAAAAAAGAAAAACTTCACATTTGCTCCAAAGTTTTGCTCCTTCGCTGTGAAATTACACCGGGAAAAATGATGTTGTGTAAAGCCAAAGGATATTGCAAAGAGAAAATTTGTATTAGAAAAAGAACATCTTAGTCATGAGCAGCAGGCACTGCAGTGATTTTCCTTACTAGGGTGGGGATCTTTCATCTGAGAGCTGTTCCTGAGCCAAATCACCAAAACCATGCTGATCTTTATCTGAGCAGCCCCCAGGCTGCTGCTCAGACTCCCCTTCCCTTCCCTTCCCTTCCCTTCCCTTCCCTTCCCTTCCCTTCCCTTCCCTTCCCTTCCCTTCCCTTCCCTTCCCTTCCCTTCCCTTCCCTTCCCTTCCCTTCCCTTTCCCTTCCCTTCCCTTCCCTTCCTTCCCTTCCCTTCCCTTCCCTTCCCTTCCCTTCCCTTCCCTTCCCTCCCTTCCCTTCCCTTCCCTTCCCTTCCCTTCCCTTCCCTTCCCTTCCCTTCCCTTCCCTTCCCTTCCCTTCCCTTCCCTTCCCTTCCCTTCCCTTCCCTTCCCCACATCCAGCAGAAAATTCCTGCCAGGAGATATATAGAGTTTCCAATAAAACCTGAACATCTCCTCTACACTCATTCCCTGTCCCAAGCTTTATATCTTCATCATTTTCTTGGATTATTTTTATTGTATTATCTGGTATTATCAACTGTGACATCCTTGTGGCCAATCTGGGAAGCTAAAGGCTTGATGGCAATAAAAGTTGTCCCTTCAAGAAAATTCTGGGCAGTTTGTTTCTGTTTCCTTTGGTCTCATTAGGCTGCCACCACAAGATAAATGGTTTGGGTTAAGAGTAATTTAGTTTATGGCACAATAGGTATGAAAGGTTATTCCTTCTTATGCCCTCCTCACATAAAATCTCCCTTAAAAAAAGCAAAGTCTTTATGTCTCAATAAACAGAAGCCACAGAGAAATTGTGTAACAAATTACATATTGGATAACCATCTATAAAATTTTATTGGCTTATGAGGTTTGCATTGATTTGAATTTTACCCAAAGCATTACTGCTCCTCCAAAACACTGAGATAAAAGCAAAACAGAAACATCCATTACAGGGTTTTTTAACAGTATAGCCACAAGGAACATCTCTGAAGAATGTAAATTCCTGGGAAGAGCCCCAGATCCCCTTGTCCCTTCCCTGTGTGTGACTCAGAGAGATCAGCTCTGCCTTCACTCTCCCTGATGCCTGGAAAGGCTGAGCTGGAGCAGAGGCTGGGCAGAGCTAAAGGAATAAATTAGGGATTTATTAAAAAGCTTTTAAAGGATTCCCCTTGGGCAGTGCAAGAGCCTGGCCATGGCTACACCCAGGATGGATCCCAGTCACAAATTTCACACTTTTATCAGTTTTGCTCCATTTTCCCCATTGGGGTTCATTGTCCAATCCCAGCTCCAGGCTCTGCAGTCCCACCCTCCCAGATTCTCTCCTCAATTCTCTGTTTGCCCTTTTTGGGGCTGGAGCTGCAGCGTGTCCTTGGTTCTGGGGCTGGGAAAGGATTGTTGTGTGACTGAGCTGGGAGGAGAACCTGTGACACTTTATATGGAGTGCAGAGTCACCAATGCAGTGCAGAACCTGGAAATATAAAAGCTCAGACTTGATGCCTCATCCCAGCCCTGCCCAGGCTGGGTGTAAGTGCAGAGTTAGGCAGAGCTTCAGAGGAAAGCAAGGGTTAAACCCAGAGCTCTGGGGCTGTTTGTGCAGTAGCATCTTCTAACACTTTCCTGGAGGCATCTCCTGCACCTTTTGTTGACTGTCCATGGTCAGCCCAGGCAGGACGGGGCACAGCAGTTGGGGACTAACCCAAATTTGCACAGTAACAGAAGATATAACTCCCTCAAAAACCCAAAACTTGAGAGTGGCAGCACTAGAAGTGACCTGAGAACCTCCCTGACACCCTCCTGCATTTATGCAGAGCAAGGTTAATTTTCACTCTCTCATGCCAGGTCAACAACCATGACCTAAATAGATTTTAGCTTTATTCCTGATTATTTTTACACATATTTTAGTGACCCTTTTTATTTTGCATTTAATAGCTGTATATCCCATTACAAATGCTTTGTTACCTGTCACACCCTTCATCCCAGCTCATTTATTCTGAACCATCCCCAGCCTGGGCTGTAATTCATCAGAGCCAGACACTGATTATTGAAGTGGGTAATTACACAGGCTGTGGCCTGGTGATCAACCATGGGCAAGACCTGGCCTGGGTTGGGATCAAACACCAGGAATGGCACTGCAGGGAAGGTTTCTGCTGGTTCTGCCATGCTCCATCCATCACCAGGGAACAGAGGGTTAAATATTGCTGCCTCACCTGCCACCAGGTGTGCAAATGATGCTGCTCCAAACTGCCCTGCAGACACAGGATCCTGGGATGGTTTCAGTGGGACATTAAAGTTCCTCTGATTCCACTCCTTCCACTGTCCCCGGCTGCTCCCAGCCCTGTCCAGCCTGCATGGAATAAAGTTAATTAACACCAGTAATAACAGATTGTTTGTGCCTCACCTCCTTGCTTTAAGGGTCAGGAGTTTTTATTGCAGGTTTCTGTATCGAATAAACACAACTGCAGAACTTCTAAAGTTCTACTTTCAATATATTTGTACATACATTTGTATTAATTCAGTCAAATATAAAGCTCTGAATCCACCTGTGAATCCAACCCAGGGCCTTTCTGTGGATGAAACCTTCCTGCTCCTGGCTACAGAAGGGTCAGTGGCACTTTGTGCAAGGGCATGGAAAGGGGGGAATGCAAGGGGGAATGGCTTAAGCTGAAGGAGGGCAGGGTCAGATGGGATAGTGGGGAGAAATTCTTCCCTGAGGGTGGCACAGAGCAGCTGTGGCTCCCCTGGATCCCTGGAGTGTCCCAGGCCAGGCTGGACACTGGGGCTGGAGCACCTGGGACAGTGGAAGTGTCCCTGCCCTCTCAGGGGTGGCACCAAGTTCCCCCACTCTGTGTTCTCTGCTGCTATCATCTCACAAACATCTCCTCACCTGCTTTCTATCCTCTCAAAGTATTGCTTTTGCCTCTGTGGATTCAAGTGAGAGGGTTTATGACTTACTTCACTGATCCCAACAGGCCCCCTGGTTAGTCAGGGCTGGGGTTTTATTTTTGGGTATTGCTGCTGCTTCCCTGGCTGCTCAGCCCACCCCCTCAGCATCCTCCAGCAAAGCAGTTTCCTGCTAATTCCTTTCAGGGCTTAGCTGGATTTGGAATCAATCTTGCTGAGAAAGTCAGCCAGACAAAGAGGTAAAATCGTGACAGGCTTAGTAATTTTTATTTTGCCTGAATCAGTGAGAAAGGTGCTTTTTTAAAATTTTTTTCTTAGTTCTTGCACTTCAAATGTTACTTTTATTCTGCTAATTTTTGACAGAAGTTTGATTTTGGGGATGTCTCACCTATGTCTTCCAAATCAATCCCCTGAATCCTTAACCCAAAGTTTTATATCATCCATTATTCAACACCTCCAGTAAGACTAACTTGAAAATGAGTAATCTCTGAGTAAAGCTGTGCAATTAATGCTGAAATACCTCAAGTACAGAATAATTCCAAATAGCACGCCCCACAGCTTTCCTCAGAGCATCCCAAAATACCTCTGAAGTCTCTTGTTATCAAGATTTCTCTAAGATTCAGTGGTAGATCCTGGCTTACCTTAGTGGGCATTTTGCAATAAAGTGAAAAAATCTTTTTTCCTACAAATTTAACTCCACACCAACACTTCTTCCACTGATCTTTGCCCCCTTTGCTCCATCATCTTTATCACTCCTTAATTTGCCATATCAATTATTGCATGGGTGCTGCTCCCTGTGGTGCCCAGCACCACCCACAGCCTCACCTCACCCCCACTATGGAACAGCTTTTATCACACTGGAGTTTCCCTTTTCCTTGAGGTATTTTTTGGGTTGGCTTTGCACAAATATTTTACATTGGCAGCCTTTCAGTCTTTGCAGCTTCCCCAGTCTGTGTTTTATTTAGAAACATTACATTTACTACAATCTAAAGTGGTCATTATTGTTCAGCTGTGTTCACCACTGCTCTCCTTTCCCTCCCCTCTCTTTCCAAGTTATCCAGCATGTCCAGGCTCACTTTTCCCTGCCTGCACTGCACACAGCACAGTTTTGCTTCTTCCCCCAAGCTCAGTGTCCTCAGAGGAGTATTTAGGTTAAGAACAGTTTATTCCTGGCTGGAGCTGCAGCAATTGTGAGCAGGTTCATAAGGCAGGATTCTCCTTTGCTTCAGGCAGGTGAGTAGAAGCTGAGGTGATGTCTGAGATGGAATCAGAGCTGGAAAGGGGCAGCAGAGGGGGATGGAACAGCACTGGCATGGGGACAGACCTGCAGCACTGGGTTGTGTTTGGGGCACAGCAGCAGCACAGGGTGTGGATAATCCTATTAACATGAAAAAACATGGAAAAGTGGCCAAATGGTGCATTGGACCTGCTCAGCACACAGGGAACACAAAGGGCTGTGTCTTGGGTGCAATACAGGATGAGAGCAGAAATGTGGATTCTGTCCCCATCTGTTAAATTCAGGTGTGGCAGTGCCCCTGATCTCCTGGCACACATTATCTGCTAATGGGCATCTTTAAACCAGCTGGGGCAATCATCTTTATCTTTCCCATGACACACCCTTCATCCAGCAGGTATCACCTGTTAATGGGCCATTGTTTAAAACTGGGTGTGGCAGCAATTCTTATCCCTGTGGGAGATATCTCCTGTTAATGGGCCATTGTTAAAAACTGGGTGTGGCAGTGATTCTTATCCCTGTGAGAGATATCTCCTGTTAATGGGCCATTGTTTAAAACTGGGTGTGGCAGAGATCTTTATCTCCTGGCACATATTATCTGCTAATGGGCCATCTTTAAACCAGCTGGGCAATCATCTTTATCCTTCCACAGCCCATCCTCCCTCCAGGAGATATCTCCTGTTCATGGCCATTGAGTCCCAGTGCATGACTCTTTGCCTGAGAGCCCCTTAATTTCAAAATTATAATAATAATTTGGAGGGAGGGGGTTTGCATTTTCCATTTTGAAGAGAAGCTTCTGCCTTTATTGGCAAACAGGACAGCTGTGTGAGACCTGAGCTCAGGTGCTAAGGACTCAGTGTCAGTGTCCCCACCTGAGCAAGGGGCATTTCACAGAACCCCACATCACTGAGCTTGGAAAAGCTGAGACCAGGGAGTCCCAGCTGTGCCTAATCCCCAGCCCAGAGCTCTGAGTCCACCTCCAGCCCTTCCTGGGATGGGGGCTCCACCTCCTCTTCATCACCAGCCTGGGACAGGAGTTTTCCTGGCAATGTTAGCACAAGTACCAGCCTGACTTCATCCTGCTCAAAAAATGCTCGGTACTCAAACAGCAACAATGAATATTTTGTGTATGTTCACCTCTACAAGAATTCTCCCCTTGGAAAATGAGTCTGTTTGTTGTTTTTATGTACAGTTTTTCAGAGAATCACAGAACTCTTTGCACTGGAAAGGACCATAAAGATAATCTTGTACCACCCTCTGCCATGGGCAGGGACATCTTCCACCAGCCAGGCTTCTGAAAAGGAACTCATGGATAACTGCTCCCATTTCAATGTTGTAGAAAACAAAGATTTTCCTTGTAAGTAGAAGATCCCTCTGACAAGTCTTTCCCCTGTGGCTCTGCTCTCACAGTCAGATGGGAGTGCAGCTGCCCAGGCATTGGAGTTTTATACCAAATATTGATATTTATTTGGATTTTGTGAGAAAATTGAGCCAGGACTGAAAATTCAAACCTAACTCATGGATTTGGTAGAATAGAGGGACCAGAGTGTGTTCAGTGAAGTAATTAGACTTGCACCTCCAATGGTTTTGGAGTAACACAGGAAAGGAGAGGGTTAAATATAATATTTATGGCTTTTAGTTTTGTGTGATAGCTCCAGAAAGGGCTGGGTGACCTCTGTGGAGAGGCTGCAGCAATGTGTCACCACTAATGATATCAGTGCTGAGGGAAAGGTGACAGTTTAAGTGACTTTAACAGGGGTAAACCCTCTAACCTGCTGTGCAGCCCAAGTGCTCCTGCTACACCAGCAGACAAAACAATTTCTGGGAGAGAAATTCCCTTGCTGGGGACTGCAGAGCTTCCCTGCTTTGCTCAGCTGAAGGAAAACAAAATCATCTGGGGCTAATTGGGCAAATGAAGGGAATTAGCAGAGTGGCATCAGTGTGAGGAGTGGATGCTGCAGAACCAGGGACAAGTGACAGGGCTGTGGGTAAAACATTCCCAGCTGTCACCAGGCAGGGTTATCCCACTGAGAGCATCAGGAACAGCTGAGACATCAGAGAAGGGAAACTGAGGCACAAGGGAGAATCAGCAGCTCAGCTGTGCTGTGAATTTTGGGTGGGTTTTTTTTGTTTGTTTTTTGGGTTTTTTTGTGGTTTGTTTTTTTTTTTCCACTTGGCTCAAGGACAAACCCCTTAGAACCTGCAACACCCTGGGGAAGGCAGGGATGCACAGATCCAGTGCACACCAGCCCAAATTCTGTCCTGGCTGAGAGTTTTCAGCTGATGGATGGGACATGGGTAGTCCATGTGACACACAGCTCTCATTTAGCTGATAAGAATCTCCACCTTATCTGTCTTCCTTTACAAATGGAGGGAGTACAATTTCCAGGGAGGTTTGCTCTGGTCCCGCTGGTTTTGTAATTTCATGGTAGGATTATCAGAAACTGCTCGAAGAGATGAAGTTGCAGAAACTTCTTTTAATCCCCATTTCTCTCACCAAAGGCACCACTCGTGTTCTGCACAACCCAAAATTCGCTGAGGGAATGTCTGGCAGGAATGGATTTGATTTGCTGAAGTGCACCAAGGTTCCAGAAAGAGCACCAAGCATTTTGGGATCAGGCAGGCACATTCCTGATGTCCAGAAAATTCACTCATTTCAGTGAGAAACTTGGTGCAGAACTTCATCCCAGCCAGGATCTACATTCCCAGTGTGAATCACAGGGATGGGAATTAAATCAGGTACACACTTGGTATTTACACTGATTTTTACAGCAGAAGATCCTTGTTTTCCAGCCAGTCTTCCCCCATTTAATAAGAGATAAGTTTAATAAGAGAATTTTAATAAAAGAGTCCTTGCAGGCATCACTACAAAGAGAGATCTGGGATCCTCATGCTTGGTTGCAGCCATGGGAGAGCTGAATTCATTGCCAAATATAAAGCAATTGTATTTTTTTTCCCTGAAGAATCTTATTTAAAAAAAAAAAAATTGATCTTATTGGTGGTCACATCAGGGTGTCCTGAAGAGAAGTGAGGATT
The DNA here is from genome assembly GCF_903797595.1 of Erithacus rubecula. NCBI lineage: Eukaryota > Metazoa > Chordata > Aves > Passeriformes > Muscicapidae > Erithacus > Erithacus rubecula. The sequence goes on along the minus strand of NC_136665.1, from coordinate 18,267,248 downwards.
TATTGTATGAAAAGCAGGCAGAATGTTTTTATTTGTTTGAACTGCCTCTGTTGGAGCTGGGATCAGAGCCCTGGGGAGGGTTTTTGTGTACCTGAGTCACTTGTGTTTGGATATAGCCAATAAAACCAGTTTCTGGGAAACCAATTACACTCCCTCACATATTATTATGTTGTGTAGAGAGCCGGGACAGAACACAGCTTCTCTCATCTTTCTGATGTTTTCCATCTCTTTTAACAAGAGCGTTGCAGCAGAAGCTGTCAGGAATTTTAATAAAACAAACTGCCTTTCTGACTCACTTGCTCCATTCCTTCTGCTCTTTATAGGCTAAAAATGCATCCCAGGGTCTAAGTGAGGGAAGTTACTCTTGTCCCCAGCTCCTTCCTGCCCATCCATCTCTCTCTCAGTTCCTCTGAGCACTGCATGTTCTGGAGTTTTAACTCTTGCAGGAAACTCAGAACACAGAGATTTCCAAAATTAATAAAGAGATGAGATTGCAGAATAATGAAATTTCTTGGGTTGAAAGGGACCAGAAATATTGTCTCATCCCCTGGGTAAGGACATCTTTCACTATCTCAGGCTGCTCCAGCCCCAGTGTCCACCTGGCCTTGGGCACTGCCAGGGATCCAGGGGCAGCCACAGCAAATTTGGGAATTTCATCCCAGCCCCTGCCCACCCTCCTTCCCAATATCCCATCCACCCTTGGAACAGTTTGAAGCCATTCCCTGTCCTTCCATCCCTTGTCTCCAGTCCCTCTCCAGTTTTCCTGGAGCTCCTTCAGACATTGACAATAAGACTGATCAATAATTTTTGTGGTCCCAAAAAATTTGGGAAGAAGCCCTGTGCCCTCAAGAACAAAACCAGCAGGAAGGTCTGACCTGCTGCTCCTCATTCACCAGGAGAGGGATGTTGGATTTGTCTTTACAAAGGAGCTGTGGGTCTGCTGGTGGATAAAACCAGCATTGAGAGATAAAAGAAACAATGGGATGGATTCCACTGATGAATGAATGGAAAAATATATTTGCCTTTACAAACAAACTGTAGGTTTGCTGATCAATGAAATTGGATACTGGAAGATGAAAGAAGCAATGGGGAAAAACCATGAATTCTGTAAGAATTAAAAATTAAAAGGGAGGGGTGTACATGAGATGGGAATCTCAGGTATCAGGTGTGTGGGAATTCTGTGCCTCTCAAGTACCTCAGCCCATGGGGAAAGAGAGAGGGAAAAGCAACCAGGAAATTGGGATAAAAGGAGGCTGAGTCTTCAAAAAATTGGTGAGATCCCAGGGGAATGACCCATGGCCTCTCCCTTTATTCCAATAAAGCAAAAGGACTCCACTGTCTCCTTTTTGGACATAAACCTCTGGTGTTTGTGGATTCATTTTCCTGACAACCAGGAAGAGCCTGGAGATTTTGGGAGGAGAGGAGACAGAGCTGAGAACAGAGGTATGGAAAAATTCCAACTTTTCCTCACTGCTTCTCCTCCAGCCTCTGAAACTGATGAGTTCAAGTCCCCATGATGGTTTTTGTGCCCAAATACCTTGCTGGCTCTTTACTCTGTGCTGACCTGGTGTGTTTAGCACTTTCCCAACTCCAGGTAGGGTTTCCATACCTCTGAGCTCTGTCTCACACTTGTGTGTGTTTTTTTCCCTCCAAAATAGAATGTTTAGTGCAGTGCCCTGATCTGTTTTGATTGAGGTTGTTCACTGTGATTAGGGCACTTGAAGATGCTTTGTTCTCTTTTTAAGCTGTCTATTTTTTCCTTGCAGATTCAGAATTTGTGGAAAGCCTTTGTGTAAATAAGAGATTTGTGGATTGTTTGATCGTTTTTTGGATGCAAATAAGGTCACCTAATCACTTAAATTCTGCTGTGTCTGGGTTTTTTTTTGTGGCCTAGGGATGGTTTTTACCACTCAGGGAGTTGTAGCTGTAAAACTGTGCCTGATTTTTTGTGTCTGCACTTCCCCTGGAGAGATTCCCTCCTGCACAGCCCAGGCTACAAACAGAGTTATGGCCAGTTCTGATTGCAGCCTTTGGGAAGAAGGAATAAATGACTTTTTGGGCCAGACTTGCTGGTTTCCCTCCTCTGCAAGAGACAGGGTAAGAGGCTGGGGACAAGCAGAGCACCATTAAGATGATTTTTATGTCTCTTTGTCCCTGAGGAAGGTGAGCAGAGGCCAATCTGTGGCAATCTTCTGCAGGAAACTCAGTTTTTAACAGATTCTGTAGTACCATGCAGCTAAACACAGTTTTGAGGGGGAAATACAAATCTGATGCTGTTTCATAGAGCTGATCTATTCCCACATACTCACAAAATATCATCTGATGAAAATTCTCAGTTCCAACACAAATAGTGCTTTGAGCCACCCAACTTTGTGTTTTAAGGCCCCTGGGGCACACTGGCACCTTGTTCTGTGAGGGAAATTCTTGCTTCAATGGCAAGAAATTAATTTTAGAGTAGCTTATTATGCACCACAAACCTTTTCAACAGTGGTCATAAAGCTGGAAGCAAAGGGAAAGAGACATGGCTCCTGCTTGATTTAAAGCACTTAAGTAGTTCTGGATTATTTATAATTTTATCCTCAGCATGGAAGGTAAAACTTGTAATCCATGGCCAGCAGTACCTCACCAGCATCTGAAACCCACAGCTGCCAGCACTGGGGGGGTTTATTTTTCTTTTTTTTTTTACACAATAAAATGTGATCTATGGTTGTTGCTAACTTCATAGAGGTACTGATTTGGGACTTTTTAGTGTCATAAAACCTGTGAAGCAGAGACTTCTGGAATGTGAAACACTGACACAGTGCCTCTGGAGCACCACAGGCAAAGCTGGCTGATGGAGATGGGTTATTTGTGGGGATGTGGTGCCTGGAATCACAAACACTGCAGGGTTTAGTGGCACACACAGAAAAAATTCTCTGAACTTTCAGAACTTTGTGTGGATGTCACAAGTCTCCTCTCTTTGGGGGAGAAAAATTAAAGGGGAGGTGGAAATGCCACTTCAGAGGAGTAAATATTTGGATTTTAACTCACAGTATTTATCTGCAAAGGCCTGCAGTGCTGATAAAAGGACAAATAATTGTTATTTACAGAGTGTTTGCATCTTGCTTGATCATTCAGCTCCATAAGTGCTGCAGGAAATTGTCAGCTTGGAGCATCCTGCTTGTGCAAAAGCTGCTGGGAGAGCCCCTTTCCACATGCAGCAGCTGAAACCAAGGATTCACCCCAAGAGCACCATGGCAATATCTGATTTATCAGAAAGTTCTGGTCAGGCACTTGCTTCTGGAAGCACAGACTTCCCAAACTTTTGATAAAGTATCATGTCCTTTAAAGCTGTGTCATGCAGTGGAAATAAATAATATCCAAACTAACACCCTGGATGCAGACCCAAAGTTCAGTACAGGCCGGGAACTTGCTTTATATTCCCTTCTGATGATTCAAATGAGCAACAGGGAAAAACTTTCTTTTTCGGACTTACCTACATTTCCCTGCAGATTTATGTTTATCGCTTTTCCACCTTCGGCTGGCAGGAATGAGGTTAGGCTCTCACTACCCATTTCATCTCTTAATATGCTGCAGAAAGTGATCTGAAAGTGCCAGAATTAGCACTGTCATGCTCTGTGCTGCCCGTTCCACTGCAGCACCGGAGCTGCGATAGCCTCAATAATGGACCTGTGCTGCCTGTGGCCACGCATACAAACCCACCCTGCACCTCCTTTCCTGCACGTTGCGAGCACCAACCATTTCCAGACAAGCAGGGGAAATACAGCAGGGTGTTTTTTTCCCCCCTTCTCTCCCCATTATGCAAATGAAAACGAGCGAGGAAGGATAAAACGCGCCCGGCAAGCGCCGCTCCCCGCACCGCGCACACTGCAGGGCTCTGTACTTACAGCTCCGGGGTCTCTCAGGGTCTCACAATTGTCTGCAGGACTCTTTGGAGCTCCCAGCAAGGCAGAGCGATCAGCCAGGCAGAACTGGAGCCGTGTGGAAGGTCTGTGCAGCTGGGAGATAATGGAAGTGTTTTCCCAGCTGGGACCACGAGCCTTTTATCCGCTGAGCGTTGCGTGTCTCTTCCCTGGCATTAACGGGAGATGCGCTGCCTTCCCAGCTAGGACCCGCACAATTAGTGCCTCAATCAGATAAACAGCTCCTACAGCTCCTGCACATCCCTGTCTGGAAATTTGGGATGTGTAAAAATGAGCTCTGCCTGGCTCATCCTTGAGGAAAGCTGAGCGAGCGAAAGCGCAGCTGTCAGAGCCGAGCATGAAAGATTAAATGTGCTCTTGCTGTGCCTCTCGTACAAATATCAGCTCCTGTCAGGTAATCACAAACCTCTCTCCTCAAAAACTGGGTCACTGCACGGGATTAGGTTTAGAACAGGAGTGGGAATAGTTTTGTTTAGTCCTGGTCCCCACAGTCTCGTCTGTAGGTTCAGCTGGTGGGGTGGGAGCTGTCACTGGAATCACATCCCAGCCCTGGGTGACCCCTTAAAAACTCAACTGCCCTTTCCTATCTTACATATTAAAGTGTTTTTTTAAGGGGAGATTTGCTTGTCTAAAGTAGCACAGACACAAATTCTGATTGAACTTCAAACCCTTGTGGGTTTCCATTTTCCCTCTTGGGATTGCTTCAGCAGAGAAAAGGCAGAGTCAGGTGGGGAGTGTCCTTCAGTGGGAAAAGTTACTTGAATTCATCACAAAATCCCAGAGTGGTTTGAGTTGGAAAGACCCCAAAACTCATCCAGTGCCACCCTGCCATGGCAGGGACACATTCCACTGTTCCAGGTGCTCCAACATGGCCTTGGACCCTTCCAGAGATCCAGGGACAGCCAGAGATGCTCTGGGAATTCCATCCCAGCCCCTCCCAGCCAGAAATTCCATCCCAATATCCATCCATCCACTGGAAACCATTCCCTGTGTCCTGTCCCTCCATCCCCTGTCCCTCTCCAGCTCTCCTGGAGAATTCTCTGATGACACTGGAAGCTCCTCAGCTGTTCTGCTCTGCTCTGGGGCTGTGAAATGGGGACAGCAGGAGGTGACAACCCCTGGCATGTCCCCACATGTCCCCACAGGTGCCCAGCAGCCCCATCCAGAGCCCTCCCCTGATTAACATAAACAATTTTGCACTTCCATCCTGTGAGCTTCTCAAATGAGCTTTACCGACAATTAATTAAGCCTTGCAGCACCTTCTAAAGGAGATAGGCATTATAATTAGCAGCTCCATTTTTAATTGGGAATAAAAATTTTAAATGGAATTTTAGGTATTTCTTCATTAAAATTTTCTTTTAAATAATTACGGGGCTTTTTCTAAGTGGTATCAAGAGTAAATAGAATACAAGTTGCTTGCAACAGATTAACTCAGGCTTCTTGTAGCCAATTTTGAAAGTTTGTTAAAAATTCAGCCTTTTCTATGTCAAAATAAAAGAATTTCATTATGTATTTCTTGTCGAACAAGACTGGGGAACAGGATTTTTCAGTTGCTTTTAAAGCTCTTCAATTTCCAACTAAGAATGCAAAAAAAAAAAAATTTATAAATGTCCTTGTAAAAGGTTAATTCACTTCAAGGTGTCCCTGCCCATGGCAGGGGGTGGCACTGGATGAGATTTAAGGTCACTTCCAACCCAACCCTTTCTGTGGTCTCTTTTAATTTTTTTTTTTCCATTCAACAAAGACTGTAACACTTCAGTGGCAGAATTTTCAACTTCTGAACATCTGAATTTTTATTAGAACTGGTAAAGTTCTAATTTAGATTTTCCTGAACTATCTTATACCCTTTTAAAGATTCCACCCATATCTTTGAGAAGTGACACAGAAAGTGATGATAAATTTGAATATTAAACAACTCTTTTCCTAGAGGTCAGCATAAAACATTTGCACGCTACCCAAAATGTTGTGGCTTTGCCTGATACCCTGTCAAAACAAAAATTCATTGAGATCAACATTTATTTGTCAAATATTTTGCTTTTGAAGAACTGGGATATTCCATCAGAAGAAAAAAAAACAAAACAACCAAACAACCCATGTTTAAAAAAAAAAAAAAAACCTAAGAAACAAAACGAAAGCAAACATTGATGATAAAAAAAAAAAAAAAAAAAAAAAAAATTAATTGCTGTTGTGCTTCCAGCTGTCAGAAACCCATTTAAAAAAAACTTTCCCACTGTTGAGGAAGGGCTGATTCTCTTGCAGTTTTGACAGTATCAGAGCACAGACAACTCCTGAAACTGAGCCAACCTCAGCAGCCTGGGATGGGTCTCCAGCCACCTCAAAACTTGGCTCTGGAGTGACAAAGTTTCCCCGTGTCAGGATGAAGTGCACGATGCCCTTGTGTGGCTGTCGTAGGCTAAAAATACCTGGGAGATGGATCTGGGGTATAAAGCAGACAGGAGAACACAGGCTGGGAGACAGGAGGGAATTAGAACTTGAGCCAAGGTGTCTCTTGCAGAATCTCAGGCTGGAAGACACTTTCTGCTCTGCTCAGTGGAAATTGGAGATGCCCTGGGATGGCACACCTGGGGTTTTGTCACTGTGCCTTCAGGAGATTTCCAGCTCCTTGTGGCTCTGTCAGCTTTTCTCTCTTTCCTTTAGACACAGGATGTCTTCATCAACTTTTTAACTGAATTAGGTCAAGGACTAACATGATCTAAACTCTTCACTTAGAGGAGCAAGCATCAACTGCAAGGGTGAATCCCTGTGACCACAAAGGCAAAATTTAAGTCCTGAGATGAGTTTTTATTAACAAAGGAATATGATCCCATCCCATGAGGTGCTTTACCACCCTCTGCTCTGACATCCATCCCTTAACCCACCTGAGTCACTGTCTGGTGTTGACTCCATGCAGAGGGTTTTGGCTACTCTAAAATTCTAAATCACAGAATTGCAGCATGGTTTGGGTTGAAGGGACCTCAAAGATCATCATTCCAACCTCCTGCCATGGGCAGGGACATCCTCACCTATCCCAGGTTGTTCCTCTTCAGGAATTCAGGGCATTGCCCAAGATTGAATTAATTAATTTTACAGTGCTAATCATTTCTCAAATTATTGGCTTTATTTCCCCTCAGTCTTGTTAGACATCTTCCAAAGTACATTTCAACATAATTTTTATGAATGCAACCTTGCAATTGTTTTTCAATACAGAGGTGATGTAATTTCAGATTCATGGAGTTGCATCACCTTTGTCTTGTGAATATTCCTTGAAGTCTTGTCAGAGACAGATATTGGAAACCTGAGAGCAAAAATCCATCATAATTCACTTGCACTGTAAGAATTAAAATGTAGTATGAATAAAATTGAGCTGCTGGACAGGCATTGGGGAATGATCTGCTCTTGCATAAATGAGGTCTTGAAATCCCACAAAAATGGATTATTGCACTCTGAATTCCCCAAGAAGTTTGCTGCTGGAGCAGAGAAACCAAGAGAAGCAAACCAACCCAACCTGAATTCTTGATGACTTCTGGGCAAGTGACCACCACAAGGAGAGAGCTGGTACAACCACTCCAGCAATGAATCTCCAGAAAAAGGATCCTTCCTTCTGGATTCTTTTCCAAAATGCAGCCTCCCAGAAAAGGGAAAGGAATTTTCTCTGGTAGTGATATTCCAAATTTTTACTTTTTTTAAATAAATATTTTAAATTACTATTATTTTTTTTTTTAAAAAACTTATTTTGTTCTTACACTGCTGCTGAAGAGACCACTAAATGCTTTTTCTGTGTGGTTTAGCACTGTGAGTTATAGCAAAGAATATTAATACAGAAAAAAAAATATAAATTCTGGGAAATCCACTTTCATATAGAATACCTGTTCTTCTGTAGTTTTTGTTGATTTTATTTTACTTGGGTCACACACACACGTGATGGAGACATGAGTGAAAAAAATAAAAAAAAAGAGATCTGCAGGTTTGACAGATAAATGTTCAAGGAGATTTTCTGCTGAGTGTAAAAATATACAGTTCAAAGTATGAAGCTCATTGCTTTTCTTTTTCACACTAGATCCATCAAAGAACCAGAATTAGGCTACTCTATCCCTTGTCTATATTCCACAAAGCTCTTTCCTCTGCCTGAACTCCAGCCTGTGTCTCCATGTGGTTTGTTCAGGGCTCCGTTTTAGAGTTACAGACAACCCCAATCAGAGGCTCTGCTTTGATAACAAGGGGATTAATTAGTTCCCAGCTCCACAAATAAACCAGAAAACAAACCCTCTGAACTGCTGCCTCTGTCCCCCCCACCAGAAATGATTAAAGAGCAAAAGAAGCAGCTCAGGGATGTTGTTAGTCCTGTGCTAAAGTGCCCCATTGATCTCCCTCTCTGGAATAAATGCCAAGGTTTAGTGGGTGTTAATCCTTGCAAAATGTGCAGTTTATTAATGATCCCCCCAGCAGAGGTGACCTCTGGAGCTCTGAGAGGAGCCTGAACAGTTCCTCTGCTCCCAGCAGAAAAACAGGTTTCAAATCTGTGTGCTGGTCCTTGGGGTGGGCAATGCTCTGATCAATAACTGGAGGTTTATCTGTAATGGAACTGGAAGCTCTTTAACACCAGGACAGCCCCGACTGGAAAAGATTGGACAAGGAAATTTAAAAAGTGTAAGCAAAAAGAAGTGTGGAGGCTTTCACTGGAGTTATTTGTGGTGTTACTGGACGTGGTTTGTGTTTTGAAGAGCAATCACTGTTGAATAACCTTTGCTCTCCAGACAATCACAGTGACCTCAGTGAGATTTTCTAATGGCTTTGTGGCTAATCCTGCCATGATCTTGCACTCATAAAATGTGGGGACCTTGCTTATCTCTTTGTTTCTTCAGGGTTTTTGTGTGAGATGTTGGTTTTTTGCTTTTATTTTTTCGCCTGTGTTTCTTTTGCTATTTTTTAAAATTTATTTTTCAAAGGATAAAAGCCATCTGAGAAAACACCAGCTGTGCATTTCTGGATTTCCAGGGTTCTGCTCGTGCTTGTACCTTCCTGGATGTGAAATATCTGATAAGTGGCTCACATTTTGCATTGATTTTCCTCAAGGGAGAGCAAACTTGGAGCAGGGAGCCTGGGAATTGCAGCATCCTTGCATCCAGCTGTGCTCAATGGGCACTGGATCCATGTCCACCACCTGTGCCCTGTGCAGGAGAAGACCACAGAGGCATCACTGCTGCAATCCAGGGCTCCAGATGTCACCAAAGGGGGGTCAGGAGCTGCCAGCAGCCACTCAGCTGTGAGAGGGAGGACTCAGAAACCCAGGCTGGAACAGAAAAATGCACAAAACCCTCTCTGTGTGCAGAAACCACAGCACAGAAACTGGTGTGGCTACAAACCAAGTTACTCCTCTCTTTTCTCTGATATCTCCAGAGAGGAGAGGGAACAGCTTCAGGCTGAACCAGGGGAGCTCAGGGTGAGCATCAGCAGGAATTTAATCATGGAAAGGATGGTCAGAGATTGGAAATGCCCAGGGAGGTTTGGATCCCATCCCTGCAGGTGGCACTGAGTGCTCTGGGTGGGGACAAGCTGGGGATGGGGCACAGCCTGGACTCAGGGATCTCAGGGAGTTTTTCCAAGCTCAGTGATTCTGGGATTCTGCAGTAATTCTAATATCTCAGTATTATATTAATGGTAAGGCATAAGGAATTAAAATCTATAAATGCTGCATCATAGGCACAGTTCTTACAGAGACAGATAAAAAGTGGGTTAAAACCAGCAAATGTGTTCAATTTTCTCTGTGATTTTTGCATTCTTTAAAGACTTGTGTCTCTCTGCTCAGTACATTTCAGCCCTGCAAGAAAATGCTGGGTGCAAACTTTAAAAAAAATTCCTCTTGATCTAAAAGAAGGAAAGATAAAAAATGGATATTTCATCAGGAACTGTTGGGACAGGACAAGGAGAATGGCTTCAAATTGAGAGAGAGTAGGTTTAGATATTGGGATTAATTTTTTTCCCATGATGGTGATGAGCCCTGGAATGGAATTTGTGCTTGAAAAAGAGAAGTTGTGGGGTGGGATTTAAGGTCCCTTCCAACCCACACCAATCTGAGATTTTGTGATAATGGTTTTAGAAATTGATACAAAAACCCTTCAAATGCTGTTGCTCCCTCCAGGTGTTTGTGTCAGTGGGATCAGATCCATGGCAGAGGAATTTCTCCAGCTCTTTTCCAGCCACTCTCCCCAGGGCTCACCAGGAGGATCTTTGAGCATCTCTGCCTTCATCACAGTTTGAATTAAAAACACGAACAGTGCAGTGCCCATGGTCTGTTCCCTTCTTTTGGGGAACAAGTCTATAAAATCCACTTATTAAAAATGTATACATGAGAAGAGTGAGTGGAATTTTATAGATCTGGTTTTACTGCAGAAAAATGTAGTTATTTGGGGCTCACAAAAGCTGTAAAGTTGCACCTAGGTTTTTACAGCTCTGAGTGAACTCAGATGAATTAAAACAACATTTTGCTGCATCCTTCTTTGGAATATGTTTGAGGACGTTTTTCATTTGGGTTATTATATTTTATTTTTTTTAATTTCCAAAGGCAAACAGAAAATATTCCTCTTTCCAGCTGTGGATAGATTTAATGAGGAATATAATGTTCAGACAGGGATTGCCTGTATGGAGTCACTTGCTGGATGCTTTGTACAGAAATATCCTCGTGTTTTGACACACTGATTTCTTGTTCTCTGACAGGGCTATAATTTGCTCTAAGAATTGTTTCAGTCGTTTCCCAAATATTTTTCATGCTGCGTTGGGAAGAAATAATTGAATTTGGTAAAGTTATACCAACTTTCATTATGCTGAAAAAAAGAGTTCTCTTTATGTAATCCCATCAACTTCCTGCTCTAAGATCAGCTTAATTAAAACTCCACTCTCTTAAAACAGACCATTGCTTATGATTATAATGATGTTGAATGAAAACTAATGACAATTAACTAAAGCAGGTCACTTTTTGTACCTCACAGGATGATTTTGCATTGCTGCTGCCTTGCAGAACTGCAATAAGTGGGGCTGCACCCAAGGATCAGCCTGGCTTTGTGTTTTAACACCCAATATATTTCAGGGGTGCATAAAAGCCTCCAAGGATAAAGCTTGCAAAGTGAGAGGCAAAGCTCAGCTCAGGAAGGGTTTTATTTGCTCAGAATCTTCCCAAAATGTTGGGGAAAGCTCCAGGAGGTTTGCTCTGGATGCTCCTGGATGTTTGGAGATGTTTACTGGGCTGATATCAATAGAGAACAAACCTGACAAAGAGCAGTTTTACTGGAATCAGATCCTTCCACATTTTTCACAGAATGACAGAACCTGGAAAAGACCTCTGAGATCACCAAGTCCAACCTTTGCCCAGACACCCCTAAACCATATCACCAAGAGTATTCTTAGAATGCACTTTTACACAGCTTTAGAACCCACTTTTATAGTGAATATTTCACAACCTGGTTTTCATGTCCTCCTTAAAATGAGAGTATTTAGCCCCTTCTATTTAGCTCTTATCAAACAGTTCCCAGCAGTTTCACACCCCATCTCTCTCCCCATAACACAGCCATCACATAAATCTTTCTAGGGAGAGTCCTCTCCACTGTCCAAATCTTTGTGCATCTTTCACCCGTGCAAGGGATTTTATCAGACTGTTTAAAATAAATTATGCAGGCTTTGTGCCACACAATCAAATCTCTGCTTGTTAAGCATTTAGTGCCAGTGATCAAACTCCCTAAATGTCAGTGAGGTCAGAGCTTGGTTGTGTTCCCTGCATGAAAGAAGAGCTTGGCTGACGTGCATTTTCCTGTACAGAAATGTAAGGGATAAAACAATTATGTGAAATATTCCCTTGGAAATTGTGGTGCTCCTTCCATAAATTTGCAGTTTCAACTATTGGGCAAAATGTGTGAGGAGAGGTTAGGATTGATAATCTTGGTCTTTTCAGACCTTAATGATTCTATTAAATGATGGATTTCATAGGATTGTTTTATTCCTGAGATTAAGTCCAGACCTTTCCTTTTGGTTCCAGCATTGAAATCTGAAGGAATCCACATCCTTGAATAATCTGCCTTCAGCCTGTGCCACTGCTATTCTGACAAGTTGGTCCCCACATTTCTGCCTGATTTAATGAAATTTTACATTTTGGGGAAGTCAGCCCTGCACCTGGTCTATTAAAAAAAATTGCAGCTTCAGCCTGAAATGCTGAAGAGCCCCTTGATGTGTTTTGGAGCACCCTGGGACAGTGAAAAATGTCCCTGTCCCTGTGGAGGGTTGGAACTGGGGGGATCTTTAAGGTCCCTTCCAACCCAAACCATTGAATCACTGTGAAATGGCACAAGGAGTTATTACCCACACTCAAATCCCAAAAACTTTGATTTAACTTCTATCAGTGCATTAATCCTGGATGAAATCTCCCAGCTCTTCAGCCTACTTCTGCAAGAGAAGACAGGAATGATTTCCCAGATCCTTTTCCACGCAGAAATCTCCCTGTTACCTCCTGAACACCAGTTATTTCAACTTGCTTATGAAAATTGTTCCACCAATTTTTCTCCTCTTGGTGCATGAAGTGTAGTGAAAAAAAAACCAAACATCTCAAATTAACTTCACAGTAGCTCATTTTAATTTTGTCTTGTGCTATGAGAGAGCTGATAACCTAAATCAGCTTGATTGTTATTTCAGCTGGTAAACAGCATATTTTATCCTCTGTGTATCTCTGGTAATAGCTGGTGCTCAATCCTTAGGATCTGTGTATTCATCTAATTATTAATTTATTCATATCGCTGTTGTGGAAACTACAGGAATGGTTTGGGTTGGAAAAGATCTTAAAGTCCATCTTGTCCCTCACCTTCCACCATCCCAGGGTGCTCCAAGCCCTGTCCAGCCTGGCCTGGGACATTCCAGGGATGGGGGTACCAAGTGGAGGTGAAACAAGAGGAGTCACTTTACACCCCCTGTGACAAAATCCCTCATTAAGAACATCCCAGAGGACTGTAATTAGCCCAGGGGAAATGATCACTCAGGCTGTCATTGGGTACAACCCCTTATTTAACCCTTTTATTTGCACTTTGTGATGTCTTAGAAGGAAATAAAATAAGATCAGAATTATCTCGGGAAAGAGAGTTTTTATTGTGATCTTTCAGCAGCAAAGATCACAAAGTTTGCTCATTAAACACAGAACCCAACAGTGTGGTTTGGGGTGTGGTGTGGGAAGAATCACCAGTTAGGACTGGTGATACTGGTATGGAAGATTTTGGGTTATCCAGTCCAACCTGGAACATGAAGGGACAGGAGGGAGGAAATGTGTGGCTGTGTTATTGCCATGTTCACGGAATTAAATTCATTATCCACCACCGACTTCTGAGGAATAAATCTGTTCAGACATCAGACCTGTGCCCAGGTCAGCACTCAGCACCAGGCAGGAGTAAATCCTGGGAAATATCCCAGTAGGGACAGGAGATGGAGCCTTCAGTGAGGGCTGTGTGTGCCAGCCCTGCAGCTGCAGCTGCACTAAGGGGCTGCTCCCAGATGGAGCCACATTGTTCCTCAAGTGCTTGCCATGAATAGGTTTTATCACTCTCAATCCCACAGGGGATAAAAAAACCCAAATGTGTCTGCTGAAAAGCTGTTTGACAGGCAGTTGGTCTGGCTGGAGCTCCAGGCAGGTGGGGATGGCTGCCCTGGAATCTCAGGGATGGCTTTTCCCTTTTCCTGGGCTCCACATCCCAGTTCTCACTGGGATCATCCCCAGGGCAGAACCCCCCACCTGCAGCAGCTTCCTTTGGGTACAGCAGCTGTGTGCACTAATCCAGATGTGTAAATTCACAGGCAGCAGGGCTGGCTCTGACCTGCCAGGGCCCTGGAAAACCCCTTGTCCCTCAGGGATCATGGAATCACAGAGGCTGGAAAAGACCTCAGCAATCCAACCATTGAATGAATGCATTCCAGAATATTTGAGCCCCCAGATCTGCTTTCTCTGCAAAACAGAACTATCAGAGATGGAAAAGGGACATTGGCCATGATCCTCATCCTGTTTGAAGTGTGGGAAGAAAAGAGCAGCCAGAGATGAGCTGTTGGAATCATCTCCTGGGACAATCCCCTGGGATAATCCCACTGGGGAGCAGCCAGCTCTGCCCCTTGGTGACTCCTTCTGACAGTGAAACAAGATTTCCACAGGATCCCCCAACGCCCAGGACCTGATCTTACTTCTGCCACTGACAAATCTGATGAATTCAGAGGTTTCAAGGTGAAAACACTGAATAAAACCCCAATCTCTGAGCCTCACACACTGCCCAGGATTTTCCAGCTGGGAGAAGTTCCTTTTGGGATCATGGACAAAGCTGTGGTTTTAGGGAGGTCAAGACTACTTGTGAAATGTTGATTAAAAAGTTGATTAGTTGGCTGATTAGATGTGAGGTTTTGATGTGGATTATATTTAAGGATCAGCAGCAGTTAAGATAAATTTATAGCACGTCCTAAGCACCTCAGTCACAGCAACTAATGGGATTTTAGCCATAAAACCTTCCTCTCAGGTGATAGTCCTCACCATTAGAACAAAAGTAGAATCAAAGGATTTAAGACTCTTTCTTCTTGGTTTACAATCTTCAATTCTTCTTTTCCCCTCTGGAAACCTTAAAAAGAACTGCAAGAAATATAAATTTTAGGAAGGGAAATCAAGCTCCAGTTTGAATCCCAATGAAATTACTGAGAGCAATCCACAGACTTTATCCATGAGTACATCAAAGCACCTTGTGTTGTTTATCTTCACAATAAAGTCATGAAATAGGAATCTTCCAATTTAACAGGGAAAACCTGCCCCTTCCAGGTGAAAGACTCAGGATCTGGATCTTTAGGAGTTTTGGTTTTGGTTTGTTTTTGTTTGTTTTGGTGTTTTTTTTTTGTTGTTGTTTTGTTTTGTTTTGTTTTGTTTTTTTCCCAAAATAACCAGGGCAAAGCATAAGCAGGGAATGAAGCACCAAAATTCACCCATGGAATGATTTCCCATGGTGGTTTGGCAGAGCCACAGTCACAACAGGTCTGCTCTGAGCCCACTGATTATTTCCTCCTCTAAAAACCAGGAGATATTTAAAATACCACAAAATATTGACCAGAGCACAGAGTGCTCTAAAGGAGGTTATCAGTGAACAAAATCCTATTATTTGATTTAGTTAAATCCAGTTTTTATTCTATCAAAGCATCACTTCTCTCTCAATAATGTCAAATAAGGTATCAGCACATCAAAATGTCTGTAGCCTCATGGAATAACCATTTGTTAGTGCAAATGGAGCACAGTGCTGATCTGGGGGGTCCTGGTAGGCAAAAACCCATTTAAATTCTTTTATTGCAAATCTAAATTTCCCTTTTCTAGTGTTGCAGGATTGTATAACTTTGTCACTTGCAGCTGAGAGCTGTGGGATGCACCAGGGGCTAGATTCTTCTGTATTTCACATTATAAATGCCACCTATATTTATTTCTATTTTGTTACTATTATTTTATTTTTGCTATAAGTCTTTTTCTACCTACATAATTCATGGCTCTAAATAGAATTAAATGAACATTTTTGCAATAGCACTTAATCCCCTCTACACCTTTTAGGAGATATTTGATCTTGAGAAGGATTTGTTTCTTGAGACCACTACAGCAGTATTTAATAATTTCTGTTTAAAATCAAGCAAACTTCATAGACAACATTTTTTTTTTTTTAATGCTAACCTCAGTGGATTTGCTTTTAATAGCATAAAAGAAGTGTGGCTAATGATAAGACTCTTAAATTCTTCTATTTTAATCCTTTTCTGACCTTCTTGTCTTTTGTAATCTTTGGTAACTACACCCAAAAGAAAAAGTTTCTTCCATTTCTTCTTCTGTAATGCAGTCAAATCTGCAAATTGCAGATAATCTCCCAGGTACTCCTGTTTCTGATTCTGTTCACGTTGGAAATATTGGAATGTTGGAAGATCCAGCCTGGTTTTTGTTGGATTACAGGCAAGACTTTATGCAGACCACAGTTTACCCATGTGCAGTTATGAAAACACATGAAATATTTTTAAAATCTTGCCTCCTGCCTTTTAAAATAAGTAATAAATGCCAATGTAGGGATCCCAGGCACCACGACTTGTTTAAGTACATGTGGGAACAAAGCCAATATAAAGTGATTTAGGATTGATTCACTATAAAACTTAACTTGTAAAAAAAAAAAAAAAAAAAAAATCATTTTTATGTCATTCCTAGTCACTAGAACATAAAGAGGCATAATACACTCCAAAAATCCAATTCTTGAGGACCTCAGAAGCAACTTATTTCTCTCTGTTTCTTCATTTTTATTCAGACAACCTGCCAAAAAAAAAAAAAATAAAATTGGGAGAGACAAAAAAAAAAAGCATTCACTCAAAGACACCAAAAAAGTATTAAGACACCAAGAAAGGTATTCAAAGACACAAATAAAAATCAGTAGCATTTCATTTCAAACAAAGGCAGAAAACAAACCCAGGCTGCTCTTTCCTCCCCTCCTTTGTTTTGCTTCGTCTCTTTAACCCTTCCCCAAGAGGAAAGAAAAATCCATGTTGGCCAATTGTCTTTCCATTAAAATCTGCAACAAACTCCTGCAGCTTTACAGAGCAGCCAGATCCAGGCAGGAATATTTGCCCAGGTATTGATCCCCCTGCAGGATGTGCTGCCTTTTCCCCTTTTCCCGACCCCCTTGAGCAGGAGAGGATCTGGATTTTTTTTTTTTGTTTTTTTTTTTTTTTGTCTGGATAATTGCTTTGAAGATTTAGGTCTAGATTTTTAATCTCAGAAGGGTGATGTACCTGGGAGAATCTCAGGAGAAGGAGGGGGGAAAATAAAAAGTGTGGCTAATGGATGTGCAGGGAGCATCTCAGTGTTTTCTGTGGAACAAACAAAGTGTGACAAGGACCTGAGATTAGGATCTGGCAGTTGTGAAATTTAGATGGAGAACCCTACAAAGAGCTCTTAATTCCACTGCCAGTGGTCAAAATCTGTCATATAATAATCTCAATAATGCTGTAAATATTTTTATTTTGAGGGTCTTTGAGTATTTCCAAACCCAAGTCCAGGTTTTGCCTTTATTTCTTCTGCTCAAAATGGGAAATTATTTCCCTTTCCTGAAACAGCAACACTTTAATTACAGAGCCCCTATCTGAAGTTATAATTGCATTATTTCTATTTTTATTTTTTTACCATTTCCTTAGATTTAGCCATGGTCTGGTGGTGCAGTGGAAGGTGTCTCTGCCCATGGCAGGGAGTTGGGATAAGATGGGCTTTAAATTCTTTCCAACCCTTCATATGAGTCCACGAAATAGCAAAATTAGAAAAAAAAAGTCCTTAAAATTATAATTGTGACTCCTCAGAAACAGGATATCTGTCTCCCCACACTTACATCTTACAGATGAAATTTTACAAACTTTGAAGTCACCAGAAGAATTTGTGAGCCTGCATTTGAATTTTCACCTTCAGGCCTGATTTTTTTTTTCTATTTTGCTCTTACAATCATTCTGCAGAAAGAAGAAAATTCTACTGCTTTTCTTGACATGATTATTATGATCTATTCTCTAAATACCTTGTCTTTTCCATTGATTATCAATTCAATCCATGGGTAATTAACTCCTAATGCCCTGCCTGGGCTGAGGTGAAATCCCCTGGGGACTATCAAGGTTGTGGTTCTCTTATGGAGCAGAATTTATATTTTCCCCCCTCTAAACATTTGTGTGGCCTGTAGGGACTTGTTATTTCAGCTGGAATTTCAGTCCTAGCTTTGGAATTAGTAATGGATGACACTGCTTTCCTCATGTTTGGTTTCTTTATGGCATTATTTGGCCTCTCTGTATCCATATGTGTAATACAATTATCATTAATGGGGTTAAAGGAGAGAATACAGCTGGAGTTGAGGCTTTTTTAGCAACTTTCAATGTTCCCCATAAGGCCACACAATATTCCACCTCTGGAGCCCTGTTCCACCTTGAGGGATCCACAACAACATCAAAAAATGGTTTGGGTTGGAAAGGATATTAAAGATCATCTAATCCATCACCCTGCCATGGGCAGGGCACCTCCCACTGTCCCAGATTGCCCCAAATTCTGTCCAGCCTGGCCTTGGACAATTCCAGGGATCCAGGGCAGCCACATCTTCTCTGGGAATTCCATTCCAGACCCTCACCACCCTCACAGGAGAGAATTTATTGCACTTATCAAACCTCTTTATGTTTGAGCCCATTCCCCCTCCTCCTCCCACTCCAGTTCTTGGTGCTGAGTCTCTCTTTGGATTCCTGGTGGCACCTTCAGTCACTCTGAGGTTTCCACCAGGTCTCCACAGGCTGTCCCTTCCCAGGCTGAGCATCCCCAGTGTTCCCTCTCCAGGAACAGGTGCTCCAATCCCCTGGAGTTCAGGTTGTGTTTGATCCTCTGCCAAATTCCCCCATGATGTCACATTGCACCTAAAACTGGGAACCTAAGGAACAATCCTACACTTGCTGTTGACAAACCTGGAGAAATTTGATAAAATACTTTTTGGATGTTTTTGTACAAACACCAAAGCTTTTTCCTTCCCCCCAAATTGTTGCCACTGAAGCATTTGAAGATCTGGAACTTTTCTTTTGAGGCAAAAGTCTTTCCCTCCTGTTCTCTCCCTCATGCTGTGTTGACACATTTTCATCAGCTACATCGTGTTACCTCTTCTGCATTAAAGCTAATCACAGCCTTGGAGTTTGCAGTTAGCAGCTACAAACACAAAGATTTCTCCCTGTGAGACCAGAGCATTCCTCGAGCAATTTTCCACCTTTATGCAGGGTTTTGTTTCATCAGGGTTGATTTTTTTTTTTTTTTTCTTTCTATGTTGTTTCTTACCATCTGCCTTGCAATTAAGTTGTTTAAGAGCACCCACATCAAAGAAGGGCTCTGGTTCTCTACAAATAGACCTCTCTGCTGCACTGCAGAAGTGACAAAAATAATCCACCCAGTCCCACAGTTCAGAGTGATGAAATCAATATTTTACCCTGGTATTTTTTATTGACTTACCAAAAAAAAAAAAAAAAAAAAAAAAAAAAAAATCAAAAAAAAGGACATGTTAAACATGTCCAAATTAAAAAATTCTTCGCTGGAGAAAATCTAACCAGCAACATTTTCATTTTTAATAAGTCTTTCTATGCAAACACAAATTATATTATAAAATTAATGGCATTTTTTTTGTGTGGTTTTTTTTTAATTTATTTCCTCTATTAAAACCACAATAAAATTCCATCCTTATATTACATTTAAAGTTATTTTTCTGGAAAAAGCTAATTGTGGTTTGAATGTTATTTCAGGTGTTCAGGGTTTATGGAGTGTGGAGAACAGGAAGCTTTGAAGGAAAAGGTGGGAGATAAGGGTCAAAGAACAAACTTTTAAAGTGCTTCACTTTAATTGCTGTTCTAGGAATGTTGAAGGGATGAGTTCCTCAAAAGATGCAATATTTAAAAATCTAATAATAAGTATTAAAAAATGGATTAGAGAAGCTGTTTAAAACAAATGGCATTTTATTTTTGTGGCTTTTTTCCACCACTTCATAGAATGAATAATTTGAGTTGGAAGGAGCCTAAAAATTCAACCAGTTCTAAACTTCCTCCATGGGCAGGGACACCTTCCAAGCTGGACTTGGGCACTTCCAGAAATGGGGAAACCACAGCTACACAACATAATTTATTATAATTATAGAGGAAAAAGGAATAGAGACCATCCTGTGTCTGAGGGAAAATATTTCCAAAGGTAAAAATGTGCTAATGGTTTCCATGATGTGCCACCAAAGCAGCAGGACAAAAAGGGAATTTGAGGAAATATTTCAGTGCCCAGGTGGGTGATTGTTTGCAGTGACCTCCCTAAACAACCTGAAACCAAGCTGAGAAAATGGGATTTTCTGTTGTCTTCCTTGCTGACCTCTGCTGTCAACTCAGAAAGAAAGTAAATTAATCAGAGTGTGTTTGCTTTGTTCAGGGAGCAATGTTTTCTTTTCCACGTGTTGTGTTTGATTTCAGCAGCTAATGGCCCAATTTATTAAGAAGAAGCAGGGAATTTTGCAAATGCCATTTCTCTCATTAGAGCCTGATGAGGAGCCTGAACTGGGCTGCTCCACTCCCCTGGCACAGCCCAGCAGGTTTTTAACCTGATATTCCATTGGCAGCTGCTCCCCAAGGATTTCACACCAGCTCTGTCTCTAAACTGCTCCTAAGCTGGGAATGAGCCGAGCCCAGACAGGCAAACCTGGAATTTTTTGCCTCAGAGTGAGTGACAGCACCATTTCCAACCACTTGGAGATTTCTTTTGGAGCTGTAACCTCCCTTTTTGTTTCTGATTTAAATTCCCCTGGCTGCATTCACACACAGCTCTCCAGAATTTGCCCTGATTTACCTACAGGATTTACATAAAGGAATTATTTTCCCACAATGGCTTTTTTTTTTTTTTATTCTAACTAGCAATTAAAATTTCTGCCATCTTTCTGCAAGGCAAGTGCCTTTTGACCCTGAGAGCAAAACTTCAGCCTTAGAAGTCATTTAAAACTCTTTCACCTCCCAGACATTTATTTCTTCTCCACATTTCAAAAGCTTCAGCTCTCTTCTGCACCCCCAGGTGGGAATGGTGCTCAGCAAAGTCCTTTCCCTGCTCCTGGGATTGATCCATCCAGGCTCTCCTTCATGGAAATCACATTATTTCTCCCTTTGCAGAGATCAGTGCATGGAAATTCAGGTGTTGGGAGGGATTTATCCAGCTTTATCCAGCTTCTGGGGATGGTCCCTCACTGCCTCAGCCAGCTGGAATCACCATTCCTGGGGATTTCACTCAGCTGGGGATTTCTGTATTTCCATGGACATTTGACTCCTAGGTGCCACCAAAAGCCTCATCAACTCTGAAGCAATTAAAAACAGAGGATTTGCAATTAATCACCAGCTTTGCCTTGTTACACTTTCCCCTTTCTGCTTTCATTCCAGTGATTGCGAGCAACCAAATTTCAATTAATTGTCAAATTTTGAGGGAATTAGGCTGAGTGTTTTCAAAGTGATGTCAGGGCTGTGGCAATCACTTTGTTGCTGTCTGAGAAGCTTCCCTGAGACGCAACTTCCATGCAAATGCAGGAGCTGGTGTTTGAAGAGCCCTGGGAAGGCTCAGATCAGAGGTTCTTCTCCCTGAATGTCACTTCACAAAGAGTTTGTTTGCACACATTATTTACCTTTGGATTTCTCCTTTTTTTTTTTTTTTTTACTCCAGGTCTGATCCAAAGCTTATGTCAGGTAGTAGTAAAAATTGTGACAGGTAGATAAATTTGTGTTGATTTTCAGAGGAACTTCTGTCTGTGTGAAGGGGAAGGAGTCAGAGTCATTTCTGGAAATTCTGGTGAAGGTTTCTGTCCCATCAACCTGCCAGGCTGACCCACAGTGAGTTTTCTTCTTCTTAGGAAACCCTCCTACCCCCTAGAGGGGGCTTAGAAAGAGAGATGTGTGAATTGGGAGAGGTTTAATTAGCAAAAAAAAAAGAAATTGTAGCCTTTGTGCTAATAATATTAATAATATTCTCATTTCAAATCAATGGGGTGAAATCTGTGGAGCTGAAAGGATGGAAGAGCAGGATCAATGCTGCCTGGGATACATTGAGTTTAACAGGTGAATTTTCATCTCTCCTTCAGCCAAGTTTTACAAAATTATAAGAAAAGGTCACCAGGATGGGGACCATCAAGTTTAGCAGTTCTGAATGATGTAAATGAATGTGTATTTTTAAATAACATTATGGCTAAAACTCAGGTAGCATCACTATGGCTCAGTGCTGGACTCATCCTGCCAAGAGGGAAGGAATGAAGTCACTCTTCAGAGAAGTCCTCCAGGGCTGCATTTATTACAGGACAGCAGGATGGAGCTGAAACTATAAAACTGTAAACCTTGAAATTCACCCCCAAAAAAAGTTCTGAGAGGAAATATTCAGAGTGAGCTCTGTGTTACTGCCTGAAATTTACACTTTAATGGCAGGTGTTAATGAGCAACAGCTAAAGCCTGATCTGTTCTCTCAAGAGCTGCTTCAGAAATAAAATCTTCCCACCTAAACAGAGTAAAAAACTTTAAATTTTGACAGTATGTGGAACAGCAGCTTGTGGGGAAGAATAAACCCAGTTCAGAAAGCTGAAGAGATTTAAACAATGCAGAAACCAGGAGGGATCAGGAGAGCTGGATGTCACAATTCTGCTGAATTCCTTAATGAACTGTGTGATTGACTTTTAATGCGGGAAACTCAGAACAGGATCTGAAGGAGCCAACAGGGAGAGCCTGGGGTGCCAGGACAAGGAATGGGATGGGATTTTGGGGAGGAATTGTTGCTGTGAGGGGGATGAGGGGCTGGGATGGAATTCCCAGAGCAGCTGTGGCTGCCCCTGGATCCCTGGAATGTTCATTTCCAGGTTGGACATTGGGGTTGGATCCACCTGGGGCAGTGGGAGGTGTGGGAGTGGAATGGGTTAAACTTTAAGGTCCTTCCAACCCAATCCATGATCTATGATTTATGACTTAGCAGAGCTATGTAGATTGTGTTGTTTTGACTTTTCTTTCAAGGTTAATTTTGTCTCCAAACACATAAAGAACAGTTTTGCACAACTCTTTTAAAAATGAACCAGTGCAAATCCCAAATACACGTGGCTCCAGCAGAGCTAGAGCAGGCAGAGCAACAGCCCCAATTCATCATGAAAAGCAGGTGTGAAAGGGAGAGGAAAACTATAATCAAAAATGAAAAATGACCACGGCTTTTTAGGAAAGTTGTTATCACTAATTTAATCAAAATATAATATTTTTATGCATATTTTTGGGTGGATTCTTCTTATTCCCTCTTAAGTAATCTGAATTTTCAGGATACCCCAGTCTGTAGTAATAACAGACATTATATATCTTCCATCTATGTAGTCTCTGTAAAGATACTCAAGAGATTCATCAACTTTACAAGGCATATAGAAATGAGTCCTATACAAATTACACATCCCTGGGGTAGCACCAATCACAGAAAAAAAATAAATCCCTGCCTTTCCATTAAAGCAGAAATTTCTGAAAGTAAAAGACCTGCAGGAGTGAAGGGTTAATAAATTCCAGAAAACAAAATTGCAGGCAGAGAGCTGTGAGTGCAGAGCTGTCTCCCTTCCCTGATAATGGAACAAACAAGGTGATTTCAGCACAACTAATTGTCAGAGATAAGCAGCAAGTGCTGGGCAGGGAGGTGAATCTGAGCTCTGACACTCAGAACATGTTAAACACTTTTACCTGCCTGAGCTCAGAGATCAGAGCACTGAGATTAAGCCTCATTTGCTTAGCCAAGAACTGTGGATATGATTTGTTTGTAAAACACTCCCAGTCAAGAATACTCTTCAATAATGCCCCAAAAAGTAAGTTCAATACCCTTTTCCCCAGGGTTTGCCTGTTTGGGAAGAAGCCATTTCCCAGTTCCAGAATAAATCAGAGTGCTGTGTAAATAAAGCCCTCACAAAAGTGTGTTTGCTGTCATTAGCCAAACCACTCGTTGTTGCAAGTATTGCTAAGCATTCCTTGGAGAACCATTTCATCCCAGCCCCAGCAGCTTGTTTGTGCTCCACAAACCTTCCACAAGCACTTACTAAAGCCAGCTACCCAAGGAGTTAAGTGGAGTCCATTTATAAACACATTTATAAATAGAAACGGGGAGTTAAATGCCATTAGTCATTTTGAAGGTATTGATGGAGCCTCCTATCAGAATAATTAGAGATATTCCTTCTCCAGGCATTGCTTATCCATGGGATTGATGGATGGAGCACTCCTGCTGCTCTGCTCTGAAAAGCATTTACTGGTTTGGATTGAATGAATTCCCAAAGTGTTTAATGCACGCAGAGTAACCCAGGTGTGGCTGTTCCATTTGGGACATTCAGGAATCCCAGGATCACTGAGCTTGGAGATCTCCCAGAACATTAAGTCCAAGCTGTCCCCACTTTGTCCCCAGCCCAGAGCCACATCCATGTGACACCTCCAGGGATGGGGACTCCAAACCTCCCTGGGCCTGACCACCCTCTCCACAAAGAAATTCTCCCTGAATTTCTCCATGAAGATGCAGGAGAAGCACTGCATTTGCCTTTACCTTATTTACACACAGTGAAGTTGAAACATTATAAATGATCAATGGGAGAACTGGAAATAATTCCAATTTTTAATGATGTTTCTGACTATTCCAAAGCCAACTGCTGTCAGGCAGGGAGGAAGGGAGCATTTTCCCAGGCAGAATTCTTCTTCAAATGCAATTAAAAGTAGTAGAAGGTTAAAATAAAAGTTGTAAGAGAGCACAGCACAGCAGGACCGGGAGGAGCAGGGCAGCAAACAGCAATTCCCCCTGGACTAGGAAATGAAAAAGGCTTACTAATTCATAAACTAAAGGTGTCTGAGCTTTAAAAGAGAGAACTTGTGGGACCACAGCTTCGATTTTTCCATTTTATTAACCATATGATGTGCTGTAGGCATGTAATTTTGTGAGTTTGGAATTCACTCACTTCCTCAACTCTGTGTTACAATCCCTGCCAGCACCTTGAAATAAGAGCATTCCACAGCAGCAATATCCACTGGCAGAGGCTCCCAGCTGGGGGGGAAAATCCATTTCATGTTCTGCAGGGCTGGCAGGGAGAACAATGAGGGAGCAGGGAAAGGGAACAGTGATGAAAAGGGAGGAAAAGCAATTTTTTCAAAACTGTACTGATTATTTTTTTCTTTTTAAAGAGGTATTCTTATTAAATTTGTGTTGTTGTTATTATTATTATTGCTATTATTTTACTGTGTTGTTACAAGAGCAGCATCCTGCCATGATGCTCAGGTAGTTGAGTGAGGTGCTCTCCATTCATGTGCAACTTGTGTATCCTGAGAATGGGATCTGGAATTTAAAAACAACACAAAACAAAAGAAAACCACATGGAATTTAGGAATATAGGAATTGTTGCTGTCACCTTTCTCCAGGCAGAGCCACAGAAATCAGTGCAGGGAGAAAAGGTGGGAGCAGCCTGGATCAACTCCACTCTCCTGGGTCAGAGTCTGGATTCTTTCTTTATGACAGCTCCAAATGGACAAAATTTGCCAGGGATGATTTCCAAAAGGGAGAAGGATTATTCTTTACCTTTTAGGTTATTAAATCATTCCATAATCATCACTGCCACAGAGCAGGATCTTGTTAAACACATCCTTAGCCTGGCCAGCTGTCTGTTCTTATGTTCTTTATATTCCTTGGGAGTGGCAGCATCAGAAACAAGATATTTCCCTTCTGCTTCAACCCTGGTGAATTTTTAACCCTGATTTTCAAACAGGCCAAGGGATGAGCTTATAAACTGCTTTAATTGTTTGAATTCTGCTCTCTAATTCATACCTGAGCCATCCCTGTGGAATGATGTGTTAAGGACCTGTTGGATAAGAGGAAGAGCTACAGGTGAGACCTGGGTTCTTCAGCAGGTGATTTATGGAGCCTTCTGGCCAAAGTAGTGTTAGCAGTAAAAAAGCAGCTCTCTGGGGAAGAGTAAAGCCAGAGCAGGGAGTGGGGAAGTGAAAGACACGGTAAAGAAAGATTATTTCACTTAATTATTCTCCTCAGTGCCAGGCCTGGCTCCCCCCACTGATGAAGAGCAGGGAGAGGGACACACAGCAGCTGCTGCTCCTGGGGGATGTGCCTTTAGAAAGCACAGACACAGCTCATCTGAGGGTCTGTGAGAATTCCCAGCTTCCTCATTTATCTCTGCATCCAGATGGCTGCCTGAACCCATGGGAGATCCCCGAGGAGCAGCAGGAAGGGGCTGCCCAGCCAGGCAGGGAATGGTCCCACTGCAGCAGCGAGCACTCACTGCACAATGGGACCAGACATGGGGAAGCTGCCACTCCAAGGCCTTTGGGAAAGGTGTGCTGTGGTCTGGCTGGTGTGGGAATTGTCAAGGCTCAAGCAATCCACGAAGTGGATTGTCTGGGTTTGCAATAAAGGATGTGGCCAGCAATGTGAATTCTGTCACCATCTGCTGAACCAGGTGGGGCAGTGACCCTGATCTCTGTGGGGTATCTCCTGCTAATGGGCCATCTTTAAACCAGAAGGGGCAATCCTCTTTATCTTTCTCACAGCCCATCCTCCCTCCAGGAGATATCCCCTGTTAATGGGCCATTGTTTAAAACTGGGTGTGGCAGAGCTTCTTATCACTGTGCCAGATCTCCTGTTAATGGGCCATTGTTTAAAACTGGGTGTGGCAGTGATGCTCATCACTGTGGGAGATATCTCCTGTTAATGGGCCATTGTTTAAAACTGGGTGTGGCTGTGACCCTGATCTCCTGGCACACATTATCTGCTAATGGGCCATCTTTAAACCAGCTGGGCAATCATCTTTATCGTCCCACAGCCCATCCTCCCTCCAGGAGATATCTCCTGTTCATGGCCACTGAGTCCCAGTGCATGACTGATAAAATTCCATCATCCCACTGGGAGATGCTCCAGCCAGGGGAGGAGCCAAGCCTTTCCTACCCAGATAAAAACTGAGATTTTGGACACCAAGGGACCTTCTGTCCACTGGATTCCAGAGGAAAACCAGACCCTTCCACATCATCCCTGGAGCTTCAGAGGAAACTGCACCTTCTCCAGGAGCACTGCTCCAGCTGAGCCACATCTGCCCCTGCAGGAGGATGCAGCACCATGGAATGGGACTGTGCCACCACCCTGACTGACTGACTGTGTCAGCTTGGATTCTGACTCTGGCAGGGTTTGGGATTGTTCTGTGTAATACTGCATTTCTATTTTAATTTTCCTAGAAAAGAACTGTTATTCCTAATTCCCATATCTTTGTGTGAGAGCCCCTTAATTTCAAAATTATAATAATTTGGAGAGAGAGGGTTTTCATTCTCCATTTCAAAGAGAAGCTCTTCCTTTATTGGCAGATAACTGTCCTTCAATCAAATACATGGATTTATTAAGAGTGAGATGAATTCTGCACTTGGAGCTGCTCCCAAGCCAGGGCAGGACCTCTGGGTGGAAACTCTGTCCCAAAAGATGCAGCACCCCCATTTTCAGCCTTTCACACCTCATTACCTGCACTAGTGGGGTTACTTCTGCCTTAAGGGTTTGCTCCTTAGCTAAGGAATTGAGGATTTCGTCTGGCTGATTACAGAATTCCAGGATGGTTTGGATTTTAGGGGACTTTAAAGCCCCTCTCATCCCACCCTAAGACAGGGGCACCTTCCACCATCCCAGGTTGCTCCAAACCCAATCCAACCTGGCCTTGGATTTACAGTTTTCTTGGATTTGCACTTGCCATTTTGCAAAATCTCAACTGAAAGCCTTGGACAAAGCGTCCAAAGGCACCACAGTTTAGACAATAAGTTAAATAATTGCATTGCCAATTAGGAATATTTTTAAAGCATTTTCACGCATTGTCTTGCTTGATTAAACTTTGCTGTGACATTTCAAACTGCTAATGTGTGCTGCTTGTAAAAGTTTGCCAGTTAAATGGAAATTGAGACCTTCAGGCTGAATTGTAACTAATTATTCCAAATATTGCTATTAGTAGGCGAGAGTAAATGATATGAAAATGAAAATGTGGCTCAGATGTCTAAATTTTGTGCTGTACAAGAGGAGCTCTCAGAGATTTCCATGCACATGAATTCATAGTAGTTGATATTGCTGGATAAACTGTAATTCCATCCAGGAGATTTTGCAGGAATAATGTTCCTCTTGCTGATAGCAGAGCAGCAATAAACCCCACATATTCCAGGTGCTCAGATTTGACACATAACATCCACTTGGTCAATAAAGGGTGAATTTTATGAGTTCTGCTGGAGTGAGGAGAGAGGAAAAAAGTCTTCATCCTGATTTTATGGGACTGGATCAGTCCTTAAGTACCAGCAAAGCTCCTTGCAAGAGTGACCCTAAAAACTTCAGATCAGGGTATGGAAAAAGCATTTTCACTATGAGGAGCAGCTGTAACTTTAATGCAACTTTAAAGCAGCTCTATAGAGATGGATTTATACTATTTCAGACTTGACCTTGAGAGTGTACATAATCTTCAGCCCTTATTTTCACTCTGTGAACCACAGCCACCTTTCCACTGGCCAACACATTCATGGCCCAATGGCTTTGAAAAGGGAAAGCAGCAGAAATTGAAGTCACCAACCACCAAAACTTGCTGAGATTTAACTGAGTTTAGTAAAAAAATAAAAATAATAACAAAAAAAAAAAGTTTATATAAGAAGTAACAATTCCAAAGATCTTAACATTTCTAATTCCACTCTCTATAAAGACAGTCCCTGAAACCATTTTGAAATGCTCCTAAAAATATTTAATGAACTGTGAACTCTTCTGTCTTAGAGTTCAGCAATTCATCCCTTTTTAGCTTTCTTTAGTTCACATGGGTTTTATTCTGTGTATATCTAAAAGAGAACAGTGATTTCCGCTCAAAGACACAACCCAATATTTATGTGCCAACAGCAAAGGCAGGCTAAGTCTAATTACAAGAGAAATTTGAGTGATTTCCATACCCTAATGGCAAATCCTTGCTTTTTGCAGTGTTGCAAAGCTGATGGAGAAAATGAACTGCCATAATCCAATTACATTGCAGGAGCTGTCTGGTGATTTCAGGAAAACAACATTTACTAATCTGTTAAGTAAGTCACTGATACGATAAAAATTATGCCTAATATGATAAGACTTCATTTTGCATTAAATCACGACCACATCTGGGAATTCCAGTCCCAGTGACACTCTCCAGGAGCTTTGTGATTTAAATGACTTTAGGTTAAGGAAAACAAGAGATGCTTAATGACTTTACAGCCATTTCAGAGCAGCAGCATTGAGGGTTTCAGTCCAAACCCAATAAAGGTGATGTGCTCAGGTAAGGAGCAGGGTGGGAGCTGATGCAGGTGCAGGAGGATGAGAATGAGGATGAGGATGGGAAGGTGGCACTCAGAGCTGGGAGCCCCTCTCTGCACAGCCCTTCAGCTCAATTTCCCCTTCCAGCAGGGATGAATCCCTTAAAATGACAAATTGCCCCCTGTGGTTTGAACAGAACGGATCTGAGATTTCCTTGCAATGTGGAAACTTTTTACAGCCAGGAGCCAGTGCAATAATGTCAGGCTATTAAGGGGCAGTTTCTGCTGTTTTCCACACCTGACAAATGTCCTGTGTTCTGGGTTTGCTGTGGGGACATCACCAACTTTTCCCTGTGTAGATGCAGGAATTCATTCCCCTCACATCCATAGGCTTTCACTCCCACATTTGCTCTTTGACAAGGAGCTGGCACAGGATGCTTTGGGAAGAAGTGGATGTCTGGAACATGCCAATTTGAGCTGCTAGGCACTCCATCTTCATTCATAATCATTAACGAGGTGCCTCTGAACCCAGATGCACGAAGCTTCGTGTCTCTTTTAAAATTTCTGGCTAAATATGCTCTAAATAGATGCATGTCTTTCTATTAAAGCACAAAAAGATAAAATGGCATCATTAGAGACTGGCAGCTTCTGCCATCCGTAGCAATGACCAGCTTTTAGAATCCATCTCCATTTTTTGTATCAATTAACTTCTCTAACTAATCAGGCACTTCATGAAAACAGCTCCTTTTCATCCACTTGGGTTAAAGTGGATAATGTTCAATGATCCCTCATTTGCACAATCTGAGGTGGTGAGAACCTCTCTCATCCATTCATTATTTGATATAATGTCTCTACTTTTTCTGTATTCACAGTGAACAGCTTTGCTTTTGCAAATTCCTAATCCCCATCATCACACCAAAGTTGCTTCCATAACTAAACCAGAAATACCAGCAAGTGCAAACCTTTATTCCACACAGTTGCTGGGTTAGTTTTCCAACCAATTTATGAGATATTGAAAATTTATGGTGTTCCTTATCCTGTATATCCTTCTCATATGTGATTCCCAATAAATATCATGTTGGAGAGATGGGGAGGGATAAGATAATAAAAATTAATAATAATAATAATGAATTATTAAAGACTAAAGGAGAATTTTGATTTAACTGTGACACAAGGGGACTGGAAACACCACCCCAAGTGTGAGCAGCTGGAGCTGCCAAATCCTTGGGAGTTTTTCCCAGAGCTGGGATCCTGCTGCACCAACCCAGAGCACCAAAGCAAAGTGAAGTTTACCCAAACTCCAGGCTGGGAAAGGCAGAAGCCACACAGCTCTGCCTGTGACACATTCTCTGCCCAACAAAACTGAAATGTGAAGGTTTTGTTGGATTACAAAGATGAGGTGGGAGATGATCATCGCTCTGTAGATGAATAAATCATAATTCCTCCAAGAGAAAGAAGTCTAAGAATAACTCAACCTAGGGCTTAGACAGGGAGATGCTGTTGAGGTGCTGAATGTGTTTGGGGTCAGCCAGCCCTGGAGCCCCAAGGTTGTGTGCTCAGGGTGGAGACACTGCCAAGTCATGGAATCACTGAGGCTGGAAAAGTCCCCCAAGATCATCAAACCTCACTTTCTACCACATTCCCCTCTTCCCTCTGCCCCAGGCTCTGCAGGGACACATCTGCTCCTGGTTTGAGCTCTCCCAGAGATGCCTTTTGGCATCAGAGGCCAGACAGAATTAAGGGAATAAAAATCTGTTATATTTACTGAAGGACCTTCAGGTGCATTTAAAGCAGACAAGATCCCCCAGGGGCTACACCCAAAATGGATGATGGGTCACAGTTTTCATACTTTTATAAGTTTGGTCCATTTGCATTTATCTTCCAATAAAGTCATTTATCCCAAGTTTGCTCCCCCGAATCACTTTTGCTCCCATCTCTGGGCCTGAGGCAGTGAGGTGTCCTTGATTCCAGCCTGGAGAGGAATTGTTGTGTCTGCCCAAAATGGGAGAGCAGCAGTGACACGGGATATGGAGTTTGGAGTGATACAATGAAGAACTGAAGAATTACAAATATATGAAAAATATCCAAGTTAACATCCTAAGGCATCACCAGGGATGGCAATTCCACCACTGCCTGCCTGGGACTGAGCACCCCGAGTCACCTCCCTCCCTCTGCCTTTTTTTGCAGACAAATCTGGATTGTGCCATTTGTTTACCCTTGGACTCTGCCTCCCTGCCTGGACATGCATTTTTAATTAGGTGCACTCCAGTTCCTTCCCTGCTTGCTCGCACTTTAATTTGGGAAGAGCAGTTTTCATTAGCTCTGCAAATATCCACTGTTCTTTGCAAAGTCAAATCTATTACTTGCCAAATAACCTTGCTTAGCCCTGGTTATCAGTTATCCCAATAATACTGGGCTCCCTAATTAGTCCAGCTGTTAACTGTTCAAATTCCCAGGGCTTAGCTGCATCAGGCAGCTCAGCATCCACAGAATCAGTGCTGGCACTTGGCAGGTATTTAAATATTTTTGTGCAGGCAGAAGTGGCTTTTCCAAGCTTCTGGGAAAGGGACAGGTTTGGGTTGGATTTTTAATTTAATTTAATTTAATTTAATTTTTTTTTTTTTTTTTTAATTCTGGTGCAGTTTGCCCTTTGTTTTAATGCCACTAAACCTGCACCCACACCTGGGAATTTCCCTGGCTTCAGTTTTTCTTCAGGACTCCTCAGTTCTGATGAAAAAACACAAGAGCTCTAATTGTCCCTTCCAGTCCTGGGCCACACTCAGAAATTCAGGTGGCATATTTGGGGATCTGGGGCTTTAGGATTTCTGGCCCCAAGAGGTAGAACCAGACCCAATTTCACTGGAAATTTGGGATACCACTGATGAAGGACTCAGTGCAGGTTTTCTATAATCACAATTTATCATTGACCAGTTTATATTTTTAAAATATATTCTCAAAAATCAGTTTTTTGTGTTAACTTCTCTACCCTGAGCATCAAAGATCAGTGTCACCTTTCTTATGGGCCATTGCAGAAAATCTTAGAATCTGAAACTTTTATTGAACTACTCTTTTTTTTTTTTTTTTTTTTTTTTTTTTCCGGGTTTATTCAGTCAAAAGAAACTATGGGGGGAAAAAAATCCCCCAAAGAGTAAAACCCAAACTCCAGGTATATCCAAACTTCCTGCCATAAACCAACATAATTTTAATTCAATGTTAATTCCTAAATGCATTTTCAACTTGTTTGTAGATGCTTAAGCAACTTTTCAAATAGAAAAGGACATTTAATTTTGGGTTTGAAAGAAGCACTCTGTTCAACTCCAAGATAAAGCTTCATTATTATTTTTAAGTCTGCCAAAAGCTCAGACAAATTTTCATGTCATATTGACAGAGTTTGGTTGTTTTTTTGGTTTTTTTTTTAATAAATTGAAAATAAGCTACAAAATCTTTTCTCAGGCTGCACCTCCAATTTTTCTTTTTGGTTGGAAATGATATTGAGTGTAAGAGGGGTTAATTCTCATCCCTTTTTCATCCTTTTGTGGGACCACAGAATGAGAAGTGGCCTGAGCAGAACCTGTTCAAGTGACACTTTCCACAACTTCTCACCTGAATTAACTGGGGAAAGTTAACCCACAACAGAAAACAAATGCACTGATGCAAGGAGAAATTTAAATTTTTTTTTAAACAAACTGAGAGCATGAAGGGATAATTTTACACCTTTGCCCACTGAAGTTTTTCAGATGATGCTCAGCAGCTCTGCAGATAAAGGTTTGCCTTGCCTTTGATGTAGACAGAGCTCCCAGGGATTTGAAAAAGGATCTGATTGGAATTTGAAGGTGAGTCCAGCAGCATCCCCTGTGGATGGAGGTTTCACCCAGACTTGTGGAGGTGTCCAAGGGACATTTCAGGGCACATTATTAAACATAATTTTTTTAAAGATCGTAATTTCTCCATAGAAATATCTCCCTTTTTTAATTTTAATTTACTGTGACAAGCAAGAAAGGATGAAAGTTACTGCAGTAATTTAAATAAATGCCCAAAAGTTCTGATACTCACCAGAGACAAGGGGAATTTCTGCAGTTTGGGAGAAAACAGGGAAAAGCTGTTTTCCATGTATTTCAGGTAAAAACAGAGGGATTTTTGTGGCAGAACAGGGGCCTCTCCTCATCACTCTTTTTTTTCTCCACAATATGGAACATCTCATGAAGTTTGGAGCAGCCTTTATTTGGGAAAACCCAGATTTCCTGTGTTCTTCTTTCCTAAAGTCATAATTGCAGATGATTTAGACAAACCCACAGCAGAATTTGGGCCAGATCAAGGCCCTGCATGAGTAGAAATATTTAAAATTATCAAGATGCAGAATTCTCTGGAGAGAGTTGGATGGAAAATGTCAGTTAAGAAAGCAAATCATCATAATTCATCTCAGCTACAGCCAGGTGAAAAATAAAAGGGTTTGAGATAAAGAATTGGAGAGAAATTTGTAGGTGGAAATATGGAGAACTTATGCAAAAGCAATCCCTGCCCAGCGAGAGCAGTGAGTGAATAAATGAGTGCTGAACAGGAAAGAACCATCCTAATATTCCAGATAATTTATTTATTCCAAATTAGTTCAGGCAGCACAGAAGATGCACTATTCATTCCTCAGTCTGGAGAAATATCTTCAAACACCTTTATTATACAATATTATATACACTACAATAAGCAATTAATATTATACAATATTAAATCTTCTGAATATTTCTTAGCCCACAATGAGACCTTGGTAGTCCACAGAGAGCCCTCAAATTTATTCTGGACAAGGAAGGTCTCCAGCCCAAACTGCATCAATAATTTGTGTCTACAATCACTAATTGTCCTTCAGGCATTGCTGGAACAACTCCCTGCTCTCAGGATCTAATCCAGCTCTGACAAATCTTCCTGAGGGATTCTCTGCAGAGGGCAGAGAAATCAGGGAATGTCAGTGACAACTCCAAGGAAAAACAAAAATAAGAATTTGGGCAACTTCAGAACTCTAATGATCAGCTCAGCTTCAGTATCAAATTAGCAAATGTAAATATCTTTATCTCTTTC
The DNA here is from genome assembly GCF_903797595.1 of Erithacus rubecula. Taxonomy (NCBI): domain Eukaryota; kingdom Metazoa; phylum Chordata; class Aves; order Passeriformes; family Muscicapidae; genus Erithacus; species Erithacus rubecula. The sequence continues at coordinate 18,233,412 of NC_136665.1, read as the reverse complement.
TTTGTTAAGTTAACCCTGGGATAATAAATAATGTTTAGTTTCAGCTTCTTTTTTTTTTTTTTTTTTTTTTTTTTTTTTTTTGCACAGGCTCAGGTAGAGAGTAAAACAATATTTGCTGCAACATTTTGCTGGAGCTTCCAGAAAGTTATCCTTGCAATAAATAAATAAATAAGGCAATGAATAAATACATATTAATTGGGAAGGCTGATTTTCAGCAGGAACACACTGGCTTGGCAAACAGACATTGTACTCAATCTCAGGGACCATTGAAATCCAGGGTTAGAATTCATTCTCAATTCACTTCATGGAACAAAAAACCAGAAAGAATGAAAACATATTTTTCCAAGATGCAACTTCCATTACCTTGCAAGAGCTATGACCCAATTGGAGTTCAGATGAATAACTCCTTACCTGATATATTTTTAAATCTTCTAATACTTCCACCTTAGGTTGGATTCTTAAGGAAAATCTCACTGAAGAACATCTCAAGAGCCCAGAGAATGTCTCCTCTCCAACAATTTCAATTTCAATTTCATTCCCACTCTTTCCATGAGTCAAAGTTCTTTATTCCCATTTATTTGGCACTGCAAAGGTCTCAGGTGTCAACTCCTGATATTTCCCACTGGAAAGATTTCAGAACATGTGTTTCCTTCTTTGTTGTCCTTCAGGATCAGGAGTTTTCCTGGCTGTGGTTTGGATTGCTGAGCAGGACAGTGATTTATGCACCCTGAAAGCTGGAAATAGGATTTCAATTATTTGTAGGTTGTATATCGATTTTTTTTTATGAGTGATCCTAATAAGACCTTTTAGCAGTGGACAGGCAGAAGTGTGGGTGGTTTTAGCAAGGAAATCAGCTGGGGGAAAGAAAAGAACTTTAATTATACCTGGTGGGAGGTAGAAAGAACAGGAGCAGGTACAAAATGCAGGTGCTAAATGGCAGATTCTGTTCTTGCTCCCTTCTCTGCCTTGGAGGAGAGACTGCAGAACTGCAAGAATGTTGAAAATCAAGGACAAGAAACAACAGGGCTGTGAGCTGTGTGGAGAGAGGCCTCAGGAAAATATGTTAAGCAGGACAGTAGAAATATGGAAACTTAATAATGAACCTTTATCTATTGTTTTAAGCTATTACAAGCAAGCATTGTTCAAAGCAAGATGTACCTGTGGCTTTATTAATTGGCTTAAGCAAACACTTGTCAGCTTTTAATATTCTACTGTTGGCTAGAAAGTTGTTAAAAACTTTGTGACAGAGAGAATTTCATCTGCTGTGCTGGCAGCTGAAGCTGTTCCATCTCCCTTGCTTGGCTCTGTAAAATGAGATGATGGTTGTGATGGAATAAAGCTTTGAGACAGCTGCTGCAGCATTCCCAAATTGTTTGTGTATACATAGATAATAAATGTAAATATAAGATGAGAGAAAAAATATCTCAGGAAAACTCAACACAGAACCACTGTCCTCCCTGGAATGATGGAATATTAAGGTTGAAAAGTCCTGTAAGATTATCAAGCCCAATCATTAACCCAGCACTAACGTTAAACCACAGCACAACACCACCCCAGAATTCTTACTGCACAAGAAGAAAAGAGGGTCAGGGATTCAATGCAGGAATAACACCAGTGCACGTGCTTGCAGCTCAGAGGATCCTGCACCTGACTGCTGAGCAGGAAAACTCCCAAAAAACCCAATCTCAGCAGATCCACAGAGAAATCTGAGGGCTCAAGCAAAGTTTGAACTCCAGACCCTGAGGCAGCTCCTCCAGAGGTGCTTAAAGGTGGCTTTAAAGGTCTTTTCCACCCCAAATGATGCTGTGGAAGCATCTCCTTGGAAACTTTGGGATTTCTTTAAGTTTAAAGTGGGAGGACAAACTTTTTCAGCAGGTCCAAATTCAGGTTGGACAGGTTTGGAGCACTTGGGATAGGAGAAGATATTCCCAGGGCTCCTGCAACCCCAAGAGCCTCAGGGTGTCTGTAACAAACCCAAAGTTCTTCCCACCAATGCCAAACACTCTTGGGATCCTGAGAAAACATTTCCTTGCTGAAATCAGGCTCCAGGCTGGAGAAAACACTTTTTAAAACTGCTATTAGGGCTGGAGCAAGGAAGAACCCTCCCTGGAGGATTTGGGGCAGAAGATTTTAGGACTGGACCCACCCCACCCTCAGGTAGAACAAGGAGCTGTGCACAGAACAGCTCCAAGGAGTGAGGGCAGAGATTTTTGTATTTTCAGGATATGGGTCTGCAGCAAAATGCCAGCAGGGATGTATTTCTCTTTTATGTAAGATAGATGCTCCTGTGGTCCTGTTACTTAAACATCTCAGCACCTCCTAAATCTGTGATTTCCTTCACAGTGCCCCATTAAATGGGGATTATGGACTGTGCATGTACCAAGCAGCACAAACCAGTCTGCACAGGGGGTCTGGAGCCCAGGGAGCAGGGAATTGGTGCTTCATTTTCTTCATTTCCTGATCATCCAAAACCACTTTCCTCTGTGTTTTCATCCTTTGCCCATGATCAGACCAGGTTCTGCAAAAGCACAAATGCTTCCATTTCTTTCTGCTGTTTTCTCTGAAAACTTCAAATTTCATCCATGAGCTTCACAAATTCGAAGTTTATTTGCTCTAGAGGGGAAAGATCAAAGGCTTCTTTGTTTATGTACCTTGTGACACAAATCAAAGCATTTTGCTTTGCCATTAATTTATCACATTGTTACCAGAAATACATCAGTGAAAGGGAAGCCTGGGAAAAGGTAAATTCCCAAATGCTTTTGCAGACCCCAAGTGACCACTAGATCTTGGTTTATTCCCAAGTACTCAAGGAATAAATCACCTTTAAACCACAAATTAGTGTCCTCAGTTTGGTGCTGAAGGGGGGGTGTTGTAGGAATAGACCTTTCTCCTCAGCAGAGAGGATCTTTATGATGTTCTTTGTGTGAGGAAATAGTGGGGACAATTTTTCCCTGCTGCCCTGGGAAGATGTCAGAAGGAAATAAACCTCTCCAGCCAGCCCTGGTGACAGATTTATTTCACTGATGAGTTAATTAAGGAAACAAAGGAATCATTTCCACAGGTGTGATAAATATCCAGTGTTGCACAAAGCTCTCCCTGCACTCCTTGGTGTCCTGGCTCTTTTTCAGTCAGCCCAAACTTTCAGTGATTCCATGATTTTATGGGCTTCATTCTCTCCAAAATAAAATCTAAGTCAGCTCTTTAATTGAGGCATTGGTTGTGGAGATAAAAAGGGAGTGGATTTGGCTCTTTAACTCCAAGAAAATCCATGTTGGTAACTCTGAAATGAGGGATCCCCAAATCCAGCTTGCAGAATAAACCTGGGAGCATCACTGGGTGGGAGTTCAGGAAAAGCTGAGTTTTCTCCAGCCACCTTGGGAGATATTTAACCACCTCATGTATTTAATCTCCTCTGATGGGAGCACAGAGCCTGCACCCAGCTTCAGGCACAGAGAGGAGCAGTGGGCAGAGGTGCTGCAGTGGTGCCCTCAGTGCTGGGGAGGAGGGCAGGAAAAAAGAAGGATGCAGGAGCAGAGGAGCCCTGGGCACAGCTCATTGCTGGGACAGTGTTTGCCAGACTCTGTTTGCCTCTTTTAGAGGGGCACAGAGCTCATCTGGCAGCCCTTTATGGAAATACTTTAGAAAATATTTCAGGGCAAAAGCCACTTTGATCTGAGGAGTCCATTAGCCTGAGAGGAACTTGCCATAAGGTTTGTTCTTGTCTGGGTAATTTTCTTTCCACTCCCCTCAAGGCAGAGCTATTAACCAGCCATGAGATTTTGTTTTTGTGTCAGGGCTGGAGGAAAGGATCCTGCTCCAAATGCTTGTTAAGAGGGAGGCTGTTCTTGTGCTGCTGTGTAAGGGTTTAGATTATTTTCATTTTTATTGAGTTGTTTGCTGTTTGTTTTTAATGTAGACTTTGCAGAACATGTTTCTGCAGCTACAGATCTACTTTTCTCTTGTGTAATTGAATTATTAAGCTGCTCCAGGGTCAGCAGAGTGGCTGATTTCTGTTCCAGTGAAGCCCAAATCCTGGTGTCATTATTCACATTGAGCAGCCCCATACTCAGCATGAGGCCTCACTGAAGGATCTGCCTGCAAACTCTGCTGCTGGAATTACCTTGGTGCACCCTAATAAATGGAATAACAGCACAGGCTGCAGAAAACCCAAAGGGGTAAAACAGGTCTGGGTGGATGGAAAAAAAATCCAGGAGCACTTGGCTGCAAATGACCTCAAGCTTTGCTTATTCCAAAAGAGCAAACAAAAAAGAAAACACCAAAAATCAGCAGTAAAGTTTAGAAAATCCTCTAATAGATGGGCTGAATTCATGAGCATTAATAGAATCCCTTTTTATTTCAAATAGCTGCTGCAAAACTTTTGCCTTTCATGAAACTGTTCACTTCCTAAAACTGATTTTTTTTTTTCATTTTCCAGTGCTGAAATCTCTTGAAACTTTGTGTGTGCTATAGAAGAAGATTCCCTGCAACACATCAATATTATATCCTGAGTCTTTATATATCCTGGCTCTTCTTTATGCTCTGTTCTGCACTGCTTGCCTTAGCAAAAAAAAAAAAAAAAAAAAAAAAAAAAAAAAAAAAAAAAAGAGAAAATTTCAGGTCTGGTTTCTGCAGCCTTTTCTCCACCTATAAAAAGAGATAATGATGAAGTAAATCACAGATGTCAGATCATGTCATGGTGTTACTTTGAGCAGGGAAATGTGGTGTTAACCAGAGAGTTTACAAGTCATACAAGCCAGAGGGCAATTAAGCATGAGGATTGCTAATCAGGCATTGAGTAATAAAGTAATGAATGAACTGAAGGAAGTGTGGGAATGTTGTGTGCACTCATCTGGAGCTCCCTGACAATCTGACATTCACATCATTCTGTCCCTTTTTAATCTGCATTGCTGGAATTAAAAGGTAGCACTTCATGCTGTGGGTAGAACTTATTCTAGGGAATATTATCCAGAAAAAATAGTGGGATTTGTCCTCCTGTCTTGATTGCTCCAGTTTCCATGGTAGTCCTTGGAAGCACACAGATCCTCCAAGGGTGAAATATCCCTCTCACCCAAGTGTCTGCATTTCAGGAAGGAAAAACTTTGGAGACTTTTATATCTTCCCTCTAATTTTGGCATAAATAATACTCAGAGTTAGGGAGCCTGGTCCTCACTCCCAGTTTCCACCCTGGGATGGGAATGGCACTCTGTGTTAGCCAGGCTGCCTAATGCACCTCTGAGGAGTGCCCAGCCCCTGGGGTGAATTTCCAGCTGGTTGGATTTTCCTGACAAACCTCTCACACTGGGAAATGCTGATGTGTCACAAATACCCCCAAAATTAACATTATTATTATTATTAGCATTAGTAATATTAATTGTGCTTGTTGCTGGTGGGGTTGTTCTCTATTACATCCCAAGGAGAAAGATTGATTTAAATATTATTTTTTCTTTTTCATTTTAAAAATGTCTTCTGGATGTAAAAGCTCTTCTCTGCTGTGGTCTCTATGGCTGGGAGCAGATGGTGGAGGGATATTTCCTGCCTAAGGAGGAATATTTTGGGGTGGGTGTCACCCACAGCATCCAGGTGAAGGGTATGAGCTTTTAAAAAGCTACATCATTTATTTCAAAAGCATTAAAGTGTTCTGAGATTCTTTTTGACATCCTCAGAAGGAAATGGATGGGATTCTCACCAAAAAAAAAAAAAAAAAAAAAACCTGCCCAGTGACTTCCATGGAGTTTTCTGATTTCAGAATCTTGCTCTACCTTAAAAATAATTACAGTTTTTCTGTCTCCTGCTGAATTTCCTCCCCATTCAGCCGAGGCACAGCCATGGAAGGAGCAATTAAAGCAAGCTGAGAGGAAGAGCAACGTGGGCTCTGTGTGTGGGATGGTTTCCAGGTGGGATGGCTTTCATAAGTGCCTTAAAAAACATTCTGCCACATGGTTCTTTAGAGGCCTCCCCACAGAAGCAGCTCAATTATTCATTCAGAGCAGAAACTGTTTTATTACATGTCTTGTAGTTCCAATGGTTCCACTGAAATGTGGGACACTCTGCTCTCAACAAGGTTCTGGTATTTGCATTTGTACTTGCACTTGTCCTGTGGAGCAGTAAAAGAGTTGCCAACACCAGCTGGGAGAGAGGAATATCATTAGCACATATTTTGTTTTGTATCTTCAAGGTTAGTACAAATCACAAAATCTCTGCAGCTGAAAGAGAGGGGGGAAAAAAAAAGTGCAGCTCTAGAATGAAACTTATTTTTCAAATCAGTCAGAAAAATTTGAAGATTAGACAAAACATTTGCCTGTGGCCCAGGGGAAGATCACTGTGCTATGGCATTGTCTCACTCAGAGTTTGTTCTCAAACTGCAAAATGGCTTTTTCTGCCCCAAAATCTGTGTTTTCCACTCTCAGGCTGTCAGGAGGGCTGATGAAAACCTGAGGAATGCACTGTCCATTCCTGCTGTCCTTCTGCCACCTCTCCCCACCCAGGGGGACACTGAGGACCTGCACTCAAGGTCCTGGCTTCCCCTCCACGTGCTACTAGGGTTATATCCAGCTTTTATTTTATTTATTTTTTATTCAGCTGAGAGCTAGGAATTTATACCTGATTTGAAGAAAAAAAAAAAAAAAAAAAAAGGGAGGCAAAGAAAAATGAAGTTTCCCCTTCCATATCAAGGTGGAAGTTGTGTAAATCCAAATTAATTGTGTGCCATGAAGGTCCAGGGCTGGATGTGGGGCTGTCAGGTGCCACAGCCTGGCACTGCACGAGCAGTGAATGATTTCCTAAGGTTTTCCTTGAGCTAACATTGACTTAATTGTGTAACACATTCCATATTACCATATGTACACATTACCCAGGCTCTTGATTATTTTCTAATTTGAATTTCTCCAGCAGTTCTCCAAAGGGCACTAATTCAGGATCACTGCAGAGATGGAAGTTACTGAGCACCACGACTGCCTGCACATCTCCCCATTTATCCATAACTGTGAAGAATGCCCTGTTAATTGTGGTCAGTGTTTACAGAGGCAATGAGTGTGATTTCAAACTGCCCTGCTCTATTTTCAAATGGGATTAATTAGGTGATGACTCTTCACAAAGCCACCGCCTTCGGCCCAGCTCGTTTGTCGACAAATGAATCATCTCATCAAACACATCAATTAATTTTGCCAGACCGTGTCCTGCAGGGAGGCTGAAGCTTTCAGCTCAAGGGCAGGCAGTTCTTCCAGAGGATTTGGGGGTCTCCAGCTGGGATAACTCCCAGGAGCAGGGCTGGGTTTGCTGCTGTGCCACACTTTGATATCCCTGGGGAAAGTTATCCCAGCTCTGAGACAGCACAACATCTCCCCTCTGCCATGTTTGAGAGGAAATGCATAATCCAGGGCTCACCATGCTCACAGTGGCCACTCACTTTATTCCATTCCTCTTGTGCCATCCCAGATCAAAGAGATTTGTGAGATTTGGGAGGTTTTGCCTGTTCTGCTCCATTATTCTGCTTTGTTCTCCAGTGTTTGCTGCGGCACCAGAAGTTTCAGGGACATTTCATGCACCCAAAGAATGAGCAAACAGGCAGAAGAACCAGCAGAAGGAATTCTGCTCAGGTCTGGGCACTGCCTGGAGCTTAGCAGCTGTGGCTGTCTGTGACTTGTGAATCCCAATTTCCAACCTGATCCTCCAAAATCACCTTCCACTCCTGAATCCCAATTTCCAACCTGATCCTCCAAAATCACCTTCCACTCTCTGATCTGCCAGCAGGATGTCCCTGGCTGGAATTTAGGCTGCAGGTTTATTGGAAAAAGAGGGGTCCTTTGTTCTGCACATCAGTTCTGGGGCAATGGGATCTCTGGCACATCCACAAGACAAAATAACAGCAAATACAGAGAGAGTTGAACCTCCATGAATTTTTCAAAGAGTGGCCTGAGGTTTTAATTTTCAATCTAATCCAAGCTCAGATGAGCTGCAGTTCCCTGATTTCCTGCCCAGCATGGGAGAACTGCAGCCAGCACCTCACAGTTAATGAATATGCTAATTGGGGATTTGGGGAAGGAAAGGAAGATGGGAAACCTCTGGCTAAAAGCAGCTGGGAATTGAGATGCCCTCTCCTCTGCCTGTGCTGACACAGCTTTCCTGCCACTCCTTCCATTCCTAGTCTGGAGCAATCTCCTCAGAAAGAAAATCACCATAATGAAATAAAATAAGTGTGAATTTCAACATGGATAAAGAGCTGAGCAGCTTCAGGGGAGTCCAGATCTCAATTCAGATTAAAGACACCAGAGTTCCTTACCTGGGGCAGGTTCCAGCTCCATCCTCCTGCTGGTGGCCAAACTCCAGCACTGAACAGTCCCTGCTCCCATTTGGAGCTGCTGAGAATTCACTGCAAAACAGTGAAGGGCCAGAGGACACATTTCAATAAAGACATAAATAGATGTACAACTGGAAACAGGATCATTTGGGGAGGGCAGGTCTGACCTGAACTGATCTCATGAAATGCACAGAGGGAGAATGGCCCACAGGGGAAATTCCAGGCATTGCTATTTTTTGGGGAAGAGAACACAATTAGCACAGAACAACACCTGGATTTTTGCATGACCCAGACATTCCTTGGATGCAAACACACCTGTAGATGTGCACTGGTATTTTGTGTGCTTTGCCACTTTCCTCCTGTCTTATTTTACTAGATTTGTAATGTATTGTGCACTGGAATGTTCTCCTGTCACTACAGACAGGGCTCTCTCAGAAATGCATTCAATTTTTAACCACTTTCCTTGTTTTCAGACAAGTAGTTTTAGACCCTGGTGAATATGAGTTTAAATAATCCAAGTGAAACATGAGTGTTTGGTCTGTAGCACATTCAGTGTCTGAAGTGAGTTTATCCAAAGGATTCTGTTACATAAGGAATTGTTCTGATCAATCACCACGTACCCAGGGATCAGAAAAACACTGGATTTCATTTCATACCTTCAGTGAAAACAAGGGGACACTACAAGGGAGCTGCTGGATATTCTGCAAGGAGCCTACAACTCATTTTATATATTTCTTCCCTTTTACATTCCTCAATTCCCTCAAAATTATATAAAAACATCATGTTGGACTTATTGTTTCCTTCCCATTAAGTATAATATGCTAAGGAATTAATCTGTTTTATTTCGTTTTGTTTGGTTTAGGGTTTTTTTTTTTTGTGTGTGTGTTTTTGTGATTTTTAAATTTTTTTATTAATTTATTTAATGAATCTGGATTTTTAGCAGTTTTATTTAGAATCACATTGCAAGGACAAGTGTCCCTGTCCATGGGTGTGTGCCCCTATAAATCTGTCCTGAGGGCAGTGTGGGTGACATAAAGACATTGTTGGGAGCAGAAGGCAGAGACAAAACCCAGCTCTGCTTTGAACCCACTGGGACAATTTAGGGAACTCAATTAGTGCTGTAACTGTGAGGCAGGAGAGGCTCAGCCACATCCCCAGAGGCACTGCACCACTCCAAAATTAAAGTATTTTTAATTTACAGCTCTGGAAGCCAAAAGGGAGGTTGTAACTAACCCCAAATGTTTAATTTTACCTGATCCTTTTTGTCTTTTTTTGTCACAACAGCATCCAGCCCCTCAGTCCACTACAGAGAGATGCTCTTGCTATTACTCTGAGCTCAAAACCTGATTTTACAGCCAGACACTCCAGAGAAACACATTCCAAAGAATGGCTACAAAGTCACAGAGTGAGATCCTTCCCTATTTTTTTGTAAAATATCTCATTTTTTCCATGTAGCAGGCAGCAATTCTCATGTAGGCCATAAAGTGGACAAGAAGAAAACAAGAGGAGGGAATTCTTTGCCACACTTATTTAAAGCTTCCTCCCAGGGAGGGGAAGGAGGAAAATCCTGACATGAATCACTCCCTGTGGCAGTGCTGATATGGAAATGAAGCCATTTCCCAGCAGGGGGATGTGGGATTAGCAAGGAGAGTGCTGGAATTGTCTGGGAAAGGCCTTGGGAAGGGCAGGGAGGATGAGCTGCTTCCTGTCAGGGGCACTTTCTTCAGCTGGGGGATGAAACCAAGAAGGGGGGATGTTTTATACAGATTAATTTCCTGTCCCAGGCTGGGTAAGAGGGCTTGGGACCAAGGAAAGATCAACAGTCAGCTCTCCAAAAGTTCATCCCTCTCCCAGCCTGGGGTAATTAATCAGGTAATTAATCAGCTTGGGTGGGGACTCTGGATCTCCTTACAACGAGCAGAGGATTTGCACACAGAGGTACAAAGGCAGCAGGGACAAACTCCATCCCTTGGAAAAATTGCTGACAGGATTCTTTGTACAAAAATCCCAGCTCCTGTAAGAGGAATTGTGCCAGCAATTTTTCCAAGGCAATTTTAACAATTCCTCTTACAGGAACTGGGATTTTTGTACAAAGGATTCTGTCAGCAGTTTTTCCAGGGGATCAGCTTGGCTTGGAGCTCTGACTCCCTGTGCACAAATTCTCCACCTTTAACCTATGGAATTCAGAGTTCCCATTCATTCCGGGGTTTTACCTCCCCCTTGAATTGCAGATTCTCACTCTGGGATGTTTTTAACCTCTGATCTGCCAAGGCAGTCTCTGCCTGAGATCCCTGATCTGCCCATCCCTTCCTGGAAAAGCAGCTCCAGACACAGCAGAGCACACCCAGGTGGATTTGCTGCTCCTGTCCTCTCACCCTCTGCTCCAGGCACAGAGAAACTCCACAATTTAATCACAGACTGAAATATAGTTGGAAAGACTCCATTTGTTTTATGCATCCCTGCTTTGCCTCCTCCAGTGAAGTATTTAGAGGACACTCAGATCCAAACTGAGCTGTGGCTGTGAGGGTTTCCAGGAGCCAGTGGCCCTGGCCAAGCCATTCCCAACCTTCCACTGGTGCCCAGATTTGCAGCAGACTCAGAAATTTGAATATTGCCTGACTACTTGGTGGTGCTCATAAATGATTCATGTAGTACAATTAACAAGAGAACTTCTACAAGAAAGAAAACCACAACAAACAAACCCCAAACCCAAATTAACCCCAAAATGAGCTTTGTGATGTTGTTGGGGTTTTTTCCCAGCTCCCATCCTCTGGTGCTGTGGTGCTTGGAGAGCACACACAGACCTGGATTTGCCAACTCCTGAATTGGAAAAAACAGGGATTTGCTGACCAGAGCAGCAGGAGCCATCTGGGTCCTGGGTCCTGAGCCAGCCCTGGGTCCATTTGTGCCTCCTGCACATCCCCAGTGTCACTCAGTGCTGGGGAGCAGTTGGATAATCTGAATTTCTGGCTGTGGGAGCCAGAGCTCTGTCCAAGGCTGTGATTCCCCTGCCATGGGCAGTGCACTCCCCACTCTCTGCTGCCTTTCCAAGCTGGAATCTGCTGTTCCCATGACTCATAAAACCCCTGAGCACTCCAGAGCTGTCACTGCACCCCAAAAATCCTGTCAGAGCCTCAGGAGCTCTCACCAAAGGTCCAGTGGCACACCAGGCTGGGAGCTGGAAGGAAAAGCTCAGGGAAATTTGACTTTCACTGATTTAATTCACCTGTCTCACAACTCAGGCTCTTCAAAGGGGAAAAACTCACCACAAGTTTTAATTAATATGCCATGAGCTGGCTGCTAAACGAAGCACTTGAGGATATTATCTGAACCTCATCACTGAATGGAGCACCAGGTGAAGAGCAGGGAGGGAAATTCAGGCTCTTCCTCCCCAGAGGTGCTGGTGGCAGCAAGGTCAGGGCTGTTTAACAATTTGCTGGCTCCCAGTGAGATGCTGCACCACTAAACCTTCCTTTGTGCAAATCATTGCAGCCCTGATGTCGTTGGTGCTACAAAAAAAAGAGTTTTTAATACAGTCATAGCTCAGTATTTTCATGGTTTTCTACTTGTATTGGTTTTTATACTCATGGTTTTTGCTGTTAAAATTCATTATTTTTATGTATGTGCTTGGGTTTGGGAGGTGACAGTCTGGCCTCAAGGGACTTTTGGGGACAAGCAGCCACAGCTTTTTCTTGGTTATTATCCTTGTGTTCCAGGTTAACATCAGGCTCTGTTTTCAGGTGGAAGACACTTAAATTTGACACTGCCTATTTGTACTAAACTAAGTAAAAAAACAAATAAAAACAACAAGAAAACCCAAATAATTAAAATAGATAATAAAATACTTTGCATTTAAAAAACAAAACCAATGCAAACATAAAGAATAAAGTGAAAAGAAGTAAAAAGGAGGGAGAGGGACTTTTGATGTGGGCAGATGATGAAAGGACAAAGACAATGGTCTTAAAGTGATAGAGGGAATATTTAAATCAGATTTTGGGAAGAGGGTGGGCAGGCCTGGCACAGGCAGCCCTGGATCCCTGGAAGTGTCCCAGGCCAGGTTGGGACTTGGAGAAATCTGGGACAGTGGAAGTTGTCCCTACCATGGCAGAGGTGGCACTGGATAATCTTTAATGTCCCTCCACCCCAAACCATTCTGTGATTCCATAAAAAATAAAGTGTGAGATTTTGGAATGAAATACAACAGAACTGAAACTCTGTGAGTGCACAATTTCTGAGAGAATTACAAAGCATATCTGTAAATAGAATTCATGGCTATTATAGAAACTCATAATAGGAAATAAATAGGTATTTTGCTCAAAGAAAATATCTACATTTTGCAACACTGATTTTACTGCAGAGATTATGGATAAATCCATGTCTGCTCCCAGCTGGAGAGGTTTGTGTTTGTGTCCCCAGCCCAGCTCAGGGATTAGAGCCTGAGCTGAGTGTGCCCCGTGTTCCTTTCTCAAGGGCAGCACTCCAGAGGTGTTTGTTTAACAAACATTTCCTGCAAACCATCCTCAGTCAGCTCGAATGAGGGAGCAGCTCCTGCTTTGCTGCTCCTGCACTCAGGGTGGGGACAGCAGCCTGAATTCCTCACTCTGGGGGTGATTTGGTCAGTAATCACCAAAAGAGCTTTAATTCTCATTAATTGCTCACATCCTGGTGGGAAAAATCCCAGTTCCCAATGTAAGGCTGGGTGAGGAGTCCTGGATGTTCCATCCATCCCCAATTTTAATGATCACTAATCATAAAATCCCTCAAGGAAAACTTTTGCCTTCATTGTCAGCTTGGTCCACATATTGATTAAAAAGGGGCCAACATTAATTAACATCATTAGGTTGATACTCCCATAATTAAGTGAGAGGATTGGCCTAAAGCTGCCCAGAGAACTTTAAGAGTATTTTTATTTTTTCCCTTTCTCTCATCCCTTATTTCCACCTGGGGATGTCAATCCTGACAGTGCAGTGATGAGTGTGCTCCTCTTCCAGTTCCTTTCCCATTGATGAGTTTAAATATTCCAAGGGGTTTTTTTTTTGTTTGTTTTTTGTTTTTTTGTTTTTTGGGTGTTTTTTTTTTTTTGGTTTTTTTTTTTTTGTTTGTTTGTTTTTGTTTTTCTTTTACTTTTGTTTTTGTTTGGTTTGGGTTTTTTTGTTAGTGGTGGATTTTTTGGTTTTGTTTGGGGTTTTTTTGGTTTATTTTTTATGTGTGTATCTGTATGTTTTGTTGCTGTTGTTGGGGGTTTTTAGTTTGGTTTTTAGTTTGGTTTTCGTTTGGTTTGGGTTGTTTTTTTTTTCTTTTCCTCAGAAATTTGCAGCTCTGGAATCAAACTGTGGAGGCTGGAGAACTTTGTTTAAAGAAAAATGACCCAAGGAAGATCAGTGAGAGCAACCAGGTGTGAAAAAAAAAAAAAAAAAAAAAAATATATATATATAATGCACACTCAAAACCACATCAAAGCCCTTTGGGGTCTGCATTTTAATTTGGTTTAAAGCCAGGTTTCCACTGATGCTGTCTCATTTCCATCCTGGACCAGCCCTGCTCAAAGAGTAAAACCCAGTTGCTGCTGCTGGGATTTCCACTTTTTCCTTAAGTGAAACATCCCTAAGGAGCACTTGGCATTCCACAGGCTGTAATTACCCTGCCAGGGTCGATGGAAGTGACCTTTGTTTGTGTTTTTATCCCGAGATGGTGACTGAATATTGCAATATAAAATCCTAAGGGAGCACAACACCAGGAGCTTTTATTCTCCTGGCTGTGATTAAATCAATAATGCATCTGCCCCCTCTCACCTCTTCAGGTTAAAAACAATCAGCATTTTGTTTCAGGATAATTTTATATTAAAATGTGCTTAAAGACACGGTGAGGCTCCCAGATCACCTGGAGGAGCTCGGGTTCCACTGCTGCCCAATTTTATTTGTGTTAAAATCTGGTGGAGAACAGGGATGGGGATTTTTTGGGTTGTTTTTCTGGCTCCAGTTCACCTGCAATGGGGGGATGCTTAGGTGGCTGATTAAGTTAGAATTTTTTGGGAATGGAAGATGCTTTACAGCCAAAGCCATGAGAATTTATATTATAACAGAGTTAGACACTGGGGGAGAGGGGTTGGACACCTGGGTTTGAGTGTGTTCTGTAGAACAGTCCAATATTTTGATAATTGAGGGGTTTAATTAGAAAAGGTGAGACTAGATAGCACATTTTTATCTTCTTTTTTTTTTTTTTTTTTTTTTGAAGTTGCTCTCAGTGTGTTTTGATTCCTGAAGTTTTGTGACCATCACCATGGTGTGTGCAGAGCTTGTTTCCAGAGGGATGCTCTAAAGGGTTTTAATTGATGAAAATCATCATCCTTGTCCCCAAAAACTCTCCTGGAGAGGGGCTGAATCGGGGACAGGTCTGACATCATCCTTTCCCCCAAATTCCCTCCTGCCTCCAGCACACACCAGGTACAGGTGAGGCAGCAAAATCCTGCTAAATTCAGCCCTTAATTCTCTCTTCAGACTCCAGTTCCATCAGTTTTCAGGGTGAATGGCTCTGCAAGGTTCACCTGCAATAGGTTCCTTGTTTTTTCTGCCCTGGAGGGAGCAGAACAGAGTTTCCCTGACCTCTGACATCCCAAATTCTGCCCCACACCTCCTGGGATGGCTCATGACCCCAGACTTGTCCATGCCAAAATACAAAACCCCCCTCAGCTGCTCTCTCCTGGTATTTTTAGCTGTGTGTTGAAGTGCTGGCTGCCCAAATCCTGCTTTAAAATATTTTAGCAAATTAAAACATCATCTCTGTGTAAGCCTGTTAGGCTGGGCTGTCACTTGTGGGATTAATTATTGCATAAACAGGGGCTGGGCTGGGTTCACCTCGGGCGAGTCAAACCTGAATTATTAAGAAGGACAATGAGTCACTGCATTAATCTAAAGTAAATAACCCTGGTTTTAATCTCAGTAAAAGGGAATCTGCACCTTCTCCCCAGCTCTGATGTCACTGCTGGGATCCTAAAGCAAAGATGCTTTTGCCAAAACCTCATAGAAGTTGAGGGGTTTGGGGACAATTCATTGCACTCGTTTTTAACTTGGGATTTTTAAGTGTTTTGATTGAGATGGAACAAGTTTTACTCCAGACAGCTGTGTGATTCTTTTGTAATGTGAGATATTACAGTAGATCTTATAATAGAGGGAATGCTGCAGTATTTTTATCAACATTTCTTTCCTTCATTTGGAAAAGTATCCAAGCAAAGAACTAATTGCAGTTGTGCTGGTGGAGATGGCAAAGGGGCTGAACCCCAGGGATGTTCCTGTTCTGTTGATTTAAAAGAATATATATATATATAGACACATATTTTTGCACCAAGGACACAGAAAAATCACAACTTTGATCACTCCAAATTAAAAACAAACAAACAAAACATTAGACAATACATTATTTTAAGTTTCTCCTCTGAAGCACAGATTTTGTAGCAATAGAAAAGGACCAGAAGGACAATCTTTGTCTTCAAAGGCATTAAATAAAAGATGTTGAATAGCTTAGTTTGTGCTCTCTCCCCATAATTACAGGAAATAATTAAAATTATATCACACTTGCATATTCTTTTACTCAGCTGCTCTGAAATACATTTGCAGATATGGGAAGGGGAGCACGATTTGCCCTTTTAATCTCAAGCCCAGCTCTCAGTTTAGTTGGGGGTTTTGTCTGCAGGGTGAAAGGAGCACAAAAGGCACCCCCACAAAATGGGAACAGGGGGTCCCACAGGGCACTTTTATTCAGGATACCCTTAGGATTGATTCCTTGTGCCCCATCCTTGGGGAAGAGGGAGGGAGGCTCCATCCAGCACCAAGAGTCACCCCCAGGGTGGGAATTCTGTCCTGCAGAAAATCAAATTCCCTGGAGGAACTGGTGGGAACTGCATTAATCCACAATTAGGATCTCCTGGCCTTGTTTCTCAGGATGTGTTTGATAGTGGAATGGCTCAGGGAGGCTGCAGCTGATCACATCACATTCAAACATTCTTCCCCTCTGATAAAATCACTGAGGTCAGTCCCTGCTGCAGGCACAGCTGGTAGAATGGGTCACTGGCTTTTAGCTCAAACTCATCTTCTCTTGATATTCCTTGTGGAAAATAGTTAATTCATTAACTGGGAGAACCCTCCTGGTGCAGCAGTCAGGGCTTTTCTGGAGCAACATTTTGGGGATCCTGAAAAGCTGTTCAGAAATAAACATTTTTGGAGCTAAGTGAATAATCTAACAATTACAAAATCCAGTTTAGCTCCTGGCAGCTGTGCTCTGTTCTTATCCTGCCTTCCTTTGCCACACACCCTGAGATCCTGGGAAAGCTCTGATGGGCTGCTTTATTTATTAAGCATTTATTAAAATGAAGCAGCTTGAAATTTCTGAAGTTCTGTCTAGAAGGAAGATGAGCAGCCTGTGTTTGCAGGGAGGGATGGGATAAAGCTGAGCAACAAAGAGGGAATCATCTAATGGAAAGATTTTGGACAGAATTGCTTCTCTAATTACTGCACTGAGTGTTTATTGCTTCTTTTTTTTTTTTTTTTCAAATTATTGTGCCCAGCTCATTCATTGTAATACAGCTGAGAAGTGCAGACTTGGAAAGAAAAATATTTTCTGAAAGTAAGAGCTGCCCCTTATTGACTTTTATATTTAAATAAAAGTACTCCCACTAATCTGTAACAAAAAGAAACAAGCAAACAAATAAACACAAAACCAAGCAAAAAAAAAAAAAAAAAAAAAAAAAAAAAACCCAAACATGTTTTCAAACAATGTTTCTGTCAAGTAAGAAAACATGACTGTGTCTAGCTCAAGTGAGCTCTTCCTGCTGCTACTTTGATGGCTCAGGCAAAAATCGGCTTTACAAATAATGCATTTCCCACAAAAAAGTTTACATTTTTGTAAATAATGCCATTATTTTTATGCTGGAGAAAACCCCCATTAAGAGAGAAGCAACACAGCCCAGCAGGAGGGACAGGCAGGGAGGAGGTAATGGATTCTTTAACTGAAAGAAAACTTCCAGCCTGTGATTCAAGGAATAAAAATAAATAGGAGGCTTTATTTTATCTCACACAGTTGTGGAGAATTGAGCATTTTGACAGGTTTAAAGCAATGTCTGTCCTTATGCTAATACTGAATAATTCCTTTCCTGCATTGTGGCCCTGTGGAATTGTTCTTCAGGGAAGGTTTTAACCAGGGAAATAAAATTTTTCTGTGCAGTCCTAGCAATGAATAAAGGAGTTTTTACAATGATATTTGCTTTTCTTTCTCAGGACAGACCTGAATCCTGGCACAATGACAGTGCTGGGACACCTTGGGCTGGTGCTGGTGGGAGCTCCTGGCTCAGGACTTTGCTATTGGCAACTTTTCCAGAATCAGCAATTCTGGATAATATGTGATATGAATCATGTGAGAATAGTTACACAGAACTTATAATTCCTAAAACTTCCAAAGCTCAGGGTGAGGAGAAGGAATGAGAACAACTGAGAAAACACTTATTTTATTTAAAAAACACCCCAAATGAACAACAAAAAAAACCAAAACAAAAACAAAACAAAAGAAATTCAACCCTCAGGAATGTCTTTGGTGACTGTGGCTGAGCTTATGAGAAGCCAGCATCCAACATATCCCAAAGGAATGACATCAGCAGGGATTGCAGAGGAATTCCACAGGTTCTTTGCATTAACAGGTTCTTTCCACTTTTCCTGCATGAACAAGATCTATTGTTGCAGTAGAGAAATTTCCAGGGAAAGAGATTCCATATTTTGAGAATTCCTTAAACTTCTTTGTAATATTCTTTGCCCTTATTTGTGATAATTCCAAATGCTGTTGAAGATTCAGGCTGGAACCTCTCAACTCTATTTACCCTCAGATATATTTTTTGCAATATATCAATATTCCCTCCTCTATTTTAAAGACCCACTGGAGAATGCTGGTGAACCTTTTAATCTACAAGGAACAGCCCTGTTATCAAGTGTTATCTGAAGGTCTGGAAACTCACCATGATAAAAGTATTCCTGTCTGGCTGAAACCTGAATCATAATTTGGTGTAAAAGATGCTGGGTTGATAATTTCAGTAAATGAAAAACAATAGAATACACTAATTAACAATTCCTCCTGGCCCTTCACTGTAAGAAACGACATTGACTCTGAAAACTTCCTCATATTTGAATTTTTTTTTTTTTCCTGACAGAACACTGGCAGCATTTAAAAGGTCTGGGGTACTTTGAATTCCTGATTGGTTTGACAGCTTGACAGGGATCTGTAAACTGAAGGTGTTGGCACAGCTTGTGCTGCTGGCAGAGCAGGGACAAAGTTCAGGCTCCAGACCAGCCCCTGCTGGAGCACAGAGATGAAAAATTGCTCTGATAAACGTTTGCACTGCAGGAGGATGAAAGGTTCTGCTCCTGAAAATAAGAAGATCTGGTCCAAAAAGGATTCAAACCAATGGAAAGGTTTCTGTTAATTCTGGTGGCTGTTGAATCAATCACTCTTTTGACATAGATCCCATTTTATGGCATATTGGGTGTGTGTTTGAGGTTTATCCAGAGCTAAAACCCCATGATCTACATCAAAAGGAGAGATTTCACCAACATTAAAGTGGCAGTAATGCTTAACAAGATGAGGCAGGTAGATAGAGTGATTTATACTCTGTAATCATATAAAACAGGCTGAACATCAAACCTGAGTATCCTTTTCCCCTCTTTCTCAAACTCACAAATTCGTATATTTTCTTCATGCCAAAATCTCAAAGCAAAATGTTTTCATTTTAGTGGGATTTCTCTTTCCCACACCTGAAGCACAACTCTCCCTGCACCAGGGCCACTTCAGCTGGCCATATTTGCAATTTCAGAGCAAAGAATCTCATTTTCAAAGATGGTTGGTCTCACCACCTTCTGCTGGGATCTCCACGAACCTCGAAATAATTAAACAGCTGAGCATGAAACACCACACCTGCCAAGTTTGTTAGCCATGAAAATTTACAGTTGTTTCCCTTGCAGTGCTGTATTTTACCCATTAAACCAAACCCACAGTCCACTATGAAACCATAAATCTCCATAAATAAATCTCCTGCAAACCTGGCAGGTGTGGTGCTCACCGCTCAATTGCGCCGCTTAATTATTCCCGAGATTTTCCCCCCTCCAGCCTTGCAGGACACTTGGAAATTGCACATGTGGGCAGTAAAAGCCCTTTTACAGGAAAAAAGAGGAAATATTCTGGTTAATTTTTTTTTTTTTTTTTTAACAGTAGTTTAATTTTAGCTAAACTCTGGGACTGTTGGCACGGATGCGCTGCTGGGCGTGGAGGAATCCTTCCCGAGGGAATGAAGAGGTGTCAAGAGCCACTCCAGGATCTGAGCTGCCTGCTTGGCTTCTGACTCCTGAGAGGTGCCACAACCATCCTCAGCAGCTTGGGGCACCTCTTGCTCTCCGTGTTCTCCTCCTGAAGTGTTTTCTCAGCTTCTCTCTCTGTCCCTGAGAGCTCTCCAGCAGGGAAAGCTGAGCTGGGATGTGCTCCTGGAAGCTGCTGCCCAGCCCAAGCACTTCTCAAGAGCACAATCCTAAGATTTTGGCTCGTGATCAACTGAATATCCATGGGAAAACACAGCCCAAAATCACCTGGTGAGGTCCCTCCCAGCCTCATTAATTTTTGACACCATGTCAGAGTGACAGAGATTAAATATTTCTAGTGTGTGACCCATCAAATGCTGACTCCTGGTTTTTTTTGCTGTGATTGCCAAAGCCTCACTAACTTCACACAGAACTTCCTAATTTCTTCCTGTATTATTTTTTAAGCTAATAAAGTTTAATTTGCTCTATTTTAGCAGCCTGGAAAGCAGTTACAAACAGAGATCCATAGCTGTTCTCTCAGCATTAGCTGTGACTCCTCAATTTGTGTCAGTAATGTCCCATTTGATGTGATTTACCCACAAAAATCCCCACTGGTGCAACTAAAAATAGAATCAGTGTCCTAAATCCCAGCCCTGTCCCTTATCCCAAAAGATTCAGACTTGAGGACAGGGATGCTCAGCATTTAAGGACATGGCAAAATCTCAAGTGCAGCCCTGAAAAATCAGGGATTTTATGGTGAGGAAAATGGAGAAGGTCACTGGAAATGTGCCATATGGAAAATGCTGTTTGTGTGCTGGGTTCTGCTGCCTCACACTTCCCTCAGCTTTCCATTAGGCTAATGCAGAACAATATTAATGAGGGAATCAAGGTGTAATGTTCTTGCAAGGATGCTGACAGGAGGGAGCCTGAGTTTTAAGCAGGGATTGCTTGCTTTAGCATTATCTCCATTGCTGTTAAACATGCTCTACATTTTCTGGGCAAATATCATTTGGAATTAATTGAATGGAAAAGAGGATGTTCAGAAAATGCATCTCCAGAGCTGTTGAAGGATGACTTTCTAATCAAACTGAGTGATTGTAAACATAAATTAGTTCTTGTTCTTCCTGCTGACTTGGAAAGGGAGAAATGTGAACGCTTTGAGGTTAAAATCTTTTTCTCCTGAGCTTGCAGTTTCAAACCTTGTAGATGTTTTGCTAGTCTGGTTGAACCATTATGCAATGATTATTACTGGAATGTTACTTGAGGCACAGACTCTCTGTATATAAATTGATTTCTTTTTTTTAAGCTTTTGCTATATTCCATCATCCTCCATGTTCCCAAAATGTCATCTTGTGGCAAAATTCTTCTTGTCCTTCTATCTCCTTCCTCTGGGAGGACATTTCAGGGTGTCCTTAATGACAATTTCTGATATATTTTCTTCATAAGGAGTGACCTCCTTCTCTAGGACAACAGTGAGCAAAACCACCAAGTGTACAGTTTCTCTATGCAATTTTTATAGGAAGTGAATAAAGCTTTGGAGTCTTGCAGGTCTTCAGCCTCTGTGGAGTTCTGAGAGAGGAAAAGAACATGATGTGGATGTTCTGAGGATCCAACAGTCTAATTAGGTCTAAGCTGTAAAGCTGAATGATCTCATTTAATATCTACTGGATGGTCTGATTAGAGTTTGGGCTGGAGTTTGATGGGAGCAGAGGGAAATCTGAGCATCAATGCCTGGAAGGAAGGAAGGAACTGCATCCCAGGCATATTCAGGGATTTTATACTGAAGTGCAATTCCTTTCATTTGCACAGTCCCAGTTACAGAAAGGGGAATTAAAAGAGCTTAAATAGGTGAGTGCTGCTTTTACAGAACACCACCAAACCCTCTGCAAGGTGTTTAAACCCCTCAGCCTGCAACACACAGGAGCAACGTGTGAAATGTTAGTGAATAAAAATAATGGGAAAATCAGACACCACCTCTGGGCAGTTTGAAACATTTTCCCTGATGTGCCCTGAGTGCCTCTGCATGTGGTGAGCACACAGGAGCTCAAAGGGACCAACAGCACAATTTGGTTTAATGGAAAATACTTCCACTGGAGCTTCAGAAGACCACTCACTCTGAATTTTGATGATGATGTCTGTCTGAAGTTTAAGGGCTTCTTTAAATGTGTAGTTTAGCAATAATTGTTATTCCCAACACAAAAAGACTGTAAAAACATGCTTGAACAAAAGAGAATGACTTTAAAGAGCTGAAAGGGCAGTTTTCCATTTTGTTCTTTAAAAAGGAAAAAAAAAAAAGATCCTCTTTCCACCCTTCCTAATGCACAAGTCAAATGAGAATGATGTGGGCAGCAGCTGCAGTCCACAGAATTCTCTGTTCACTGCTGAAAAACAAATTAATGCTCTGCTGTCCTGTGCTGCTTGCTTGTGTTTCTGGGCTTGGAGAGATCTGGGGACCATCTTTTCATTCCAGGTCTGTAAGGTTTCTCTCAGTATTCATTAGCAGCCTCCAGATGTGCTTCACTTTGTTGCAGCTTTTTATTCAGGGTCTCAAAAAGATGTGGTCTTCTTTTTGTTCTGGTTTTTAAGCCAATTTTAGAATCAGGTCTTTTTAAAGACTTTAAGAGGGTTCTGAAAGTTCTTCTGACTCATTATTTTATTGCATAAGGGCTATAAAAAAGATATTAAAAAAAAAGGCTGAGCTGTAGCAAGGGTTCATGTCAAAAACTGCCCAGTAGGAGAAAGCTGGAGAAAATCTTTCACTGCCCCTTAGGAATTCAGCAAGAGTGATTATTGCAGTAGATAATGTCCTGGCTCTAATAATTCACTCCAGGGCCTTACCTCTGCCCAGACAGCATCTGTGGGATGCTCTAGGCCATCTTCTTCTAAAGTGCTAAAAAATTCTGTCAGAAAAACCTGATTTTCTTCTTTGAGCAATGTACTTAAAATGTGGCTCTCTGGTAATTTGTGTTTGTTTAAAATCATTAAAATCTGTGTGTGCTTCAGCTTAGTCTTCTTTCTCCTGTTTCAGGAAGATCTTTGTCCCCAAACTCTGTTGAAGCAAGCAGAGCATGACCTGATTATCCAGTGGCTGTGCCATTAAATGACAGGGGTGGCACTGCAGCACTGAGCTCTATTCATTTATTGTCATTTTCTTAATACTGGGTAACATCAGGGTGACCAGGGCATGATGTGTTCATTGTCTTTCTGACACTGGTCAGAAATTGTGTCCTTGCTGGGCCTGGCAGTGCTGGGGAACAGCAGGACTTGAAGATCTTGGGGGGTTTTTCCAACCTCAAGGATCCCTTGATTCTGTAATTGCCAAGTTGCACCAGGAGTTGGAAATTTTGAAATGACAGAACTGTCTGAGAGCAAAATCTGCTGCTGTCCCTTTCAGTCTCCCACCATGGTGATTCTCCCCTTCCAAACCATTTTCTCACCTTTGGCAAATCCCAAAGATCAACCCCAGGCCCTTCTGTCTGTCAGACCCAGTGCAGGTCACCTTTTGAGAGTCCTGAGTGGTGGTAAATCACAAATTGGCTTCTCTTTATCTCAGTGTCTTTATTCTCCTGCAACAACAAGGATATCACTCCCATCTTTGGGACAACCATCAAGTGGAGGCATTGTCTCTATCTCCTTGTGTCAGGCAGAGTGAAACAAACAGCAGAATTTGCTGTTTGCTAACAAGTCAAAACTCCTTTATTTTGCCTACAACAAAATCAATGTCATCTCTTGGGCCTTGCTCCTGATAAGAGAATGCAAATGGGACAGGAGCTCAAGCCCTGCTTTCCACAGACACCTTTGATGGATGCAGCTCAGAAACTTTCCAGCTAAAGCTGCTTTGCCCTTTGTAGAGGATGAGTGTGGTTTGCCTGTTTTAGGATAGTCAATGTTGTGGCTCCCCAACAATTTACCCCCAATTCTCCTCTTCCCACCTTCCCTCAACACCTGCATATGTTGAGGTGTGGTAAATGACAAAGGAAAAAAGCTTTATTTTCTCCAAAAGAAATACCTCTATCTCTGCTAATGAATGTGTTTAAATACCTGGGTAAATGTTGTTGTTTAACCCTCCAGTAGAGGAACTAAAATCCCATGAACTCTAACAAGACCTGCAAGGCTAAAGGGCCCATCTAAAGTGAAAGTGATATTGTTAATTCCTTTTCTCCCCTAATTTCAGTGGACATGAACATAAAAGGAAATGAAGCAGAGCTGGAAACTCAGAGAGGGTCTGTCCAGAAGAGAAATTGGTGTTAGAGGATGAAAGGGGAGAGCTGAGGGTGTGGAGAAACTGAGGGAGAGGGACAGCACAGCTCTCACAGGGGTGAGACAGCTCTTAAAAATACCAAAGAATTTGGGTATTTTTTGGGTGAGAGCAGTACAAGAACATCCTTAAAAATTTAAGAGGATTCACCATTCTCCTGCATTAAAGTGAACAGGGAGTGGAGTAATTTAGGAGTAAGAGGAGTAAAACAGATTCAGAGAGACTGAGCCAGCTTTAGGTTGAGAACATGGAGACAAATTAAAGAAAATTTACCTGATAGTACAGAACCAATCCACCCCCCTCATTCCTGCTTTTATTATTGCAAATAAATAATTCAGATTGTTTCAAATTCAGGTCAGGAGTTTACTTTCAACAATCCCCAGCTTTGCTTTTGCTAGGGGAGATCATAAATTATCCCCTGGACTGTTAATATCACACAGAACTAATCAGACATAGAAGCATGTATGATATATTAAAGTTCCCCTGTACTGAAATAATGTTAATTATGAGGATTTCATTCATTATTAGCATGGCAATACGTAGTTCTACTGTAGAACTGAAATTAATGGACTGTAAATTTTGACAGGTTGCTAACATCATCTTTAGTGGTTCTTAATTAGTCACGTGTTGTTTCTTTTTTGGCTGCTGTTTGTGTTACTGACTCTTTATTGCCATAAATCAGAGCTAGAAGGTCAAAGTCAAAGATTTAAGGACAGAATTAATTCTTTTGTGGAGATCATCTTTCAAAGGCAAGAATTTCTCTTGCTTCCACAGGGACTGAAGCTAACAAAAGTAACAACAAATATATTTCTATTTGTTTTTTTTTAAAAAAACAATAATGTGATTATTGGTATTGAATGAAAAAAAAATAATATTTGGAAAAAATTAAAAAAATACATTATTTTCAATTCCATGAGTGCTTCAAAGGAAAACACAGGAAATATGGAAAAGCTATTTGCAAACAGCTATAGTACAAAGCAAAATAAACCTGTCTGATTTAATTCCTGTTTGAAACACACTCTGATCTTCCATTTCTACAGCCAATAATGAGAAAATAATTACAAATTCTATACATTATTAGTTCACTAAGGCATGTGATCCTTTCAAACCCTGATGATTATGGTTATAGCTGCAGTTGCTGAATTCTCTGGGACTTGGCTTTGGTGGGGAACTCCTAATCCTGGAAGAACAAACAACTCTTTCTCTGCTTTGCTGGTTTTCCAGGGGTATTTTGATTTTTAGGAGAAAAAAAAAAATAAAAACCAAAAACCAGCCAACTTAGAAAAGCCCAAATCTGCTCTGCTTGGGAGTTGAAAACTCTTTATTCCTGGAGCCTTTGGTCACAGAGGACACCTGTGCCTGTAGATTGCTTTGGGGTGGTGAGGGATGAAAATTCCTTCTGTCAAATGACCCCCTGTGTAATTATAGAAAGAAATCCATCAGGGGAGAAATGCATCAAAAACTTTTGTGCAAAAGGATTGAGAGTGACAGATGGTCTGAGCTGGGAACATATGGATTTTGTCAGACAACAGGAAAAAAAAAATCCATAAGATCATGTTGTGGGAAAGTAGGTGTAACCTCTGTGTGTGTCACCTCAGAGGGAAAGGAGGCAGAAGAGTGTTTCACAACTTAGCATTTCTTCTTTGACAATAATTTAGAGAAAAGTGGAGGAGAAAATACTTGGTGCTCCACCTTTGTAACTTCCCAAGGAATGCTGGAGCCAGGAAAAGCAGATGGCACTGGGGTCTCTCCTGAAATGGTCATTATTCCTCTCCTGCCAGATCGCCGTGCTGTGCAAAATCTGTGGCGTAAGTCAGGAAACAAGCCATGAATTAATCACATCTCAGTGCTCAAGGATCAGGCAGGTGAGGGAGCCAGGCCTCCAAAAAACCTGAGCAGAGCAGGAGAGCACAGCACAGGAGAGATCACTCCCCCATCCCTGCCTGCAATCCATCATTACCACTAATCAAGCCCAA